>NC_043008.1:30332931-30440431 GCF_006345805.1 Octopus sinensis | reverse complement strand
AAGTCATCGATTCAACGAGATTCTGTTGCACATTCAGCAAACATGTAAAGCACCTCTCGCTGATTTATACAAGTTATTTTTTTTTATTGCAGTATGGAATTATATACTTTTCTTGCTTTATTCAGAAGATGCAGCTTCTATTTTTATCTCTATTTGCACCCCATTCAAGACTTATCCTACAGGATAAACAAACCGTTTTAATTTCGTTAGATAAAGGATTGCTTTTACATGCAGAAATCCAAGAAAAATAATTTGTTAATGTTTCACGGAGGATCAGACTAAACGCTGAGATCCATATTATTAAAAGCAATTACAACTGTGCCATTTCCATTACTTTTTTGTTTCAGGAAATATATAAATAAATGCGTAGTTCAAAGTGTTTCTCCATTCTTTCAGAAGAGGATAGGTTGTGATTTTCTAATCGCTTACTCCGCTGGGAATAGCGGGATGAGCGATTATATTTATCATGGAGAGGCTTGAAATATCGTGTTTAATTGAGAATTTTTATAGGTATCATTCATTGGTATTAAGCAAATTTAGGGTATTTAACACCAGGGTGAATATTTTGAGTTATCGATTATGGTGTGTGCATCATGATATCACAGCACTTGAATAATAATCTACAGTATTTAACTGAGAGCATTTATCTTGGAAATGCTTCGGGATTTTCAGCATTAACCTATACTTTCATTGCATGAAGTATCATATTACTCTGTAATTTATTTCTACTGTGCTTATAATACACCTCCTCAGACTAGTTGTATTCTGAACATAGTTGTAACACGTAATCGGTTACATGTAGAAGAAAAGCTAGAGAAACAAATCATATTTTACACTTGATTGTATTGGGATTAGAAACACAAAAGAATAATCTAACCGATGTATAATCAATAAATTGTAAGCTGAACGAAATCAGTAGGGATTTGCATATTCTAACGTCGTATATAAGTTCCTCTGGTATGTGTGCTATTTCAAAACTGAAATATCTCTTAACAAAAATAAACTATTTCAAGAAACATACTACTCTACACTCTTAAATTAACGTACAAATAATGTGAAGTTATTATTTTTCGAATAAAAGATAAAAAAAAACTTCTTAATTTCAACTATTACGTATGGACGAAAAAGGAAAAAAAGAGAAAAAAACAAATTACTAACTGGAAATTTCAAGTAATATATGCCAAACGTCTTGAATTTAATTAGAACAAACAAGATTGAAGGAGACTCTTTATCCCAAAGAAATTAACTCACTGAATGTAAAAAATAAAAAGTAGCTGATTTTGAAATCGGGACGATAGTAACTTTGATAATGACTAGCAAATACAGTTTTAAAAGTTCTCATGAGTTTCTTTTTGTGCTATAGAAAATTCGAAAGGCAATCTTATTATTTCTGAGTAGAAGGACGTTTTACGTACGCAATCAATAAGACTTATATTAAAACCAGTACGTTTTGATGAGATATTGATCTGCAGAAAGTGAAAGAGCGCAACATAACAAAAAACTATTTAGATTTGCAACAAAATAAGTAGACGAATGAAAGAATGTAATCAAGACTCAACTAGACAGAAGGGATTTATTTGAAACCGGAAAAAGTATTGCAAGGGGATTATATGGTTTAAGAACTGAAGATAATGGGCAGGCATAGGAAATGGATGCTGAAAAGCTTATGTCAATATAAAGCTGTACGATCCTTTGAAAAAAAAATCAATTTGTAGTAAAGAAATTTCTTTTTTTATAATTTGTTAGAACAAGTTAAGTATTTTTTGTTTTAATAGTTTCCATAACATAAAACAACTCGTGTCGTTACAAGTAATATTTAAGAAATATATACTTTAAATAAAAACAAATTACTCTACTTTCCTAGTGCACATAAGGTTATGTAAGAGTACTCCAATTATTATTTAAAAAATCCTATTAATAATAATAAAGATTGTAACGATTATTTATCGTAAGGTATGGAAATTATTTCATATAAAATTTCTGGTTTCATACTTTCTTCAGGTATTAAACAGCAACGTATTGTACCGTGTCTCACACAAATTAATGAGATATCGATCCATACTTTCTACAAACTGGATTCTTCGCGCCACACTTCTGAGACAAAAATTATATTTTATGAAAGGCATCGATGTTACACATTCCTACTTTGTTATGTGAGTTCATACATATGTAAATATGTATGTAGGCGCTCGTGTATATGCACATATATATATACGCTGTTGTTTAAGTTTTCTGTCTTTTTACATTTAAAAAAAATGATCACCGTTATTTAAAAATGGTCCCTCCCCTGTCAGTACTTCAAATATATTTATCCATTAGTACTAGTAAATACTCATTTCTCTCTAAAGAGAATTCCTGCCCAAGATGTTATGTGACGGAATTGAGGGATAATTTGTATGACTGCAGACAGAATATTGATGTTCCTACGAAGAAATTTATCTATCTTTCGCGTGAGACTGTATGTTGTTGGTATTTAGAATGGGTTATCTCTCTTACTAGGTTTACATATTGGCAAAATATGATTTTGATAATCTTCTGTTGACTGAGAATGAAGGTTTTGCGTTTTCTTGTTGAACAACCTGCTCAAAACCGATAGGTTTATGGAGATTAAACGTATGTGCTGTACATTAACTTCATTTCCCCAACAAATCGACGTTGCCTTAACAGGTGCATTGTGTACCACACGTTAGGTGCCGAAGAAATTACAGAGCAGCACTCCAAGAATTGACACCACGATCACGCAATCAGGGCTGCGTCTCCTAAACCACTAGGACATACGCTCTGACTACACAATATATATTGAACTCATAAATTACCAAAAGCATAGATATGTTATGGGCGCAGATTATAGATATGTGACTATGATGTTCAGTTCGTAAGTACATCGTTTGGTGATACTGAGCAATACGGGTCGATCAACATCTGGTAAGAGAAACATTGTCGAATTACATAAGAAAAACTGCGTCTTTTCTTCGTTGTTACTTTCATTATCTCTGCATTGCCTTGAACAGACAATTCTGAGGTCTACGTTAGCTTTTTATCCTGTACATCGGGAAGCTGAAAGCAGTCATGTGTGCTGCACCTCTTTTTCTACGTAGGTGATAAAAAATAAGTCAAGAAATAACGACTTACGTGTCGTAGAAAATAAATACTATATTCTTAGTAAATGCTATAAATATTTTTAAGAAGACCTTTAAGCAATGCAGGTGTAAAGATAGGCAACATATGCGAAGAAGATATTTTATCACCCTACGTAGATTGCTCCGTTTGGAAAATCTCTTAATCAATTACAATACATAAAATAATCTAAGAGATTGGAGTGTTATTATCGGCAGGTGATTCTGGTGTGTTGTGACGGAAAGCAATGATGGATTACTGTATATATACGTTGATGGCTAGTAAAGATAAGTCATATCAGTAATAGCAGCTGATGTGGTGTGTCAGTAGCAGGTATCCTGATAATTAGAATTTTTGTGGGGGTGCAAAGGAGTAGTGTGAAAGGTCACGGGAAAATAGCTGAATGAGAAGGTAAGATATTTATATATTTACTATGTTTATGAAAAAAGCGGTGATAAAATGAAAAAAAATAAGTTAGTAAAATGTGTGAAAGAGTGTTGAGAATGATCACTAGGCAGTATCTGAACTTTGCGGTTTGCTTCCATACCATAGCAGGTTAACAGAAAGAAATTAACTATGTTCGTAAAGGAAAAGTTATAATAAGCTCTTAGGTTTTCTAAGGCATGGTGTGGTGATTATGAGTGAGGAATAAGTAGAAAGAGAAGTAAATATGTGTGTGTAAGGGACTTGTAAATTGAACTGGTTAAAAAAGCCAGTTTTGCCTCTTCACTTTCCTTAATTCTCGAGTTATCAACATCTCGGTGAGATTTAATAGGTGTAGCGAAAAATTACATCTAGACTAAAATTATGCCAGCTCCGCTTGCACTTAATCAGATGAAGTCTTTGTATAAACTCATCCGAACTTTCTCCATAAGCGGGAAAAGAACGTAGGGCAGTTTGGATGATGCACAAATTCCTTTTGTATGTAATTGTACTTGGTACTACGGGGTAAATTAAATTTGAAGTGTACGAAAATGTCTCTGCAGGCCACCTTTCTTCAGTCGTGATCATATCTCCTTCCGAAATGTTAAATATAAGTTCCAGTTGCAGGAGAGCTCCTATTTCGTTCGGTGTTCAATAGTGAATAAACTCTCCTACATACGTCTCTATTCATATAGGAAATCTCGGTTGAATCATTACAGAGATTCAATGGACTCCATCCGAATACATGCAAGCACAGTAGACATATTTTCAATCTCGATTTACTTTCTCTCTGTATCTCTGCAGCTACCCTTGCAGCTGTTGACCTAGACCATACTATAATAGGCTATACTACCTTCTCTAATCTTCATGGTTAAGGTCTCACTACCACAGACATTCACCAACTCCTTTCCATCATTGTTACGATCATTTAATTTCAAGTATTGCATCTTCAAACAAATCTTCGTAATACTCATGGGATTCTGTCGCTCAGCAGTGCTTGTCTTAACAAAGATGAATGACTTCAAAAGCCTTACAAGGTACGTCAATAATATATTCATACTCACACAATCTCGCATAGAAGTTAACTCGATCCTTGACTCATTCAACAGTGTTGGCGAACGCATAGATTTTGCTATTGGACACACCGACGAAACATGAGATCTTACCCTACTTGGCTTTGTATTTCAGTAAAATGTTGATATCACCAAACGACTAAACAAGAATCGGCCTTCGGAAACTTGTTCGTACACTTTAAATCATCTCTTCCCCACACTACGTACCACAGCAACACACACAATTAATTTGCCCGCATACATAATTGATGTAGCAAAGCAACCGATCGAGACATTTAAACTACACATTTCCAAAAAAAGGAAGAACAAACAAAAAAATTTCATTGACATTACCTTACAAATTTTGCCTCACTTCTAACGTGCACTGCTTATAGGACTCCTTAAGAATATATAATTTACTCATTACAATGTTTCTAGCAAATTGAAAATCATTTTTGTAATACTTAGTTCACTCAAACGATCTATAATGTATTTTAGTCCTATGTTCATCTAGTATTTCCGATAAAGAGTGATTGATAGAATTCAAATTTGCTGTTTTGAAAAATGTTATTTCCTTGATACAAAAGTAATGAATATTTTAGAGTATTTTTGGTAGTATTATAAACGTAGATAATTATCAGTTGAAATGAAACTAATAAAAACTGGTTTTATCAATTAAGCTATGTAAGGCAGCAACTTGGCAGAAGCTTTAGAACGGCAAGAAAATGCTCAGTGGCACTTCGTCCGTTCATCCTTCTATCTCTCCGTACATACGTACATACATACATACAGCTGATATAGGCATGGAATTTGGTCATAAGAAATGTTCATATTTGGTTATAGAACGAGGAAAGTTAGTCCCCCAAAAATAAAACCTACGCATAGATTGTCTCTCTATTTCCCCCCTTCCACAAAAAGAATGTCACAGTTACCTAGACATAGGTTTTATATGAAGGCACTGTGAATAAAGATAGATGACCTGAGAATATTACACCAGACTTAAGAAAATACGGAAGTCTTTTCTTACAGCAAAACAATAGCCCAAAATGTATTTGCAGTACCAGTGCTGATCCCAACATTTGGGATACTTGATCGGTCTGTAGAGGAAATCAAATCCATTATATCAAGATCCGCAAAATCCTGACAACAACCGGGAACTATCACAGAAACGGTGATGGTGACAAGCTCTACCTAAGAAGAAATAAAGGTGGTAGAGGCCTGAGCTCAGTGCAGACGGCCTTCGAATACCGTATGGTATCACTCACGCAGCATCTGCTGAACAACAGTAGCAAAAATAAATATATAAATGCAGTGCTGAAAAGTGAAGCGAGCAACATTGTACAACTTGGCAGTGAGCTCCTCAAGAAGCACTCTCTTCCTGATGATCTATACAGCCCCCAAACAGCTGGGCTCTCTTACCTCAGAACGGACCTGCATGGAAAGCATTCAGCATACAAAAAAAAAGACTACGCATGGGTATGTTTCTCGGAAACCTGAAGAAGAGAGTAAAATAGACGTGATGCGCAGCCTCTCTTGGACACAAGACCACTACATCTCATCACACTTTGAAGGCTATACGTTTACAATCCAGGAACAGGAAATTGCCACAAAGTACCTATTGAGCAAGAGATACAGTGACGCTCTTGCAATCTCAAGGTGCAATCACATGTGTAGGCTATGTCAAGTTTCTGTGAAAGACATCATGCATGTGATTAGCAGCTGTCCGAAAATGTCGTCGCGATACTACCTCCTTATGTGGTACGATGTTGTCGCTAAAACAATTTACAATGGCACACGCAGATAGAAAATCCCTCTGCTATAGAATAGATTCATAAACATCAACTCAAAGAATACTGGTGTAATATTCCCATCAAAACTTCTTTTAAATGTAAACATAATAGGTCAGATATTGTTTGGGATAGATGGGCAAAGGTATGTAACATCATAGAGGTCAGCTGCCCTACAGATATAAATATCTCTTTGAAAATCAAAGAAAAAGAGGATATCTATACACAACTGTTTCGAAACCTCCAGCTTCTATATCCGGACTATGAATTCATATTCATACCAATAATAATTGGAACACTAGGTTTTCTTAGTAAACGCTTAAAGGAGAATCCGGATAAACTGGGATATTCAGAAAGAGAAATAGACCGGCTAATTCGTACATTTCAAGTGCAATCTGTGTGTGGAGCAGCAAAAATATGCAAGACTTTTCTCAAGTTCCAAATGTGATTTTTCAGTATTAACTACATCCCAATGATGGAGCCTTGTGTCTTTGTTGGAAACAGGTTCCATCCTCAGTGGAAGATTTATAATAATTAAAAAATAGAAGAGACATACATATATGCACTTACATATGTGGACAAGCAGATACATTTCATTGTTTATCGATCTACCCCTTACTCTGTCCGTCCGTCTGTCTGTCTATCTAGACAGTTATAGACATATGTTCTTCCACCAAGGCCAGCTTTTTATTTCATCCTTTCGCGGTCGATGACATAAGTACCAGTTAATCACTTGGCTGATATAACTGACTACTCCTGCTCTAAAACTTCTGGCCTTGTACCAATTGTAGAAATGATCAATTAAGACATGTGTAGTATTCGGTTAATCGACCTGGAGCTGAATTCTTAATCTATAATGCTTCTCATAAGGAGAAAAACGTGTGCTATTCATTTGATCAATATGGAGCTATATTCTTAATCTATAATGCTTCTCACAAGAAGTACTCATTGTATCTATAACAATTTCACAGTGATAGAACATTTCCTAGAGGTATATCATTTCCGGTTCATAAATAATGAAAAATATCTGACGATCAGTTCAAGACATACAGCTGAAGAACTAGTAGTACATGCAAGGAATACGGAATTAGCGTTTGTCTGGTGCAATTTCTGCCATTGACTGCTTGGTGGATGTCAATTATACATTATTATTGTTTTAGGGAATTGCCTAATGTTACAATATCTTATTTCTCTGCAACCATAGTGAACTAGGTTTTCTATGCGAAGTCGAAGAAAACACAAGAAAATTATATTCAATGCTGTAAATTTTAATGCTGTTTTTGTAAGTACAACCTCAACTTTTAGAACGAAATGTGATTGTGTTAACAGGATCTGTATTGTGTATTACTGGTACTTCTTTCAGCATTTAAGAGCATAAATATGTTATAGCCGTTTAGCTTTCTATACAACATTAGGCCGCGTGTAAAAAACAAAAACAACAAAAAACTCAATAATGAACAAACGAACAGTTGTCTTTGGTATTCAGATATGTGACTCATTTAATGTATATATGCAGGTATAAATAAGTATATATATATATGGATGTGCGTATGTATGTGTACCTATGTGTGTATATATATATATATACGTGTCTGGACACACACACGCATACACGCACACACTCACAAGCACACGTATATAAATGTTTCTGACTGCATTGATATCTTATCAATATAAACTTGTCGATTTTCTCTTTTCAGAAAATGATCATAATTTATCAAATATTTCTCTATACTCATTTGAGGGTTCTATTGAATAAAAAAATTGAACGAAATAAATTTGAAAATTCATAATTGCAATTCAATTCTCACAAGAAATCTACATTTTGCCTGTACGTATAACCTCGTACACTCGCACGGACACATGCAGACATCTATAAAGAGAAATTTTCTTTAACTTTCACTACGTATAACTCATTCTCTTACGCTTATACACAATAACCATAAGTGTTTGAACATATATTTTTATGGTTTTACGTACGTACAGATATACACACACATACATACATATATGTAAATTTATATGTGTGTGTATATATATATATGTGAGTGTGTGTGTGTGTGTGTATAGATATATATATATATAGATATATACATTGATATATGCATTCATATATACATTATGTGTTGTATACTCGTGTACGTTATATGATAATGTAGTCTTGTTTATATAGGAAACACTGATTTAAAAATATTGCTACTATCGTTAGTACAGTGTTCAGCTATCGATACTTATGAAATATTCATCTACATAATAACGATATCTTACTCAGCTGATTCAATACTATTGAAGTGTCTCTGATGTTTAAGCTACTTCGTATTTTATTTCTTGTTTAATATCTCATATCTAATAAATCTTGAAAATCATAGAAAAACATTGAAAAGAATCTTTCAAATTGTAATATATTTTCAAAAAGTATAAATCAAAATAAAAAAAAAATACAAAATTAAAACGAGCAAAAGAATGACTTTTTCTGAAATAATCTGATTAACCCATAATAAGTATACAATTAATTGTAGTTATGTGTGTGAGTAATGAGAGATAGATATAGATGGGGGATAAAAGCTCTGAAGTAAGTTGTCCTGAAAAAAGGGACTAACAAGTGATAACAGAGAAGTGTGTATATATGTATCAAAAGCTTGAAACATAGTGTCGTATAACAGAATGTTACTCTGAATTTCTTGAGAAAAGACATCATCTGATGAATTAACCATCCTCTTTATGAATACGCAGCTCATTTTTTATAGCTTGTAATATGTATCTAAATGTTTAAAGTAGACTTTGGTTTATATTTTGTTAACAATGGACGAAATTTCAGGGTGGTTCTATTATGCTCAAATTTGTATGTATTTTAATTTGTTTGAAGACCATGCAGTTTTAATGAGCTGTTTGTGTAAAAATATGAAACTTTAAGCAGTCAATTCTAGCACAGCTGCCCCAAGTGTATTGAAGGCTTTCACTTACCCTCGGAACACCCATAGAAAATCATATTTTCACGAAAAAAAATATCAGAGAAGTGTGCAAATGCATGACAACAAAATCTACTTAAAAAATTAATAAATCATTACAGGAGTGTATATGTGTGCGCGCTTGTGTGTTTATATGGGGAGGGAAGGGTGATTGTACGGGAATATGATTAGGATTATGTATTCTTGCACAAACCAATTTGAGGGTTTGCATTGAAATAATGTCAAAAAGTAACTTAGCCATGCGATGAAGAGAAAGAAGTAAAATAAGTACAGAGGTCAATATGATTCGCGTAAAAAAGCTGAGGCTTCTTCTGTAGTATATTTCCTGAGAAAGTCTGAGTGAAACTATAAAATATCAAAATATTTTCTATGGACGTCGGTCAGAATTTCCGACTATGAGTTTACACTTGATTGGCCACTCTACTACCAGGCTTATTCAATTAATTTTGTTTTATCATTTATGTTCAACAGACACGTGTATCCTCAACATAGTCTGCAGTTGGAATCAATTTGGCTCAGAGTAACAGAACTTTCACGCCCTTATAGTTTTTAGTTCCGAATAAATTCCATCGGAAGATCGGAAGGTCTTTCCCACATTTCTGTGTATTCAATTTTATTCAAAAATTATTGATCAACGCGAAGTTATACAACAAAAAAAAGAAAAACATTTGTCTGAGAATCCACAAGAGGGCATCGAAACCGAGAAGTTGTGATTCGGAGGTAACTTGTCAGTCATTTGGTCATACTGAGTCATCGCACATATACAAACTCATAACCGCACATGAAATGTAGTAATGCAGAATTTGCTCTCTATTATAGAAATACTTCTCAGTTATTTTGGGTATGTAACACAGTAATTTACACATCCAGGTGAACTTAGGAAATAAGTTCTGAGAGTCGATCGATGGACTGTCACTTACAGTCTCTTGTCCATATGAGCCTAACAAAATTCTATGCAAAGACTAATGTCATATGTTTTGAGTATTATATCTTTTTTATCAATAATTGCGCTTTTCAATTTTGATGTATACTGATACGCACTTACACAGACACACTCATGTAAGCACACCCATCCATATGCACATACAAATATGAGTATATACATGCATATCTGAACAGCAGTAGTAAAATGATATATTTAGACACTACGAATTATTCTTTTGTACTCTAGGCACAAGGGAGGGAGCCGGTCGATTAGACTGACCCCAGTACGCAACTGGTACTTAATTTATCAACCCCGAAAGGATGAAGGGCAAAGTCGACTTCGGCGGAATTCGAACTCAGAACGTAGCAGCAGACGAAATACTGCTAAGCATTTCGCTCGGCGTGATAACGTTGCTGCCAGCTCGCCGCCTTACACTTGTGAATTATTACTAAAACTATGACCGTCTCAAGGAATCGAGGATGACTTGGCAGCATGCATCAAGATGTCATTGAATCTTTACGTGCTTCGGCAATGGAGAAGGTGAGGGGTGAAAGTGACTGGGAGAGAGAATGTGAGAAGGAGAGACAAGAAGAAAAAGAGTAGAGAGAAAGACCCTCTTGAACGTGTTGCACTTGATCCAGAGGAACATTATGAATGAAGGCAACAGCAATAAACTAACACATACATATGCACACACACGTGTGTATGTATGTATGTATGTATATATGTATGTATGTATGTATGTATGTATGTGCATCTGTGTGTCTGTATGTGTACGTGCATGAGATAGAGGGGAAGAGAAAGAAAAAGAAACGGGGAAAGATGCAGTGTATGTACATAACTGAATATATTTTACTAATATATATCTACGAAAAATAGATTATTATCCGAGAAGCTCAGAAAAGACTCCGAGTTTTGCGAATGTATTCGTTTGAGATATCTGATTTGTATCGACTTGAATACTTCTTTACATGATACTGTCGTCGTCCAAGGATTCGCTCATTCGAAATCTACATCGAGGCTGCTGTTCAAAGTTTAGACATACAAAATAAATCTATTTTTCTGCTATTTATCCTGTGTTACATTTATCTTCACAAGATATTTCGTTAGTGATTTACAGCAGCAAGACAGGTTACGCTCCATGTATAAATATTAAATATAATACTCTATATATTCTAATGTCCAAATAGCAAACCGACCAGTAACCTGGCAATCAATAGATCCGGCTCTTTTCTATCTCAAATTGGTATATAATCAATTCATATAAATTTATCCGTATCAATTTCATTATATATTGCTTCCTCCCAAAGAAATGAATTGGTGTATAGCCGATTCATATAAATTTACCATATCTGTGATATTTTCAGCTATACAGTTTAAAAGAGAGGCTACACCTGACAGTTACAAATTTTAAAATAACTATGACCGGTGTCTGCATCCATTCTTCCATAAAGCACTAAATATTTTAGTTTATATTTATAATATAAAGTAAGAACTATTGAATGTAAACTGTATGAAATGCTTCAGAACTTTTGTTGTTTTTGTTTTTCGCTATCAAATACAACATCAAAGGTGGATTGAATTATCAAGTACATGAGAGTGAGGAAATATATCTACAGCTTTTTATTTTTTCGTAAAGGACAAAGTATGTTCTGGTATGAAGTGCTAGATAAAGCTAGGCCTCATTCTTAGTATGCCAATAACTTATCACAAAATTATTGATTCAAAGGAAAGAAACTGCATGGGGTATAACAGTGGCTATGTACTTGAGTAGTACGTTTCCCAACCATGCAGCTTCGCCTTATGTTTCTCTGCAGGGCACCTTAGTCAAACATCTTGCACAACAATTCAGTTGACCAATGACTTCTAATTGAATTGGGCAGAGGAATCGGTGCACGTTTGTGTGTGATTGATTAAATATAAGACTGCGCTCAAGTTCTATGTTTTTTTTGTATCAAATTCTCACATTTTCTTATTACTGTTTCCCGTGACAAACGGTATATTTCCCTGTAGAACAGCTGCTTTACTAGACATTTCCCCTCAATGTTAAGCACGAAAATGGCTGTAGTCCAATAACTAAGAAAGGTGAAAATATAAAATTTTTTTTAATATTCCTTTCTACTCTAGGCACCAGGCCCGAAATATTTGGAGAGAGGGCCTAGATCGATCCAGTAAGCAACTGGCAATTAATTTATCGACCCTGAAAGGATGAAAGCCAAAGTCAACCTCGGCTGAATTTGAACTCAGCACGCAAAAACAGACGTAATATCGCTAAGCATTTCTCCCGGCGCGCTAACGTTTCTGCCACCTCGCCGCCTTAAAAATCTTAGTAATAAAGATAAATGAACGTTTGAATTTCAGTTTTCAATGTTCAAATTTAGTAGGAACTGGAAAGTAGGATTAACATTGTTGAAATTTTATTATAACGAAAAGACATACATTAAAGCATGCGTTTAAATTTTGGCTTCTAACGCTGATCTCAATGTTGCTAGTGATATTTTGAGAAGCTAAAGAAATATGTAAAACTTCTTTCGACTTGAAAAATGATCCAGTTGTTATTCTTTGATCTGGGATCAACACTAACCGAGCAGACATATGATCAGGTGTGTTCCAGAGTGACAATTTTCTCTATTTTGGAATATATTATACAATGTGTCATTATTTACATTTGACGGATATTTGTTCCCATCTTGTTTGTTGTTAACACAACGTTTCGGCTGATATACCCTCCAGCCTTCTTCAGGTGTGTTGGGTTCTCATTCCTAAGGTACTTTTGAAGTTGTTATTATTACTCAGGTTAATACCTGGAATCGGACTTGGAATCTTAGGGTTAGTAGCCCGCGCTCTTAACCACTACGCCTTTTGCTCGTGAGCAATTATGAGTGAATTTTAAGGACTTATAAATCTAATATTTCCTATCCTTCCTTAATATCGGTTCCCTAATGCTATTCATATCTGCACTCGGTCAGCTTAGGAGGTTGTTGCGTCCTATCATATGTGCTGTTTCTTTTAGTTTACGTATTTTCCTGTGGTGTTCTCTGTCTATTATTTTAATTTCATCCCACAGGAGGAGGTGGTCTCAATTTTTCTATATATGATCAGCTATACCCGATTTATCAATATCTCCTCGTGTCACAGCTTTGCGATATTCTTCTACCATTATTTTGAGGGTGCGGCATATATCGCCTTTGTATAACTTTCCACAGCTGCATGGGATGGTTTTACCCGACGGAGATATTTGAGAAGTGTTGTACTACTCTTGAATACTGTCCTGATGTCATATGAGCTGCATATCTTTTGTATCTTTTCGGATAGAGTAGACAGACTGTAAAGAGTTTATTGATTTCATCCTCTCTTTTCTTCATAATTGGAGTAAATAGTATGTTTTTGGGGGTAGTTTTTGCTTAATGCATGGTTACTGAGCTTGTTCATTTCTTCGTGGTGGGTATCACGATCGCTGCTTATAATCTTTACTCCAATTATGAAGAAAAGAGAGGATGAAACAAGTAAACTGTCTAGTCTGTCTACTCGATGTGAAAGGCTTCCCCGAAAAGATACAAAATATATGCACTCCATATGACATCAGGACAGTATTCAAGAGTAATACAACACATCGCAAATATCTCCTTCGGGCAAACCCACCAATAGAACAGAATATGACCAAAAACTGCGTGTACCCCATCCCATGCAACTGTGGTAGGTTATACAAAGGCGATACATGCCACATCCTCAAAATAAGGATAGAGGAATATCGTAAAGCCGTGACACGAGGAGATATTGATAAATCAGGTATAGCTGATCATATATGGAAAAATGGAGACCACCTCCCCCAGTAGGATGGATTTAAAACAATAGACAGATAACACCACTGGAAAATACGAAAACCAAAAGAAGCAGCACATATAGTTGGATCAACAACCGCCTAAGCAGATTGATTGCAGATATGAATAGTATATGGGAAACAGTATTAAGGAAGGAAGGGAAAATATTAGATTTATAAGCCCTAAAAATTCACTCCATAATTGCCCACGGGTATATGGCGTAGTGGTTAAGTTCGATTGCAGGCAGTGACCTGAATAATAATAATAATAATAATAATAATAATAATAATAATAATAATAATAATAATAATAATAATAATAATAATAACAATAATAATAATAATAATAATAATATTAATAATAATAATAATATCGAAAAATACCTTAGGAATGAGAACCCACGTTCGAAATTTTCCCAAGACACCCGATGAAGGCTGGAGGGTGTTAACAACAAATATCCGTCAAATGTAAATAATGTAAATAATGTACATAATTCCTCATCTCTTGAATATAGAACTGTATTACAATGCGTCATTTCTTGAAATGCTAGACTCAGCGCGTCACACGTTTTACCATTAGCATTTCACTCTGTTGGAAGATATTTGAGCAAGCTGTCTGATCTGGGGATAACTGTTCCCTTTCCTGTCACCTTTCACTGTAAAAAGAGTATTAATGCTACCCCTCCGCATTTGACTATATCATATAAAATTGTAGATTGTTGTAAGAGGCTGATTTGTTTCTATTACGAGCGGGTCGAATGATAACGTAGAGTCTTTCTTCTGAGTCATAAAAGCTACTACAGTATCTACAGGTGTCAATGTCGAGCGACTACTAAATGCTTGTAATAAATTATAACATATTGATTTTCCTTGCTACTACTACTGATCATTTATAGAGAGTTTCAGAAATGAATATCTGAAAAAGCAAGTGAAAGTAACAACGTCATAACTCTTTGGTTCTAGAAATATATGTTGTGTCTCAAAAAATAGGTAATATCTATGCTGTCAATTCATATATTATTATATTCCATTGATTCGTATTTCCTATACAAATTTTTCTTCGAAGATTCATGTATGGATGTTTCCATATTCGCTTTCATGTGGTCTTGTCATCAGAATCTATTACATGCCGAAAGATGTAGGCATTTTCTTTTTAAAGATTTATACATGATTTCTTATAAAATGATCTTGAATGAGCATCTATGTATCCATCTGTCTATACGCACAAATGCCCACACACTCACAGAAACAGGCACACACACATACACCCCTCGTATATAAACAGACACCCTGAGATCATATATATATATATAATATATATATATATATATATATAGATAGATATCGTTGCTATTATCTTAAAATGTCGTATATCCAAATTCGCCCAAATGCATATTTTTTTTTTGCAATAACCGGTTCTTTTGCTCAAACTATCGCATCTCCAGCTGGTTCAGATGCCAATATACCAAAAATTGTCAACGTGTCGTACAACGGTTTTGCTATGTTTCGTTTTCCGAAAAAGCAACGTTTTGGACTGATGACACTATCACATAATAGCAACGACACACACACACAGACACACACACACACACACACACAGACGCAAACACACATACACGCACACACACATATATCTAAATATGCATATAGATAGGCAAACAGAGAGTGAGAGGGAGGGAGAGAGGAAGGGATATATATGTATATATGTACGGAAAGAGAGAGTGAGAGGGATGGAGAGAGGGAGAGAGAAAGGGATATATATATATATACATATAGACAGATAGATATATCGATAGTTAGATAGATAGATAAATAGTAAACGAGACCTAATTCTCCCACTTGTGTGTTTTCCTATGTCCTGTAGCCGAAATCATCACCATGTCCCTGGCATGGAAGGCTACGCGATTGTCCACAGTGCAACCCCAGCTTCCAGGCCGAAGTGGTGGCTTACTCTCTTTTTGTGAACTTCTTCTGATGTGGGTGCCCTACCGTACCGTTTGTTATTGCAGGCAAGCTTAATATTTGTATCATCAGACATCGATGGGCCGTTAACTAGAAAGAGAGTTGCAAGGCAGACTCATCAGCGACCATGCTCGTTACATTCTTGCACACCGATTGGTATTTGAAGTGGCGGCCCAGTGAAGCAATCTAATGGAGGACGAACCTAACTGCCTAACTCATCGTTCGGTTTACAACAGCGTCGACCTACGACTGACAGCCGACAACGATATATAATTCTTACGTGAGAAACTTTACAGTGGATCAAAGAAGATATAATTTCTTCTAATTCAAACGATCTACTCTATTAGACACTATGTCATACTAACTCTGATTGAGAGTAATGTTATAGGAAAAATTCACTGCGGAATATTCAGCCACATACTATATAATTGCAAGCGTTGGAAACCATCTTGATCGACCTACTGCGATGCATTTTGTCTTAAGAGACAGTGGCTCCACTTATATTCAATGTATATGAATCTTGAATACACAATGGAAAAAAAAACCAATACGAAATTAATGAGTCGGTGACTGTTTCGTATTTGTCAATTAAAATATTCTTGTCACTGCGGGTGTCTATGTGATATAGACTCCAAAATATATCTCTATATTTTCTCTGTCTCTCTCTCTCCGTCTCTATTTATCTACCTACCTCGATATTTGTGTTTATATATATATATAATATATATATATATATATATATTATATATATATATATGTGTGTGTGTGTGTGTGTGTGTGTGTGTGTGTGTGTCTATGTAATATGTATTCTAATCAGCTGTACGATTCGTTAGAATCTGAGTATATTCATTTTCAGGATGCCGAGAAAAGATAGCGTATCATATACAAGTAGACGTATCATATACATACATACGTATCTCGCTATATTTGGATATATACGAAACCATTCATATATACATACTTAGAAACATACATACATACCTATATACATTTATTAGCTGAAACTGGAAAAATCAAAATAAAATCAAAATCAAATCATATATAGACACCGATTGACCATTCCTTGTTTTCTCTGTATCGTCTATCTGGATGTTTTGCGTTCTTGTCCCAACAGCGTCGACCTACGACTGACAGCCGACAACGATATATAATTCTTACGAGAGAAACTTTGCAGTGGATCAAAGAAGATATAGTTTTTTCTAATTCAAACGATCTGCTCTATCAGACACTATGTCATACTAACTCTGCCTGAGAGTAATGTTATAGGAAAAATTCACTGCGGAAAATTCAGCCACATACTATATAATTGCAAGCGTTGGAAACCATCTTGATCGACCTACTGCGATGCATTTTGTCTTAAGAGACAGTGGCTCCACTTATATTCAATGTATATGAATCTTGAATACACAATGGAAAAAAAAACCAACACGAAATGAATGAGTCGGTGACTGTTTCGTATTTGTCAATTAAAATATTCTTGTCATTGCGGGTGTCTATGTGATATAGACTCCAAAATATATCTCTATATTTTCTCTGTCTCTCTCTCTCCGTCTCTATCTATCTACCTACCTCGTATTTCGCTTTCATTCTTCTACGTTATGTACTTGTCTTTCTTGTATATTTGTCGACGAGCTGGCAGACACATTAGTGCGCCGGGCGAAATGCTTAGCAGTATTTCGTCTGTCGTTACGTTCTGAGTTCAAATTCCGCCGAGGTCAACTTTGCCTTTCATCCTTTCGGGGTCGATAAATAAAATACCAGTTTCGCACTGGGGGCGATATAATCGACTCAATCCCTTCGTCTGTCTTTCTTTGTCCCCTTATGTTTAGCCCCTTGTGAGCAGTAAAGAAATATATATTTGTCTATATATACATACATATATATATAATATATATATATATATATTATATATATATATATATATATATATATATATATATATATATATATTATATTATATATATATATATATATTATATATATATATATATATATATTATATATATATATATATAGACACCGATTGACCATTCCTTGTTTTCTCTGTATCGTCTATCTGGATGTTTTGCGTTCTTGTCCCATTTTGTATTATATATATATATAATTTTTTTCCAGAATGAGATAAAAAACCTGGGCTGTGAACATTTTAGAACATTTATAAATAGAAGGTCTTACTGCTGTTTCTGGGTTATTTACTTGGTTAAGCAATAGTTAATTTAGATAAGAAATAGAAAGTGAAGGTGAGGAATGAAACTAGATGTGAGATATGCAGGGATATTGCATTTGTAGATCCATTATTTAGGCAGAATGGTATACATATGAGATTCCACTACTTTGTGAGTCAATTCAAATAGTATTTAAAATTGGTCATTCCAAGTATAGAGATTGTACACAGGGCTATTGAATAGAGGGTTTTTTTAAAGTGACCTAAAAGTAGGTCAAATCGAAAACAGGAAGAAAGGAAAAAAGAAAAGAAAAGAAAAGAAAAAAGAAAGGCAAGAATGGAGATAATAAAGAGATGAAAAGAAGGAAAATGTACCAGTTAGTAGTCAGTCAAGAAAAATTGATAGTAGGAACGTGGAGGTAAGGGTGATAGAGAAAGATATGAACGTGTAAAAAGATGATAGGGTAAAGAGTAAAGGTGTATTATATAGAAGGGATGGGGTAATAGAGAGCTTGAGAGAGAGCTATAATAGTGTAAAAAGAAAAGGCGTGTCAGGTATGTAGTGATAGAGCCTAAGTGATGGGCCAGAGAGGGGGAAGGGCTAGTAATATGGTGGAATGAAGTATTTGGGAATATAGATTAGGTTGCTAGGACAGGTCAGTGATTAGTAGTAGAAGAAAATATATGTGAAGGTGTATATATAGATATACACATGCTGATATATGACCTACGTTGGACTCCTTATTCGCATAATCATCGAACCTGGAGTTTAGCTATTGTTTCTCCATAGCACTTACGCAGCATTACCTGACACCTTTGGGTCTTATTGACACCAATACCTCTCATAATCTCTCTCTCTCTCTCTCTCTCTCTCTCTCTCTCTCTCTCTCTATATATATAATATATATATATATATATATATATATATACATATATAAATATATATATATCGTGTAAATACTTAACATAGTACTAATAGAAAGATGATACAGCCATGTATATAATTATGTGTGTGTGTTTGCGTCTGTGTTTGTGTGAATGTATGTGTGTGCATGCGAAATATAATGTGACAAGACGCAGTGAGAGATACATGTAGGAGGAGTGGAGGGGATAGAGAGACAGAGAAAGAGAGGGGAAGAGAGAGAAAAGGACAGTCTAGCAGTGCCTTGGACAGAATGAGAGACAGAAGCTGAGATATCATCATTACAGGATAACTGCGTAACAGAAAAGTGCTCAAAACAAGTTGAATGCTTTTGCGTCTTGAACAGACTACTGTCCACCGTGCGAATATCAGTGCTGCAGTGGCTGAACTCCAGTGAGGATTAAGAAAAAATATGATCATATTTTATATAAATACACTCATCTGTTTGATAAGGCTATGTTTTATTTCGAAAATTCAATTAGGATAAACGTTCTGTATTCTCTGTGTAACACACGCACACACGCACGCACACACACGCGCGTGCACGTGTGTGTGAGCTTGTACGTATTTGGCCATACCTGTTTGTGTAGTGTGTGAGTTCGTGTATTTTATGTATTTCCTATATTTCACACTGGGATTGTACCCAACATCTATCCATACATCTCCTCATATATCATATCCATGCGGTATTGCATTCATCCATCCATCATAAATTTTGTTACATTATCCATATTTGTACATAATATCGCCTAATCTACAGATGAAGTCGATACACACTAATTTCCCGGATATTCAAATGTAAACATCATTAGACAATTATTATGCTTTCATACACAGCGCAGTTTCTTTAAATTAAACTAACTCATTGTTAAACGTAGGCTGATTTTGTCATTGATATCTAAATAATGTTTAGGAAAATTATATTTGTTATAAACATATTTATGGCTATGTGCGCTTGTAGGTATAATTAAAGCGTATGTATTTAAAGCAATCAATTTATAACACACATATACAATATACAATTATAGATATACGATTATGTATACACAAGGACTTGAATATTCGTATCTATATCTATGAATCTATCTATATTGGCACAAATGCATACATAAATGCGTATACATGCATACATACTTATATAAATGCATACATATATACATACATAAATACATACTTAGATATATACATACACACACATGCAAACAGACAAACACGCATGCACAAACATATACCTTATTGGTTAGTTAAACTATTGGCGTAGAGCCATACTGGAGTACCACCGAATAAGAGGAACTGATGAAATCGATCCCGGTGCGTATTTAATTCTGTTACATATTTTAACATACAATTTTGCTGATCAGCGAAGTTACAGAAACTTGAACCAACACCGGGTGTCAAGCGATGGGGGGGGGGCGAGCACGCCAACACAAAGACATGTATACAAACGTATATGTGCATACATATTCTGACACATACTCACACACAAATACACACACATGCGTATATATATTGTTGCATTTAGGAATGGTCATTTTGCCAGTTTAGCCAATAAACGTGAATATATATATATAATAATTATTATTTGAGGGAATATAAATCCAAACTTACAGGGAAGAAAAATTCAATTTAGAAATACTAAATCAAATTTCACATAATATAATATATATATAAAAAAAATTAGAACCCCCCCCCACCTTTTATCAATTCAAAATGAACAATTAAATTACGCCATCCAGAAAATTACGTATATTGTCATTTTAATATTTCTAATATATGTAATTTTCTGGATGGTGTAATGTAATTGTTCATTTTGAATTGATAAAACTTGTTTTTCTTCTATTTTATATATTTATATATATTGTGTGTGTGTTTTGTGTGTGTTAGTGTGTGTAATTTGGGTTGGAACGCTGTTGTTTGCTTTATAGACCTCGTCTACGAGTATCGGCTATCAGTTGCAGGTCCACAATGAAGTCGATCGTATTAAGGAAGTTACAACCGGAAAACCATGAATATCCGTTGGCTATTTATAAAAATGCATAAATAGGAGGTGGTCCGGATTGAGCAAGCACGCCCTATTGCACAATAACACAATTTTTCATCTGCCCTTTACCAGCAGTTAATTGCTGACATTATTTCATAACAAATATATTAAATTTATTACATTACATCAGTATATAAATGAAGACACTACAGGTTTGAGCGGAAAATGTTCGACAAATTAAACCGAATTCCATAGAATTGATTCATCCATATAAAAAAGTAGAAAGAAATATCTCCAGACCGTCAGTCCCAAGTGCAGTTTAACCAGCAAATAGAATGAGTAAATGATGAAAAGAAATAAAATAAAGTAAGAAACAAAACTAGGCACATATACATTTAGAAATATAAAATTTGTCATTCAAATTATCCTTGTGTGCCTACCCCTAATAGCCGGTTGTCGCCAGGGTCAGTAGGCCATCACAATAGACCAGTCCAGTTTTTTTCTCATAATTGATAAAGAATGGATCTAAACCTCATCCACCGTTTTATTGCTTTCCACTCATTATATTAGCGTGATGTGTAAGCACACAAGCAATCATATCCACACACACACACATACACACACACACATACGCGCGCGCGCACATGTATTTATATATAAACTTATATAGACACGGGTATGTAAAGGCAAACATATCCGTATATTTATACACATACATGCGTACATATAGATATACACGGAAGTAGATTATTATTTAACACGTATACATATATATATATATATATATATATATAATATATATATATATGTGTGTGTGTGTGTGTGTGTGTATATGAGTGTGTGTGTATATATATATTATATATATATATATATATAATATATATATATGTATTATATATAATATATATATATACATACGCGAAAATATACAGATATACATATAACTACACCATATATATATATACATACATACATACATATATACGTACATACACCCCCCCCACACATATATATATATAGTTATGGAATATTTAAAATGTATAGACGTAAATGATACATATAAAATATGCCAATAATTTGAATCTCTGCCACACCATATCTATGCAGAAATGTATCCAATACACAAAAATACATACGTACCAACACACTCATACAATCATATATCTATGTATATTGAGATGTATGTAATCCTATATAACATATCTGTATATCATTTTATTGTGTATGTGCAATCTGGTGAGATCAGCTATACGTATGATACAAAATTATCTCTGGCGGTCAAGAACCCTGATCACGTACAAAAACTTGAAAATGACCTGAACGCAGTACGCAAACGGGCTGATGAATATAACAAGCAATTCAATGCTGAGAAGTTCCAAGTACTCCATTATTGTCTCATACAAACACATGACCGTGGGGTAGCGCAATCCCCGTGTCAGATTCGATACTTGAACTTGGAATCCACAGCAGGTATGCACAATCGTATGTACATATTACCAGGATGTCAACGCAATGCAGGCAAGTATCTAGTGAGATTCTTAGACTACCATGCTATTCCTCCTAACTGTAGTCACTGCAGAACTTCAAACTGGTGGCGGAACTTGAGGCAATCCAGAGCCACTAATACGTGAACCTGATTCGGTGGAACAGATGTGCCACTGACAGAAACTAAAGTAATTGAAGCTCTACTCCCTAGAGAGGTGTGAAAGATATGTAGTAATATACTTATGGAAGACCCTGGGATGTCTTGCTCTCAACTTTTGAATTAAAAGCGCTAAAAAGCATAGCATCCAACGGCGCTGCATAGAACCAAAGATTTCTCGACCAATTTTTACTTATGGACTCATTTGATCATTTTTTTATACTGGTACGCCCCCATAGTTACTCGATGTTTGAAAACTTGTTTTATAGAAACTTCTTTCAAAATTCTTTGTTTTTCTCACATTAAATTGTGTAATCCATACTTGCATAAAAGTTTCGTCAAACAAACGCTATTTCCTGTTTCGCTTATGATTCATTGGCGGCCATAGCAAAGTTTTGTAATTGCCCCATCCTTCGCCACATACACACACGCTAGCATACATGTTCACACATATACATTTGTACTCATATGAACAAATATGTGAATATGTGCGCGTGTACCTATTTGAATACTTCGAAATATATGTATTTCATCTAATGCAAAATCATTTGTTCCCTATATTCTTATGCTCATACACAGCTTAAGACAAACCAGGGTTCGCTGCGCATCTTATTTTCAACTTATCACTATCCAACTAGCCACCTACTCAGCAATGAGGTCTATAATAGCTATCAACCTTCGTAGGAAATTACTTACGAAATTGTTCATTCTATTGTACATTTTGAAGCAGCCATAAATGCCATTGCAAAGGGTCATACTGAAGTTACAATATCTTGGATTTCTTTTTCTAATCATTGTCGTCAATGGATGCTGTATTTCCCTTCCTTTCTCTCCTTCCTTCTTTAGTTCTCTCTGCATATTTACTGTGATCAGCACCGGCATAACTAAAATCACGGCAGTTACTTGGCAACCAGGGCCGCTTAGAATACAATCCCATAGATACATTTGAGAAGTTCAAGTACGTAGAATATATTGCTGACAATACAGCAAACTGCAGGCATGAAATCAAAGATTTGTTGATGCTGGAAATGTACCGGTGAGGTCAATCAATTATTAAATATGGAGAGAGTGCATCCTTGGCAAAAGTATCACTGTGAAACTTCCACAAACTCTGGTCTGGCTAACAGAGTTGTGTAGTTATGACGCATAGATCCTGAGAGACGCCGAGATCGGACAAAAACAAAATATTTTTGACTACGTTTCAGGGACCAGACCTTTACATCTACATTCTTAGGGTCTGCCTGAACGGATAGCAAAGATGGAGTTCGAGTGAAGACATCAAAGACTTGACGTGAAGGAACTTTATGTGTGGCCAAACAGTGATAGTTCTGCTCACTGACCTAGAGCCGTGGGAATGGACATCGTTAGTTTTCCTTCTTTCCTTCCTTCCTACTTACCTTCCTTTCTCCCTTACTTCCTTCCTTCCTTCCTTCTTTCCTTCTTTCCTTCTTACCTTCCTTCCTTCCTACGTTTCTTCCTGCCTACTTTTCTTCTTTCCTCTTTCCTTCCTACATTTCTTCTTTCCTTCTATCCTTCCTACTTTCTTCCTTCCCTCTTTCCTTCCGTCCTACGTTTCTTCCTGCCTACCTTTCTTCCTTCCTCCTTCCTTTCTACTTTTCTTCCTTCCTTCTTTCCTTCCTACTTTCCTTCCTTCCTTCCTTCCCTCTTTCCTTCCTTCCTACTTTCCTTCCTCCCTTCCATCCTTCCTTCCTTCCTTCTTTCCTTCAGACAATTAGTCATTCAGCCAGTCATACAAACACGCACATACACACACATGCCTCTCTTTCCCAACAAGGCCTCGATCTGAATGTCTTCGGTAACATTTGCATGCTCAATAGATACGACCGTTGCGTTCAGTAGCTTCCTCCGTCATCGTTGGTTTCTGTTCTTTTCAAATTTCTAAGTGGCATTGTTTAATCTGCTCCTGTATTATAGACAGGCTACGATTCTGCTTGACGTCTGTACTAAGTTGACATTGCTGGAGTAGCTTATCCAAACGGATTAGGAAATATTCTGCATCTGTCAATTATTTGCCTATGGTGCTGATGCCATTTATAAAATATTTCTAAATGTTGTGCAATGTACTTGCGATCTTATTCCTTGAAAATAACTTCAGACGTCTCTCATTATCAATTCCTTTGCTATCACGTGTAGGCAGTTGTGGAAAGAATACACCATTATGTTACCTGCCTTCAATGTGAAGCAGTTGACTGTGCGTATGTGAGTATGATTGTGAATATGTTCCTGTTAAACTACTTGAATATTAATCCTAATTACCGGATGAGATGTCCTTTTGCAATTCCTGCAGTGATTTTCCTGCCTGTCTGTCTGATGTCTGTCTGTGTATATACATTTATACTTTTACACATACACACACACACACGCATATATATATATATATATATATATATAATATATATATATATATTATATATATATATATATATATATATATATATATATATACATATATAGGGTTGAAAAGCCTGTTTGAATAGATTAATTGGAAAGCTCTCCGTAGGATTCGAAACCATGTGTCCTGTAGACTTACTTTGTACCCAAGCAGCCCATTGAAATTCTCTATCTATTTCAGAAACCTTATTCTTACCAACGAGAATCGTATGCATTTTTGATAGAAGGATCACATAAATAATTTTGACGAATTGCTTTAGTACAATTGTAGTGCACCTGGCATGTTTACAGCAGACGTGCATTCGAATCACAATGGCAGCGTTCGATTTTTCTATACAAAAGGATTTTAATCCAATATGTACACGCTAACATCTATAGCATTATGTGAGCCTCGAGAGCCACTATTCCCAGACTTGATTAGCTTATGTTCACTTGAAATTTTATGAAATACTAATGACGCCTCCAAAATACAGGCATGTGCACATATTACACGTAAATGCTAGCTTCTCAAGCTAGAGTGTCCTTATGTTGAGGGTCACGTGTTACACGATTGCTCGGGAGACGTTTTAGAACATTTTCCAGATAACACTTGAATAAATCGATTCTATAGGTTATATTATTTCACGTGATTATGACACGTAAGGTATAGGGCTGATGTAAGTATTTTCAGTATATTCCAACCCTCTTTCAATATGGTAGGAACTGGTATGTTAGAGGAAAAAAATGAAATTCCATAATTCATACATTACACATGATTATGGTATTCGGTGAGACCTTAGGTTTTAGAGAATAATAGAGAACTTGACAACTTTGTTTACTACCTAGCTACTGAGGTGTGGACGGTCTAAATAACAATAAGAAAACAACCACGAAGACAGAGCATAAACTGACGCACACATACATTTACACATATACGTATATGTGTATGTGAGTTAAATATGTTATTTATATAGACATATATACATATATGTGTTATATACACACATGCGTGCGGTGAGTTACCGCATAACCGATGCCACAAAACGTCTCTCACAATCTATTGGTCAATCTCAGAATCTCTGAGAATCTATTGGTCGATCCACTATATTGTACTGAAGTATTGGAGGAGACTATGTGAAAGCCAGCTTTCAAAACGAATCGGATAGAAATGAGTAAAAATATAAGCAAAATATGAAATATTATTCGTGAGGTCACTGCCATATCATATACGAGCGATCATATAGGAAATTAGATATAAAGAATTAATATGCTCAAATCATGCTTTTCTTGCACAATTGTTTGCTTTGGATGCTATTTATTGCGGAGAAATACACAAGAATGTGTTCTTTCATACAGAAAACCAAACAGACTTACATATGCACTACCATAAACCCATATGTGGAATATTGATTTTGCTGCATATCATACAACATAGCGCAGGAAGTTATAAAATTATCTAGAAAATTCTTCATTTCCTGTTGTTGTGGTTGCCCCAATACAAGTTCAATGCTGCAATTTGTCTTGAAGTGGTAGAAGAGCTTAAACATCATAAAATATGTCTATACAGATAATAAGATACGTACATTTGTATGCGTTTGCTTGTATAGACGCGCGCGCACGCGTAGCGTGTGCATTTATGTATGTGTGCGAAAGAGAAAAAAATGAGAGAGATGAAGGGAAAGAGAAAGAAGGAGAGATATTAGAGAGAGAGAGATTAGAGAGAGAGAGAGAGGGGGAAGGGTAAGAGAGAGTACTTGTATAGCTATGAACACCAAGTATTGCAATTAGAGATCCCGGGTTCAATCACAATTCCTTGCAAATCTTTTACTTCCAGATTCGTAAGCTTATGACTATTGAATAAAGAAATTTTCTTTGGGATTAAGGCGCAAAATTTTGAGGGAGAGACTGAGTTGATTACATCAACATCAGGGCTCAATTACTATTTATTTTATCGAGGCCAAAAGGATGAAAGGTAAATCGACCTCTGTGGAATTTGAACTCAGAAATGTTGCTAAGCATTTTGACCGGTAAGTTAACGGTCCTATCTGGTCGTATACTTAAGATTAAATAATAATACCAGTTATTCCTGAAGGAAAATCCCCATAAATAATTACATGCTGATTCTGCTTGGGGGGGGGGCGGATTCTTGTTTTATGCTTAACTGTCTACTCAATAATGAAATGAGTATTTGGTTAATGGAGTTACGACATCCTCGTCAAAACGGACGTAAAATAGGTCATGTGTGTGTATGTGTGCGTGTGTGTGTGCGTGTGTATGTGTGCTTAAATGTCAATAACGTCAATATTTTAAAATTTTCTTACATCCCTTGTTAATTTTTCAGATGCTTTTTTTTTTAAGCACAAGCGATTTCAATCATTTTTATTTATGAATTGAAACAGAACTGTACTTTTGAATAGGCAGATCTTTATTCCTGATTCTCAAATCACGTAAATCATTTTGTAGTTTCACTGATGCGACTGGTTCTTTTATCTATTGCCAAAATTTAGTTATTTCTAGAAGGGATTCCTATTTTATTTCAGTAGATAGAGTAATAGCTACGTACAAAAGTGTAAGTTTATGAAACCTAGGTATTGGTAATAAAGATTTATTCTTTCTATCAGTGTGAATTATAACCACAGTAGCATGACACTATGCCCATAATCAAATCATTTAAATATTGCTGATGCAGAGTTTACAGTTTTAAATGGATGTCATAAAGAATCAACAGCCGATTTCTAGAAGATGCCGAGCTTTAAATGACACTAATGTTTTGTTTGTTAGCTGTATTGTATTCAAATACATTTATTAGGCCAGCATATACAGTGAGAAACCACTTCAGCGTAAACTCCCATGTTCCCTAAATAAATACTAATTTCTTAGTGAAGTTTGAACAATATTGTGAGTTAAAGGACACTAATTATTTACTCAAGGAGTAAAAGGCAGCACAACTGACAGAATAAGAAACACAGAAAACGTGCTGTTATCTTATAACTCCATCCCACGCAACCTGGCTTCAATGAATTGCTTATTCTCTCACAATACATTCCCATTTCATTCTTCTGGTAGATCACGCAAATTCTATACAATAAAGTTCCATTTATTTGTCGAAAGAATTGCATTTATCCATGGTGAAACATGATATATTTTGTTGAAGAGTGAAGAGAATAATTGAATGAAATTTGATGGCGGTTCAGCAGTTAATTCTTTCTTTATGTGACGTCCAAATGACATTATTTATTTGCTTATGTTGTACACATCATGATATTAATGTGGTGTATCCAGGTTACATTTATGATATACTGGCTGGTTAAACCAATAATATTCATCGATCTGTTTGCGTCTAATTTCTTCTGGTTATCCATCATCCTCGCTCCAAAATATTATTCGAGATTTTCGCCTCAAATACATTTCAGTTAAGAAATCGGATAAATGTTGCCATTACGAGTTATATTATTACATTTGAGAACTGTCAGTGCTCCAGCTTCATTGGTTTTCAATATTATCACAGGAAGATTGAGATGCTTGAGACACCAGAACTATGGATTGAATACAGTATCTATTCAGTTTCCTCTCTGAACAGAAAAAAATAATGAAGACGTTGAGCTAATACAAGCAGAGTCCTCCTGCCTAGAAGCCTCACAGAATTTACATACATGTTTACTTTTTAAGCTCAATTCCTATTAAATGAGGCTTAATGTCATTAATATACGGAAATGGGTTTAAGAGACATTTTATTAATTAGCTTAGTGCTTAAGCTAGAAACAATCTTCTCATGAACTTCCATAAAAAGTTTCGGAATATTTGCTTCTCCTTTTTATCATAGTCGCAGGTATATTGAGAGAGACTTGTTCTTACGAATATTTATATATTTACACACACACACACAACTATTTTAAACTTCCAGTCTGTTTTACGAGATAATATTGTTCCTGAAGATCCGCAGAGGGTGAATTTTTTTTAAAGAACAACGTATGATATTTACCAGCTATTATTTCTTTTTTCCCCCAAAGATCTTTTTGATTTTATCTTACCATTTTAATGAAACTATACACTAGCTTCCATAATATGTCATTATCGAAGTATTGAGCAGAATCAAATAACACAAAATACGTATTCATGACAAATATTTTATAGATGTAACAGGAAGAAAATAGAGTAACATCGGACAGAAACAACACTGAAATAGAAATGGAATTTTCTGATCAGTTCAAAAGTAAGCATTTCATTACAGTCCGGACCTATCAGTTCATCTCTCTTATGAAGGAGATGTGAGAATAATTAAGATAAATAAGAATGAAGAAGGTATTGATAATTCCTATTGCTGAGAAGATACTACCACATAACAGTAAAATTGGGGCCAGCATACACATTATAGCGAGAGAGAAATAAACTTGGTTAAGAACGCTTCAAAGATGAGGTGACTAAAAATATCAGGTTGATATTAAATCTAATGTTCACAAGTGCAGTGATAAATCCGGAGAGCTTTCAGAAGTGTTAGTCATGAAGAACCAAGTGCTACCTCGTCCGTACTTTGTCAATGTCCTAATATCACCCTACAACAGCTGAACTAGGGACATTATTTCTGTTTACCTTAACATACTTTAGCAATTCATTGTATATATAGCAAACTATCTACCTAATTCTAAGTTTGTATTACATATTTCAATATTCTTGCAGTCAATACGAAGCACTATTCAATCCCCATAAATCTCTCATTTCTCATTTTAACACGAAATTTTTCAATGCAAAAAAGAAAAGAGAATCAAACATAGTTCAATGCATGAACTATTGCTCACATAAGATATATATTAGCTTAGCTTAGTTGAACAAACATTTCTGGTCTGTTTAAAGAAATGTTTTATTTGTTAGAGTGAAATATTTTGAGTCATATCAATGAAAAGCTTAGAATCTGAATACCAAACCTTAGCAAGTCGTTCCGATCTGATAAGAAGTGGAATGAATTTACAGAGTAACTTTTCACAAAAGGTTAAAAGTAAAGACGGGAAAAAAATTCTGCATTACGTAAATGTGTAAAGGTGTGTGTGTGTGCGTTTGTGTTTTTCAGTGTGCGTACAACACTGTGTATGTGAATATGTATATTTATATGCATTGGTGATGCATATATACTATATTCATATATGTGCATACCTATGTGTGCATGTTTGTGGAAACCTACACACATGCATATATACATTTGTGTTTGTGTGTATACATACGAATACATACATAACATACGTACGTGCATATATATATATATATGTGTGTGTGTGTGTGTGTGTGTGTGTGTGTGTGTGTGTGTTTGTATATATATATTCTTTTATGAGTTTCAGCGAGGTGGCTGTGGTCATGCTGTGGCACTACCATGAATGTATATGTGTGTGTATATATATATATACATACACATGTTTATGAGTGTGTGTGTATATATGTACGTTTGGGTGGGTTCTGTTTAAATGATTTAGACATAAGTTGTGATTCTGTATCATATATGCATATATATATATATAATATATATATATATATATATATATTATATATATATATATATATATATCCATCTATACACACACATGCACCTGCACTCGCACACACAAAAACACACGCATATACATATGGAATATATATAGATATATACACATAGTCATATCGTATATTTTACGTGAGTGGTGCTGTGTATAAGTGTTTATTGTTGTATAAGCTGTGTGTGTGTCTGTCTACGTGTGTGTATGCGTGCATGTGTGTCTATTTATCTATGTGTAGGTGAGAATGTGCTTGTGTGTGTGTGTTTGTGTGTGTGAGTGTGTGTGTATGTGTGTGTCTACAACTGCTCACATGAGTCTAAATTCTAGTCTATACTCTAACTCTCTATATCCTCATCATGAATAACTTCACTTAATTTATCGTCTCTTGGTAATTTCGCAGCTATTTTAGTACTTTCGTTTAATTTCTTCTAGGGCCACAAATAGCTCGGTTCTTCTGTCCATATATATATAAAGTAAAGACTATTTGCCTACATTATGTAGTTGTCCGGAGGGGACGAATGTTACTTTTGCTTAGCCCCAGGAAGCATCGTTTCCAGCTGGCTATACGATACAATATCTGATCTTTCGAACAAGGAGTTAAGTCCCCCTATCCAGTAAAAAGCAACATCTGTGGACCAGTTTCTAGGTTATTGCACTTTATCAACACAGAGTTGTTGGCTAGTGCTGTGCTGAATTCCCGTTCGAATATATATAGTTTTCAAATTGATATACATCACTGATCTAATGAATAAAAACATTATTTCTAAATCTCTCTGTTCTTTAAAGTAAAGAATATTTGTCAAAATAATGTGGCTGTCCTGGAAGGGACGATTGTTACTGTTGTTACAGTCACTCTTGCGCCTGTATATATATATATAATATATATATATATATATATATATATGAATAAAAAATGGAGTTAACGCAGGTTTAAACAAGTATTTTTACTTTCTACACGTTTCGAAAATTCCACTGATACTATTTATACCATTTATTCTTTTGAATAGTATCAGTGGAATTTTCGAAACATATGTAGAAAGTAAAAATACTTGTTTAAACCTGCGTTAACTCCTGCGTTTTTATTCATATTATTCAAAATATTCAACGTAAACACGAAGTTTCAACCATTATAAACAAGGAGTTACAACATCTTTACTTGTGAGATTTTTGCTGCCCTGGTAACTATTTATTTATTTTTCCGTGTTAATTGTTAACAAGGTAAAAATACACTCATCTATTTATATATATATACTTTGATACTTTGATATTTTGATAGGTTTCGGCCATTATTGGCCCAGGCCATGTCTAACTTAATAGCACCACCTGGTGAAGTCTTTCAAGTCAGAATTTGGGCACTATGGCCCACTCAAGTAGAGAGTTATTGTTTACAGAGACATATCCGGGTGTAGGGGGTTTATCCGGGATTTCTTGAAGGAATCTGTCCAAAGACTTCTTGAACCCTATAGGGTCAGTTTCTGTTTTAATGTGTTTTGGTGTAATGTTAAAGAGAGCGGGGCCAATTGAGGTGAAATAATTGTGCCGTATTGTTTTTATGAGATGAGAGTGCGATTTTTGTTTTGGGCGGATGGCACGGGGCCCAAGCCTTGGATGTACCTTAAAGGTGATGCCAACATCATTTGGGCAATGCTGATGGAATATTTTCCACATCATGCAGATGATGTAGCGCTCACGACGACGTTGGAGAGAATAGAGTTTTAGCTTTTCTAGTCGACCCCAATAGTCGAGGCCTGTCATGCCATCTATCTTTTTTGTGATTGCCCTTTGAGGTGCTTCAACTTTTATGATACCTTGTATTGTGTGGGGAGACCACAGTGGACAACAGTATTCAAGGTGGGGTCGAGCAAAAGTGGAGAAGAGAAGGATAATGGTGTGGATATCTCTCGACTGGAAAGTTCTGAGAATCCAGGAACACATTCTGTGGGCCATGTCAACTTTGGTGTTTATATGAGTGGCCCAGCTTATGTTGTTGTCCACAATTACTCCCAAGTCTCTGATGTTGTTGGACGCCGCGAGAGTTTCACCTGAAGGAAGGGAGTATGGGAGTTTCAGGGCATCCTCTTTTCCAAAGTGGATTAGCTCAAATTTATCCTCGTTCAGCAGCATATTTTTTTTTTCTGCCCATTGGATAACAGCCAGTAGATCTGACTGAAGGCATGTCCGGTCACTCGCCTCATTTATGACCTTCTGTAGCTTGGAGTCATCTGCAAAGATTTTTATGTTGCTGTGCTTGATGATGTCATTAATGTCATTAATGTAAATGATGAAAAGAAGTGGGCCCAGCACAGTGCCTTGCGGAACGCCACTACTGACTTTGGCTGGGCTTGATTTTACCCCTTCAACTACAACATGTTGAGATCTGTCTGTCAGGAAACACTTGATCCATTTCAGTAACTTTCCAGAGACACCAATGTTGGAGCCCTCTCCCAAAACTCTCAAAATGTCCTCAAAGTGGTGCAGGAGCTGCGTTAGGCAGTCCCTTCCATTACGGAACCCATATATATATATATATATATATATATATACGCGAGAAAGAAGCAACAAGAATGGATAGGTTTTTAGTACGATCGTTTCATACAAGGACAGGTTTTATTAAAAGTTGCAAAGATTACAGCATATAAACGAGTCCCGTACTCATCAGCTAAAATACATGTAAGTTCTCTAGACATCCTAGTGTTTGAGGCTATACTCATGAAGTAATGTAGATAATTAAACAGATTTCTAAAGTTCATTAAAGTTCTTTAAAGATGATGTACAGTCTTATCACAGAATTTTAAAAAAGTTTTGATAGCATCACAGAGAAGGTGACCTAATCCATATGAATTTCCATAGATATGATGAGGGATTATATACTCACAGAAGACAAATTTATCCATTGTTAATTACAACGAGGTGGGTCTCAATTCCTGCTTATTAGCATTACAGAGAGGGTGAATTAATCCTTTGTATATATGCACAGATTCCAATGGTGTAGATGTAAATTTCCAGAGAAATGGAGATGAATTTCATATTTACAGGCGATAAATTTTACAATGGTTGAACACAATGAGGTAGGTATCAATCCTTGTTATATGATTAGGTGTTTGCCACATTAGTCACATTACTGCTATTCACAAGAGGCTGTAGCTATTTACTCTTAAAGGCTGAAGGGCTTACTAGATCGGCCAAGAATAGAGAAGGGAATAGAAGAAAAGAGAGAAAATAATGGAGGAGGGAGCAAAAAAGGGGGGGGGAGAGGGGGACTAAAAGAGAAGAGAAAAGGAAACAGAGAATAAGAAGAAGAAAAAGAAAAAAGAGAAGAGAAAGAAATAGGGAAAGAAGGGAAAAAAAGAAAAAGAAAAAAGAGGGTTCTAGCTATACAGAAGAGTTAGTAGACTGTAAGTCTGGTTTTAATCAACAGGCATCTAGGACTAGAGGAGAATATTATTCTTTGACCAGTAAACCGTTAATTTATTGCTGTTGAAATCAGCTATGAGTTTAAAGAGAATCTAAAGAGATAACACAGTCAGGGGTTAAGGGGTCAGATGCTAAAATCACCAGAAAATACATTAGGAAAATCTAAGTATAATCTTATCAAAAAGTCATTAAAAATTTACTTATTTAATTTATTCATTTTATTGTCTTAAGGAGTTGTCGTTATTATTCATACATTGACTGACTACAGGTCAAATCTTATAAGATCATTTACAAGGTGTTAGGGGATTGTCTATCATAGTATAGCCTCAAACACTAGGATGTCTAGAGAACTTACATGTATTTTAGCTGATGAGTACGGGACTCGTTTATATGCTGTAATCTTTGCAACTTTTAATAAAACCTGTCCTTGTATGAAACGATCGTACTAAAAACCTATCCATTCTTGTTGCTTCTTTCTCGCTTATAATCACCCCACATTACTGTATTGTTAAATCAGTATAGTTTTTTTTTGGTGCATCTAAGTTAGGTACCATATTCAAGTAAATTTTTTAAATTAACTTGAATCTTTATTGCTCTTTGTATATATATATATATATATATGTGTGTGTGTGTATGTGTGTGTGTGTGTGTGTATGTGTGTGTGTGTGTGTGTATGTGTGTGTGTGTGTGTGTATATAGGTTTTACAAATTTACTTTTCCCGTTTTCCGGTGATTTTTATACTTATATTTTCCACCAGCTACCCCTACAATTCGCCTCCACCGCCGCCGCCGTAACCGACACCACCATAATCTACATCAAACTACACTCACCCCCACCACCATCACCATCATTCCCATCCTTTATAATTTATCTATCTATCTATCTATCTGTATATATATATATATATATAATATATATATATATATATATATATATATATATATATATATATCCATTTTATGAATACATATAGCCATAGTCAAGCCGATTTTTTATTTTAAATTTAACTTTCGAATGGGTTCATATGATTTCATTTTCTGTCAATTTTATCCCGAATAACCTATGTGCATAAGTATATGCAGATTTAAATTCATATGTATATACTTATACATAGCTATATTAATCTGTATTTGTATGCACACAAACGCACATACGCGCTAACACACACAAGCATATACACACACATGCAAGAATACATACACACACATACATATCTAAGTGTAATTGTGTTTCTGTGTGCATACTTAGTATATTCAGTCTGAATCCCCTTACACTCTCAGTTATGCCTCAATATCTACGCCCTTGTGTTAAATACAAAAGTATTTCGTCTCTTCAACCATAATTTGTGTTATCTACAATCACTGTGCCTCTATTTCTGATTTCTCCCTTTTTATCCCACCACGGCAACATGTACTCTTAAAACGTTGTTGCTTTCGTACTACTTACTTTCAAGTACAATCGGCACCCATCTCTTCTTCTTTCATCATACTGAGTGTGTCAAAAATATATAATTAACAGAGGAGAAATCGAACCTGTGAATGTGTTAATTAATAAGTTATAAAAACAGAATGGCTCACCCCAGACACAATAAAATATGCTTCAACACACAAATTCGCATAAAGAATCTTGCAAACCATATAAATAAACGAAATATATATATATATTCTTTTACTCGTTTTAGTCAAGCCTCTGCGGTCATTGCTATATAATTTTATGTGTGAGTGTATATACATATGCATGTATACACATATGTTTGGATATATATATGTGTGTGTTTGTGTGTATGTGCATGTATGTGTGTGAGTGTGTGTGTGCGTATATATATATACATATATGCTCCTATATAAGTATATATGTGTGTCAAGTATTATATTCTCGTGTATCTGTGAGTGTGTCTGTGTATAAAAGAGCAGACGGAGATAGTTAGATGGACAAATAGAGTGAAAACAACACAGCCACTGATGCGCAGCCGTACATATTTTTCATGAATTATTTACTTATGTTAGAGAGAACGCATCAGATATATCCAAATCTTGCAAACCTGCCAACTAAGTCTATGTACACAGACTATACCACACGCATGCACACATGGACACACACACATACACAACCCTCACACACACAGATGCACACAGATATATAATTTGAATATATAGCTACAGACATGTATATGAATATGGTGTAATCACACTACGTATTTCTTATGAGAAATACAAGTTATAGGACTATACAAGTATAGAAATATATGCAGAAACATATGTATGAGATACGTAGAGACGAGCATTGAAATGAAACCAGTCAGATAAATAACAGTGCATATATATATATGCACAAATAAGAGTCTATATACATACACACACACACACACATATATATATACATATATATATATATTTATATATATATATACCTATCTGTGTTTACACTCACAAACACACAGACACACGCGGACACACGCATACACATTGACGAATATATATAGAAAATCATACTGCAGTACTGCTGCTAATTCTTTTCTTTTATATTTTTGTATTGATTAATGTCTCCCGCAATCCAACGAGTGTACGAATACACTTCAGATAAGCAAGTATGTCTCTCCTGCCTCTTTGTCTTTATATATATATGTATATATATATATATATATATATTATATATATATATATATATATATATATATATATTGATATATATATATTGATATATATATCTAAAATATATATATATATATATATATTGATATATATATCTAATATATATATATATATATATATATATATATATATACACACACATATACATCTATATATTTATACATATATATATATATTTATATATGTATATTATGTATATACATATATGTACATATTTATATATATGTATATATATATATATATATATATATATATTTATATATGTATATTATGTATATACATATATGTACATATTTATATATATGTATATATATATATATATATTTATATATGTATATTATGTATATACATATATGTACATATTTATCTATATATATATATATGTGTGTGTGTGTGTGTGTGTGTGTGTATGTATATAAATACATGTATATAGGCATATATAGATACATACTTACATGCGTAAGTAGATAAGATAGTGTAATATGTTTTATGTACACATATACGCACCTATGTACTAGTATATATCTATCTATCTATCTATATATATCTATCTATCTATCTATACATTCACATATATACCTATATTTATACACATATATATATATATGTATGTATACTTATATATATATATATATATACATATATACATAGGTATACATATCCGCATACATATATATATATATTTGCATACAGATATGTATATATATATACATACACACACATAGGTAAATATGTGCATATATATTGATGTAAATATATAAGCATATGTTTATATAACTATGTATATAGTATGCATCATTATATGTACATCCTAGTTCATACATATACCACTATATGTTGAGGTAGACACGCACACACACGCACGCATACATACACACGAACATATTCGTAGATATGAATGTAGGCATATGTATGAGTCTATACACATTTTGATTATATACAACATATAATAAGTACATATGCCAAAATTCGTAAGTAGATAGTTAATTAGATATCACTGCATGGGTTATCAAAACAAAATAAAGTAAACAATGAATCCGCGTATGTGTTATTTAACGATTTTCTCATAATGGTGCTTTCAAGACAAAATTTCTAACCTACACATGTGGTACACTGGCTGGCGATGAAGGTAGACATTATGCATATATGTACATACGTGTGTTTCTATGCCTGTGTGTACACGTATGTGTTGGAATATATGTATAAATTTATATATATATATATATATATATATATATATATGTATGTGTATATATATATATATATATACATACATACATTTATACATATCTATACATACATGTATGTACGCATTTGTGCAGAAACACACGTTTACCCTTATATACAAATGCGTATGCTTAAATTGACTTAAGATACATAAATGTCTGAATGTCTATTTTAACGTGTGTGTCTGATATATCGACTGAACATCAGACGATATTATTTGCTCTTATGGATATATATTTTCTCTTGAGAATCACATCAAAGTTCAAGTGAGAAGAGATATTGCGCCGCTAAACGGCTCCACACATATGTATTATGAGTTACGATAGCCTTAAATCTGTATAAGTTGTATATACATACAACGCCAATAACGTAATGAGTAACTTAATATCCTACAACAGACAATATATAGTTTTTGAAAATCTGTCACCTGTTTTCCCATTTTGAATTAATTATTTACCTACATAATTGTAGGCTTTTGACTGTATTTGTAGAAAACTAGTTAAAATTCAATGCGATAATTAATAAGAATTTTTGCAGAATCGTTAGCACGCCTTGTAAAATGCTTTGCAGCCTTTTGTCTCTCTTCATGTTCTGAATTCAAATTCCACCGAGGTTAACTTTCATCCTTTCGGGGTCAATAAAATAAATTCCAGCTGAACAGTGGCGTCAATGTAATTGACTTTTCCCCATCCTCGAAACTGCTGGCTTTGTGCCAAAATTTCAAATCAATATTTAGTTAGTGAAGACGGTGAATTGAGAGAATCGTTCTCACGTCCCTTATCCAAAGTTACTCGCCTTGAAATCGAAATATAGTCAGTGCTGCTTACGGAGAAAGTTCAAATTACGCCAGCTTTTTCTTAGATTCCGAACATTGTATGTTTGATGAAATACATACAGTCAAGGGGCTGAGTGTATTTTATTCACCAAATATATCAAACCAAATTTTAGTACTTCCTATGGTTGGTATTTTATATTTAAAGGACAGAGTGGGCATGAACCTGCAGAAGCTAGGCACAAGACGTAGCTGTTAATTTTGTTAACATCTGGGTCTGAAAAAGTGGCGAGCTGTCCATTATTGTAGCTATTGTTGTTGTTGTAGTTGTCCTGAGTTCAAATTCCGCCAAAGTCGACATTGTCTTCTATCCTTTCGGGGTGGATAAAATAAGGTTTGGGGTAGATGCAATCCCACTGTAGCAAGCTGACTCCAATGGAGCAAGATGGCAAAATTGTTACCGAGCCGGGAAAATGCTTACTGGCATTTTGTCCGTCTTTGTGTCCTGAGTTCAAATGCCTCCGTGGACGATTTCGATTTTCCTGTTCATCATCCGAAGGTCAATAAAATAAGTACCAGTCGAGCACCGTAATCGACTTACCCCGTCCTGCCAAATTGCTGGCCTTGCATCGAAATTTAAAATCAATAATATATTCAGTGCCAAGGTGGAGAAATGGCAGAGTCGTTTCTTCCGTCTTTACGTTCGGAGTTCAAATTCCGTCGTGATTGACTTTTTTTTCATCCTTTCGGTGTCGATAAAAGAAGTACAAATTGAGCACTAGAGTCAAAGAAATCAATTTACCACCTCCCTCAAAATTTCTGAACTTGTTAAAGATCTTCAGTACTGGGCAAAATGATTAGCGACGTTTTTTTCTGGCTATGTTCTGAGTTCAAACACCGCCGTGGTCAAATTTATCTTTCTCTCCTTCCCGAAAATTGCGTCCCTTGGCCCAAAATTTGAAACTAGTGTTTACTTAAATCTCTTTACGTACTGATTTCAAATTCTGCCTGGTTGTTCATTGCCTCTTATTATTCTGTATTCGGTATAATAAATCAATAGCCACGGGTTCTTTTATACACATATATTGGAAGCAAACAAATTAGCCGTAAATCCTGGGTGGCATTACATATTCACACGACAGAACATGGAAAAATCTCCAGAAACCCGATCAAAAACGTAGCAGTTATTTTAGCCTTCCATTATTCGAGAAGGAAGGACAAGGTGGTGAGTTTGCAGAATCATTGCCATACCACGACGGACAAAATGCTTAGCGGCATTTTATCTGTCTTCCCATTCTGTGTTCAAATTCTTCCGAGGTCAACATTGCCATAAAATAAGTACCAGTTGAGTACTGGGTTCAACGTAATCGACGTGCCCCCTTCCTCTCGATTGCTGGCAATATGCTAAAATTTGAAATCATTATTTAGTGTGGGAGATCAATTTAGGCGGTGGGCAGGCAGAATCAGTAGCACACTATACACAATGCTTACCGTTTTCTGTTCTGGCTTTATGTTGTGAGTCCAAATACCGTCGAACTCGACTTTGACTTTCATTCCTTCAGATTCAATAAAATGAGTATCAGCTGGATACTGGGGTCGATGTAACAGACTAACTCCCAACCCACAGAATTTCAGCTCTTGTGCCTATGGTAGAAAGATTCTTTAGTGGTGACAATAAAATTAAGAGATTTTAAAAGTAAGAATATCAGCGATTAGAACATCTGAAAAAAATAAAATGTTCTAAACATATAATCTTTCAATTATGTTCAAATCTTTAAATTGAAGATGGAATTTCATCATTCCATTGTCAAATTAAATAAATAACAGCAGAACCTTATAACATCACTACGAACGTCACTAACCATTAACCAAATTCATTATCTAGAATGCCTTATTTATGGCAAACATTTCATTCTATTTCACAACCCTCTTAATAATGCCTTCTAATTTAAGTACAAAGCTAGCACTCTTAAGAGCAGGGGATTAATCGATACAATCGATTCCGGTACTTGATGATTACTTTCCTTTTAATCGGACTGGATAGGATGAAAGGCAGCGTTAACCTCGGGAGGTTTGGCCTCAGAATGTAAAGAATTGGAAAAAAACCGCAGATCCTCTTTTTTTCCGACGCTCTAATGATTCTACCCGATCAGTGCATTAAAGCACATAATAATTGAAATTATATTGACATTATCTGCGTTGGAAGTTGAAGACCGTAATAATTTGTGATAAAATCTCAATAAAGTGTGATGCACACTAATTTTGTCCCTCTTTTCCATTCTACGAATGGATTATAGGAAGGACCATTGAGCTGCAACAGTCCAATGTAAGGCGACTATACAGGCGTAGTGTTTGGTCGTATCTCTTGCTACACTATCACATCTTGTTTGATTCTGTGTACCTATTCATATAATACAATACATACACACGTACACACTCATACATATATCAGTTTTTCGTTGGTGTGTGTTGGTCCGCGTAGAATAAAAGTATTGTAGGTTTAGAACGGAAAGTGCTAATTTTGTACTGCTCACTCGGCAAACAGTTGCTTAAGATGATCCATAGTATGCTCAAATCATAGACACCGGAAGAGGTCCGCCAACTTCGCATTATATTTGAACCATATAAAACTTAGCTGTTTAGATGTAATCGACTTACCCCCTCCTCTCAAATGTCAGCGATTGTGTCTATAGTAGAAATGATTATTATTATCATTATTATTATTGGAAGTAGTAGTAGTAGAAGTAGAAGGTGAGGAGTTGGTAGAATCATTAGCACGGTGGACAAAATGCTTAGCGTCATTTCGTACAACTTTACACACCGAGGAAGGGTGATAAAATAAGATGGGATTGATAAAATAAGTACCACTGAATGTACCTGGTTCTATGATATTAGCTAGCCCCTCCACCCACATTTTAGGTCTATGGTTAGTTAGCGTCGAGCTCACAATTTCTATCCTATGATGACCGTGTTTGGATTTTGCTTTGTGTTTATACGAGCAACCTCAAGAGACTGCAGGTTATAAGTTAAGGTGGTTATTATGAGTAGGATGCTTGATAACTGCCATGATTTGGGGAAGGAATGTGGTTAGGTGAGACATATTTGTGTTTAAATTGAGCACCTTCGGTTTGTTAGAAGTATTATTTTAGCAAACGTGCTTTTGATATGTAAGGAAAATTGTGATGGATTTATATAGAGAATATTTTTCGTCGAGTATGGGCAAGCTCTATGTTGTGGCGAGAGTTATTACCACCTCTGTGGGGTTGGAAGAAACTTTAATCCGCCAGTACTTTTGCTCGGTGGATGTGGCGAGTAAGGCGCGTGTCAATGGGTCTACTCTGAACATACGCGTGTAAGCCAGAACACTCGAGAAGGAGTGAGGCACCTGCCGAGGTGCGTTTTGCGATCGGGGTGACCACGTTGTGTAGGGTTCCTTTGTTGTTCCTTTGTGGGAAATGTTTGTTAAATCTTTGTTGTTAATTGTTCTTGTTTTATTTTATACACATATTTGTTGCTAAGCCCCGCTTGTCCCGGGTAGTGCGTTGTGTTCTACAGCAAAACATTTCATCACACGTTGCTCTGCGATCAGTTCAACACATGATGCGTGGTTCACCGTCCATCTTTTCGGGCAACCTCGATTTGATGGAGGGAAGGAAATAATGTACAGCATATACATTTGATTACTATAAACAAATCATTTGTTCACGTCGAAAAGCTGAACATTCATCCGTCATCTTGGACAAGAGAGTCAATCATTACTATTATTGCTATTGTTGTTGTTACTGTCGTCGTTGTTGTTCTGAGTTCAAATCCTGATAAGGTCGAATTTGTCTTTCATCCTTTCGTGGTCGAAATAATAAGTAAGAGTCGAACACTGGGGTTGATGAAATCGACTTAGACCCTTTCCCTAAATTGATGCCTTTGTTCCCAACATTGAAACCGTTATGATTATTATTTTACCGCTTTGACTGCATTATCTAATCTGACTGGCATTACGGCAGCAGGTATGCTTCAAGGGAGATTTGCTTACTCTTTCTAGTAGCACGCGCGCTTTCATTATGTACCAGTAATAATATATAAGCGATTGCACTGACTCTACATTAAATATTATTGTCTTTTTGCCGATGTCAAAAATCAATACCTAAAAATGTATTCAATCTGCAATTTTACCATTGAAATATTGTTTTCAATCAGCTGGGAATGACGATTGTCAAAGCTACTTTTCAATTGATTTAAATGCTTTATTTTGCACAGAAATATTTTACAGCCTGCTTCTTAATTGTTTCGTTCATATGAATTACAATAGAATTAAGATCAATAAAGCAACGCATGCTTCTTTATAAATCTGCTGCAAGTCCATGATACTTTTATTAAGTATTGTAAAATCTTGCATTCAATTACTACTTCAGTAACTTTTGGCATTATGTTAATTCTTCGTGGGGGATTTAGATCCTCCTCTTAATTTACATCATCATAGCAATACAATGTGCTGCAATTGCTATGTGTGAACAAGAGCGAAGTATTTGTTGTTTCTTTTGTCTTAATGACATTGACATCCTTCTTCGTGATTTAATTTCCTGTATGTTGAGTTTCAGTAGTTGGTATTTTGGCATCACTTGTTCAAACCCTAATAATGCACATGACGAGAATACTCTAATGCTCTCCTATAAGTTCTCGTCAAAATTTGAATAGCAAATTGCTACGAGAAATACTGTTTAAATTCTTCCGAGGGAAGACACGATCTCGGCAAAAATATTCTGCTACATGGTTTTATGGTTAGTTTGTAATAAGAATAAAACAAGGCTGAAGAAGAGGACGACAAGATTTCTCCTAAATATGATCATCTGTTTTTGTTCAAAACATAGCACATTTAGAATCGTCATCCCCTGACACGGTACATCATGATTTGGATGTTATTTCACTGTTATATTTTGCAAGTGAATCAAGCATGCAGTAGAATCTTTTTATCTGCTACATCACTTCAATTTCCCGTCCAATTCTTTTTCAACCATAAAATCTAATAGGTCACAACATACTTGTTAATCACATATTATGATATAAGAATTTCGGATTATTCTAGGGAAATTAATATTGATCAAATAACTCAGCTAATAAATTTCTTTCCCTTTCTAAAATCTCAACTACAATAGATTACAAAATCACGTTCTTTTCTAGTTCTTTTATAGAGACCATTGTGAAGATGTGTGACTTAGTGGTTAGGGTATTCGGCTCAGGATCGACGGACACGATTTTGAAATCCGGCAGCGCGTAGTGGCTTTGAGCAAGACACTTTATTTTACGTTAATCCGGTTCACTCAGCTGACAAAAATAAGTAGAACCTGTAATTCAAAGGACCAGCATTGTCACATTCTGTGTCAGGCTGAATCGCCCTAAGAAATATGTTAAGGGTAGACTGTCTGAGAAGTGCTCAGAGACTTGCACGTTAATTTCACGAGCAGGTTGTTCCGTTGATTGGATCGAATTGAACTCTCGTCGAAATAACCGAATTATCCGTATCTTTATATATATATATATATATATATATATATATAATTAACCGAAATGGAGTATTTATCAACAACATCTACAATATATTAAAATAATACTGAGCATGAGCAAAAAGATGCGATGTTGTTCAAGGAATAAGATTTACGTGTATTAATGCACAATGTTACACAAATTAACATGAGTACATAAGGCATTGTAAGACGATGGTGACATATGTGGAAACTCATGGGCGAGGTTAGAAAAAATACATGAAGTTGATTGGGGAATAGGGAAAAGATAAAATGCATAACCTAGGCATATAAGAGAAAACTGAAATAAAAACGAGGGAAATATCTGAATAACTTATACCAATTAGCTGAAAGACTATAATAGTCATAATATATATGTGTGTGTATGATTGTGTGTGCATGTTTGTGTGTCTGTGCATGTGTATGTGCACGTACGTGCGTATGTGTGTGAGTCTGTGTGTGTGCGGGTCGGTCTGCGTGTGTATATCTGTATGTGTGTATATACATATATTGGATTTTACAGAAGGCTTGCACAAGTTCATATATGTTTAATTAATTGTCATAGGTCGTTCGAATTGCACATATTGATAGAATAAGACTTCTATATATACGTACTTCTTAGCATAGATACCATTATAAAGAATGTGTCTAATGTAACGTTGCATCGAACTTCAGTCAGATTTCCACAACTCCCTCCTCCTAATCGAGTGCTAGCTGCTGCTGTGTGCCTTTTGTACACACATTTCGGTAGCGATGTAATGCGACCAGAGTCCAGCTGTGCAGCAGCCTTGCGAATTGTGATCAATCTGTTATCGGGAATCATTTGCCTCACTCGCTGGCGATTCGTGTCACATATGGCAATCGATAGTAGCCCAATGTGTAGTTTCTCTTCAGAATTGGCTTCCTCTGTCGTTAACAGTATTATTTCTGTACATCTGCAGATGTTTCACAGACTTAACTCTTCCTTAGTCAAGAAATCATTGATGGCACTTTGTTTCTGTTTGGATGGAACTATTCGCTTAAAACAAAGAACATTTACATGAAGAGAGTTCATGTAGAGAAATATTCACTCTACAAAAAATGATTGACTCTAAAAGAAATATTGATTCTACTATCCGAGCGACCCCTGTTAGCCATTGAAAACATTATGTTCAGAATGTCCACGCTTGCACTACTTTCGGCGAAACCTTCCAATATATCACCTGTAGCTACGTATCAAATCAAAAGAATGTCTAAACATGTCATGCAGTGAAAGTGTTAAAGAAAGCAAAGGAAAGCAGAGTCATATGACAAGTAACATTTATCAAGCAAAAAGAAAGCTAATCTCCAGAAAATAGTCAGTTACAAAATCTATTGGAAACAAAACCATTGTGATAAATGTCACTGCTCGAGTGGTAATTCTTGAATTAAAATCTTCTTTAATATTTCCTTCTGACCTATGAACATTTTATTGTTTGCTGAGAATCATAACAGTAGTCATTTTATTGTGACATTCATACGTTTTTAATACTAAAGCATTGGCTTTTTTAATATGATTCGACTGCAAGGTATATCATTGGATTCATGCCATTGTTGGTTTATATTCACAGAATACTGACTAACACTCATTTAGAGGTAGTATGGCATGGATTTGATAGTTATTCATATTCCGTCCTAACAACCGAATTACATTACTAACGTGTAGTTAATTCAGACAATGTGAGTTATCATGTATGTATATATATATATATATATATATATATATATATACATACACTATATATATATATATATTATATATATATATATATATATATACATATATAAATAGATATATGTATGTATAAATTGATACGTTTTATTATGATGCATCTTTTATAAGTGTTTATGGTTATAAGTTTTCCCAATGATTCAATAACCGCTTCACAGTATTTCTATTGGCCAAAGGATTAGTGATTGACGATGCGCTTCGACAAATATGGCCCACAAAATATTTCGCTTCATGTATTATATTTATTGATTGTTCTTGTATTGGACTATATACAGACATTACTATACACATGCATCTATATCGAGATAGAGATTTCACTATCTGGCATACCTAAAATTTATTTGCAGGTAGTTTATAGCTAAATACTGTATGACTATGCAATGTATCTATGCATGCTGTATGTGTGTATGAATGTATGTTCGTATGCATAATTTTATTGTGTCTGTCTGTCTGTCTATCTATCTATCTATCTATCTATCTATCTATCTATCTATTATCTATCTATCTATCTATCTATCTATCTATCTATCTACCTATCTATCTATCTATTTATCTATCTATTAAGACACAGGCATACACACACATACATGAACTCATAGATATGTGTGCATGCACTGTTGTTTTTGTTCCAGTTTCATCGAACAAGAATCTTCGAGTTGTTGCTCGACGTACTTCCGTATAGTTGCATCTATCATATTTCACGTGACTGAGAAATGAAATTTTGAAGGCACAGCAAAATCGCACGTCACAGATATGACTACAGAAGTACTATATTACATTAGGCATTCCATGTGAAATCCCTTTACACTATTTAATGCTTTGTTGCAAAATCTTGCCTGACAATTCGGCGTATCTAAGCAATTAATTACAGAAGATCTACTTTTATAATATTTGAGACGATATTTGTTTAAAATAGGATTTCTGGGGCCTGCAAAAACCTCTCATGAGATTTTAAAAACATTAATTATTTCAGAGCACGAGTTAAATATATACACACAGCCATACATACAAATATTATATGTGGGTGTGTGCGTGCATGCGTGAACACAAGCACGCATATATATATATATCTTTATATATACACATATGTTTATATATAAAGATATATACGTATGTATGTCTTTCTCTCCATATATATATATGTGTGTGTGTGTGTGCGTATGTGTGTGTGTATGTATATATATATATATAATACACACACACACACATATATATATATATATATATATTATATATATATATATATATATATATATATATATATACAGACAAAAGAAAAAGAGAGAAAGCGATAATGAAAGTAGAACAAAGTGTTTACGTTATTGTAGTCATGTGGAGTTTTCATATTCCAATAATTATAACGGATAGTTATAATTATTAGGAAAATGATTTTGGAGTGACACCACAGGCGTATAACTTACCAAATGTATTGCTGTTTGCTAGCTAAACATCACTATCACGTTGAATCTAAGTACATCTTGGCTTTTGATACTATGTTTGTCCATTGTTATAGAATTCAGTTCCTCTTACGTATATAGACTATAGTACTTAATACAAGCGACAGAAACATGGTGATTAAAACTTGTGATTTAGCTTCGTAAATGATATATGTCAGGCATAAGTCCTCAGTCTCGACAACGTAACTTGAAATTCTATAGGAAACGATAAAACAGCGGTAGAAATAATCCTAGAATGCGGAATACATACAAGAATTATTGCTAAAGCAGATGAAGCTATCAGTCAAAGCCATCACAAAATCCTTGTAGTCGCACTTGTTTAGCCTCACGTAAAGCCTGTGAAGCAGACATAAAAAAAAAACTTCTCCGACCTAATCATCCCATATTTCTAATGAGTATATAGGACTAAATTGCTCAATGTGCAACGGTGTCTTTCTTTATTTAGCAGGGAAGGATGAAATTCATGAATGAATTAGCTAGTATTTCGCCCTGTGATACGTTGAGGCTCCCGCATTCGCTTCGCTATTGATTTTATCATTGTTGTATATGTCGAGGTACACTTCGACTGAGCAAACCTGTGTTCAGAGTTATTCCAGAACTAACTATTTCACCGTTCTCTTGTTAATAGTGTAAGCTTCCGTCATCCATCATGGCTCACCAATTTCTAGACTACAGTGTGTAATTTGACGGATACATAGCTGTTACTGAAATGCCATGTACCAGCCCATTAGTTCACTCGTCAGTTTGTTCGAAATTAAAAATCAATTAAACTGGGTTAGCAATTTAATATTTTATCCACTTGAAAATTAATTACATCCTGAAACTTGGCACTGGAGTAAACTTAATCAACACATATTAGCATTCTATATGTAGGCTATCATAGTTTCCTATCTAGGTACAAGTAACTGGGTGCTAATCGGACAGTCAGCAGAATAATGAAGAATGAGCTGCATTTGCTGATGTTCGTCTTCACAATTGTGGCTTATTAGCTAAGTACTCTTTTTATATTCTAGGCACAAGGCCCGAAATTTTGGGGGACGGAGCCAGTCGATCAGATCGACCCCAGTACGCAACTGGCACTTAATTTATCGATCCCGAAAGACAAAGTCAACCTCGGCGGAACTTGAACACGGAACGTAGAGAGAGACGACAAACCGCTAAGCAGTTCGCCTGGCGTGCTAAAGTTTCTGCCAGCGCGTCGCCTTTTATTAGCTAAATCCTAAACATTTCATTATATTAAATGATTGTTCATAGTTTACATATTAGTGCTGGGTGCTTATATTGAAATTTCGCTGTTGGAGACAAGCCATAAGAAAATTTACTTTTGATTAGGATCAGAATCTATAAGAGGCGTTATATTTACAATCAGTGGCTGAAGAGTATCCTATGTATTTATTCTTTCCAACCATATGACTTCGGAAAGTAGAAATAAGAATGAAAACCGGAGGACTTACCTACAACTCGTAACATGATATGTCGTATTAGCTGATGGACAGAAGAGACTTGACATTCGTACACACCGGCATGCCGTGGTTGCACATTTTTTATGATTAGGTTCCAGTTAGTTGCCTGATGACTGACCCCTATATACGGATCATCAGCGAATTTTTCTCTCCCGACGGTTAGAGGGTTCGGGTCACTCGCCTTCCGCCACACAACCTGTAATACACAGAGGAGAACCGATATTAATAATAGTGCATTTAATGATATACATTTTTTAAAGACAGAGTAGAAAGAAAACCAGAGATACAAAAGAAATATTTCTGCGGAGATAAAGAGAAATGCATTCTTGCATTCTATATCTTTACTCTTGCATATATTTTTATTGCAAGATTTACTGAAGTAGAACCAATGAAGTGTTTTATAGAAAATCATTGATTTGATATAAACATGATACGTTTATGAATGCATTGAAATATATGTTTATGTATAAAACTATACATACACACATATATATGTATGAGTGTATGAGCAACAGAGAGATAGAGAAATAGATAGATAGATAGATAGATAGATAGATAGATAGATAGATAGAGAGAGAGAGAGAGAGAGAGAGAGAGAGAGAGAGGAAGAAGAAGGGGAAGGAAAATATATTAAGCATTACTCGGGTAGAATTTAATCAGAAAATTTTTGTCGAGATTCTTGCCTTTAATTGAACTTCAAGGTCTTTGTTAAGGCACGAAGCTAGCACGGCTAAATACAAATGTAAAACCACAGACTATGGACCTCTAACCATAGCTAAAAACATTTTATATATAAATCTATCTGTCTATCAACATATATATATATATATATATATATATATATATATATCGAGATATATATATATATATGATTATGTATATATATATATAATATATATATATATATATATAAACACATATATATGTACACAGGAGTGGCTGTGTGGTAAGAAGGATGCTTCCCAACCACATTGTTCCGGATTCGCTAAAAGAGACCAATAAAATAAGTCCTGGGGTCGATTTTTTCGACTAAAGGCGGTGGTCCAGCATTACCGCAGCCAAATTACTAAAACAATTAAAAGAATAAGAGAAAATATAATATACATATAGTATAAATATATGTACCTATAATTATATATATATATATTTACATACATACATATAGATATAAAACCCGTCACACACACACACACATACATATATATATATACATATATATATATATATATATATATATATATACATATACATACATACATACATACATACATATATATATATATATATATATATATATATAAATCAACATAAGTAACAGGTTATCCGGAGGTGATGCAATACGACCGTTTCAAGCGGCTCCTTTTAATTGGACAATGCAATCATTACATCAATTTAAATGCAAGGTTATCATCAGCCACATTAATATAAGAAAATAGAATTTATTTAATCAGTCGCACATATTTGTTTAATTTTACTTAAATCCTCTAAAAGGTTAAGAAAACAAAGTCCATGCTGTTTTCACTTCAGCTTAGGAGTTTCTAAGACATCAGGAAAAAAATTATTTAGGGTCATAGCTTGTGAAAAGGAAGGAAAATAAACAGGAAGAAAGACAGCAGGAGATTCCAACAATATCAACAAAGGAAACCAACGTAGAAAATGAAGTGGAAATTCAAACCAAGTACCAAAAAAAAATACAAAAAGAAACCCAAAAAGAAATGGCATATGGTGACATATCCGAAAAACACGGAAATTGAAAAGAGAATAACCAAAATGAAGTCGGTAGTGAGAGTGAAGTTAACAACGGAATATTATCCAGAGAACACTAAGGCAAGATTGAGAGAATTATTTGGAAATACTATAGACCCAACCGGAGCACGCGTGGAGTTTGACGGCTTGCCGCCTGTATTAGATTATGAGGACTTAAAACCATGCATAAAATGGTGAAAAAAAGAGGAAAAAAAAGAGATAATAGTAAGTAAATGTTTAGAATGTTATGACTATAAAGCTTATACAATAAGGGGGAAATGAAAAAAGAGAAACGATATAAAAACATTTAGCTAAAATATTTAAAATGATAGTGCTTGCGAGTGGGGAGTATGCGGCCATTTCACCTCCATTATTATAATTCATTCTTCATTCGTTCGTTCCGTGTTTTATGTCCCCATCGTAGTGTAATGCAATACGTTAGATCCCTTTATAAAACTAATAATAAATCATTCTAAATAAATAGATATAATAATTAATAACTTTCATAACTTATAACTATCAATATATATATAAAAATGATATAATGGAAAATTATTTACTAATGAAAAGTAAGAAAAACATCTAAACCCCATAAGTTAAAGAAAGGTGCAGAAAATATTAGACCAAATGAACAATGCACTATGAAGACATTCAACTACAACCGACAATCCACTACAAATCCACTCAATAACAATAATAATAATGTAGTTTAATTATATAGTTGTTTTATTTAATGAGTACGTCTATATTTGAACCATTTCTTATTTTGATTCCAGTATTAATGGCTTGTACTAGCATTGTGTATAACAATTAATTTTAAAGTATTGTATAATTTAAAGTATTGTATTTAGTTTCCGCTTAATGTATATTTACTATCTTATGAGATGGGCTGCTCAAGAAATTCTAACTTGGTTCCATCTGCAATGTCATACACAGTTTATCTTGATATGAAATCAACATGTTCATCATATATGGTTGTGATGCATGTACCTGGTGTACACTTACCAGATCAGTACTTATGATGAGTACATTGGGCTTCGGACATTTGAACTCCAGTGTCATTTTGATGGCATGCACTTTTCTCTTACTCAATAATAATAATAATACTAATAATAATAATAATAATAATAATAATAATAATAATAAAACATCTGTCCTGACGGAATATACCTATAGTTTTTTAACAGACAGCAGCATATTCCCTAATGAACAGAAAGGATGTAAACGTGGATCCTACGGCTGTAAAGACCAACTACTCATCAATAAGATGATCTTAGAAGATTGTCACAAACGACACAAAAACTTATCAATAGCCTGGATAGACTATAAAAAGGCTTTTGATAGCCTACCACATAGCTGGATTAGGAAATGCCTTGAAATGTATAAGATAGCACCAACTCTGCGAAACTTCTTGACTGTAAGTATGAGATCATGGAGAACCACACTAACTCTGAACAGTGACAGTGAATCCCTAAATGCTGGTGATGTAAAAATTTCGTGTGGCATTTTCCAGGGTGACTCACTGTCACCACTCCTCTTTTGTTTATCCTTAATACCTCTCTCAAAGCTGCTCAATGACGCGCAGTACGGGTATAAAATTTTTGATAAAAATATAAATCATCTCGTTTACATGGATGATTTAAAGCTTTTTGCAAAAAATGATCAACAACTCAAGGGCTTACTAGCGATAGTCAAACAATTCAGTGACGACATCAGAATGCAATTCGGCCTCGATAAATGTGCAAAGGCTACCTTTATCAAAGGAAAAATGACAGAAACATCTAACGTTAACCTTGACCAACAGAATGTCATAAAAGAACTAGACCCAGCGGAGAGCTACAAGTACCTAGGGGTAATTGAAGGGAACGGGATAAGGCATTCAGAGATGAAGGAAAGGATCAGGAGAGAATGCTATCGAAGAGTGAGAGCAATACTCAAGACAGAGCTGAATGCAAGAAACAGGATCGAAGCAATCAATGCATTAGCTATACCAGTCGTGACTTACAGTTTCAATATTGTTAACTGGTCAATTACTGAAATATGTCAGCTCGACAGAAAAATAAGGAAACTGTTGATAATGCATAGAATGCACCACCCTAAGGCAGATAGAGAACGACTCTATCTGCCAAGAAAAGAGGGAGGCCGTGGTCTTTTGCAACTGGCAATAACAATGAAGATTGTTACAATTGGCCTAGACACCTACCTGAAAAACTCTGAGGACTGGATGTTAAAACTTGTCTCAAAACATGAAAACAAGAAAGCATCATCCTCAGTCACAAAACAGGCAAAGGAATATCTAAGTGAATTCCGAATACAACCAATTTCGGAATTAGAGATAGACATACAAGAAACAGGCAAAGAAAAAGCTAGGCGCATGAAAACCCGTGCCAAAACTGCGGCCTTAGATATTCTGAATAATAAATGGCAAGAAAAACCTCTCTATGGCAAATACCCAAAGAGAGCGAATAATGCAGATATCGACAAAGCCCTGACCCATCAATGGCTAATGGCCTCTGGCTTAAAATCTGAAACAGAGGGGTTTATCATAGCAGCTCAAGATCAATGCCTACCAACAAGAAACTACCAGGCCAACATATTAAAGATCAGAAGCAGTCCAACGTGTCGTGTATGCAAGCAACAAAATGAAACCATTGACCATGTGGTCTCCAAGTGCAGTCTTCTAGCGCCTACAGAGTATCTCAACAGGCACGATAGAGCTGCACAATATATTCACTGGGTAATCTGTAAAAACCTGGATTTGCCCCATGAAAAAAACTGGTGGGAACACAAACCACCCCCAGTGCTTGAAAATGACCACATCTCACTCCTCTGGAACTTCACCATTCAAACTGACAGGAAGATAGATGCAAATAGGCCAGACATCATATTGAAAGACTTCAAACAAAGAACATGCCTCCTCATTGATATGACTGTCCCAATCGATATAAACGTATCTGTCAGGACCTACCAAAAACTGAGCAACTATAAAGATCTTGAAATAGAAATCAGCAAAATGTGGAAGCTGAAAACTAAAACAATACCTGTTGTCATAGGTGCCCTGGGAATGATAGCAAAAGGGGCTACCTAACTCAGATACCAGGAAACCCAAAAATGGCAGAAGTTCAAAAGATAGTGCTCATGGGAACTGCTCATATCCTACGCAAAATACTCTCTATGTAACCTCAAGGTTTAAAACAACCATAATTTTCGGTTTAAAAAAAAAAAAAAAAAAACTTTTTTTTTTAGACATTCATTAGTACAACATCCCCACCCCCCAAATATATGGCACACTAGGCATAACAACAACATGAACTTCCAACCCTGTTGTCTCTTGAGGTCTCTGGGTGAGACTTGGAGCCAACTTGTACAAATATAAACAAAAGTCAAACATAGAATAATAATAATAATAATAATAATAATAATAATAATGATAATAATAATAATAATAATAATATAATAATAATAATAATAATAATAATAATAATAATAATAATAATAATAATAATGTTAATAATAATAATAATAATATTCCTTTCTACTATAGGTACAATGCCTGACAATTTAAGATAGATCCTAGTCCATTACTGCGACCTCAGAGATCGACTGGTACTTATTTAAATGACTTCGGAAATATCAAAGCCAAAGTCAACACAGGCGGAATTTCAACTCAGAGCGTAAATAACCGCAAGACAAATTACTAAACATTGTGTCCGATGCATTAATACATCTACTCACAAACCAACTTAGTAATTCGTACGGCAATAGGCACAAGGCCTGGAATTTACTACTCTTTGTCTTTAACAAGAAGAAGAAGAAGAAGAAGAAGAAGAAGAAGAAGAAGAGAAGAAGAAGAAGAAGAAGAAGAAGAAGAAGAAAAAACATCAACAGCAACAAGAACGACAACAACAACACTAATATCTTCTGTCATAGGGACAATGTCTGAAATTCGGAGGAGGGTTATAGTCGATTACATCAACCCCCGTACTCAAAAGGTTCTTATTTTATCAACCCAGAAAAGATGAAAGGTAAAGTCGACCTCGGTGGAATTTGAACTCGGAAAACATCCGGTGCATGTTAATGCTGTCATAAACATTACCTTACCTCGCTTGATGAGAGACATGAGTTTACACAGAAATCCTTGTGATAACAGTGTAAATGATGTTGTATCTTTAAGAGTGGGTCTCTCGTTCGGCAGTAGTTCAGTACAGATGTAGACTGACCTCAGTATTTTTCTTAAGACACAGCATCAGTAGATATTAAAATAATGAAAAGAAAAATGGAATGTGAGAAGAATAGGGTAGTGTTACAGTGCTACTTGGAAGAGGTTATTGGAAACCTATGTTAACACTTTAGTTATAGAAAGATATGTTTGATGTAACAGAACAGACTCTAGAGGACCACGCTATCAGGAGAAATAAGCCAAACAACCCAAAGCGGGATGAAGCAAGATGGACAAGTGATGTAGTTCAGTTCAAGGAATGAGAAACAATAATATATCTACAATCAGGAAAGGCAAACTGACACCAGCGTCTTATGTGAGGAGGGTTGGTAGATTTACGATGAATTGAAGGAAATAATGAGTAAAGAAAGAAAGAAAAAAGCAATTCTCAGCAGTACAAGGAGTTAATTGAAGAAAGTTGCTAGATATGACTAAGGAAGTCGATTCTGTTATCAGTAGGATATATGCCAGAAATATAGGTAATAATTACTAGCAGACTAGATATTCCACAGGGAAAGAATAGGAACAAGCAGAAATGGAAATGGAAATTACAAAATAAAGTGAAGACTTTATAAGAAGGTTTGAGTAGAACAGAAGTCTGGAAACAGGGTTAGATAAGGAACATAAGATTTATATCTTCTCTTGAGGAAAAATAATTAGTCAAAAAGAAAGGACGTGGGACACTTGTGAAAAAGCCGAAACAGTATATCGTAGCACTAGTAGATAAACTTTTCTGATATCAGAAACGAATAAGATCAGTATCAATAGAATAGATTGTCTGAGACAGACCACATGAGTTTTACTGCTAAATAAATAGTGTAGATGAAAGTAATGGAGATGAGAAACCTACTGCAGAAGAAGCTAGTAAATCCTGGGGTGATATTTGGGATAAGACAGTTAATCATAATGAGAATGCAGCATGGTTAAAGAAAATTAGGGAATAGTTGAATAGTGAGAAGCAGCCAGACATGAAACTAAATTGTGCATAAATGAATAAATTGTAAGGAAGTATTCCAGATAGGAAGGGCTGTGGACCAGATTTTGTTGAATGGTACTAGTTAAAGAAGTTTAGTAGCTTAAGTGGGAGACTTAGAGGACAGATTCAGGATTGCCTGAATGGAGGAATGATATCTAATTAGATGACTAGAGAGAAAACTGTACTTCTTATGAAAGGCAAAAGCACTGGTAGTATAGCTGGTAATTAGAAACAAATCACTTGCTTACAATTTTCGTAATGCTCTCAGAAAACATTTATGAATATCAGGGCTGCCAGAAATTACTTCCAGAAGAACAGAAGGGGTGCAAGAAGAAGGCTAGAGGAATGTACGATTTATTATACATAGACAAAGCAGTATCTTTACTTAGATATTCAGCAGTTTTTTGTAGATTGGATAAAATGTAAATTTGCAAATCGAGACTGAAGAACTAGGTATGAATTCAATATAAATGAAGAACTTCATCCTAGACTAGGGGTAGCAAGATTGCATGTACGTAGTAAGGAAGATAGTAGATGTGTGATACTAGTAGAAGACGATATGAAGTGAGCTTGAGTAGATATAATCTCCTATGTAGGTAATAGTGAGGAAAGTTTATTAAGAAATGCTAGTGTAACAGTAGGAAAGAAGGAAAACACAATGTCAAATGTAGTTTTAAAAAAAACAACAAAAAGGAAGCAAGATTTTCTGATTAGCAAGAGATTATTTTGCATGTTACATTTCCAAAGATAGATGTAAAAAATAGTAATGCGAGTGAGACATGGTTGGGATCACAAAACAGAAGACTGAAAAGGGAGTTAGAAAGTTTGTTAGATGCAACACAAAATCTGACATTCAGGACTAACTGGTGAAAAGCTAAGATTTGCAAAAATCAGGCGGATTCTTAGCGTAGGTTAAGTAAATTAAAGAAAAGAAGTATTATTTATATAGTTAGCGAATGTAGTATGCTGGTACAGAAAGAATGCAAGAAAAGACTTGACAATCTAGGGAGAGCAATGTAGGCAGTTTTGTAGGAAGACAGGATTTTACCATACTGTTAATTGGTATGAAACTGAACTAGTAAAGTACTAGAAAGAAGAACGTATAGAGTGATGTAAGATTTTAACAGTCACCAGTGTGAATAATAGAATAATAGAATAATACAAGCTTGAACGTTTGATTTATTAGAAATAGACCAAGAGAATAGAAAGTATCAAAAGGTTAACTAACTTTACAGTCTCAATTGATGAGAAATATGAGAAGCATAGAGACATAGCAAAACACCTGGACCTAGACATTGAGTTACAAATGTTATGGAAAAAGCAGGTAAGCTGTATCCCTGTAGTTATAGGTCCATTAGGAAGTATTCCTAAAAAATTGATGAGAAATATGAGAAGCATAGAGACATAGCAAAACACCTGGACCTAGACATTGAGTTACAAATGTTATGGAAAAAGCAGGTAAGCTGTATCCCTGTAGTTATAGGTCCATTAGGAAGTATTCCTAAAAAATTGATGAGAAATATGAGAAGCATAGAGACATAGCAAAACACCTGGACATAGACATTGAGTTACAAATGTTATGGAAAAAGCAGGTAAGCTGTATCCCTGTAGTTATAGGTCCATTAAGAACTATTCCTAAAAAAATTAACAGTTAGATAGATAGAAAAAATTGGCATAAAATTTAGTTTAGTGCAGCTCTAGAAAACGGTATTATTAAAGATAGCTATTGTCTTTAGGAAGGTTCTATACAGCTAAGCTTAAATGTTGTAGACCGATGCTCAAGAACACAACACATAGTCCAATCCGGGAATTGAACTCAATACGTCATGATTGTGAGCCCGACGCTCTAACCACAGAGCCATGCGCCACAATAATTTCCTTTCTACTAAAGGTACAAGGCCTGATATTTTTGGGGAAGGGACTGGTCGATTACAATGGCCCCAGTGTTTTACTAGTACTTAATTTTTCGACCCCGAAAGGATGAAAAGTAAAGTCGACCTCGGCGGAATATGAACTCAGATTGTAAAGACGGTTGAAGTACCTATTTCTTTATTACCCACAAAGGGCTAAACATAGAGGGGACAAACAAGGACAGTCATAGGTATTAAGTCGATTACATCGACCCCAGTGCGTAACCGGTACTTCATTTATCGACCCCGAAAGGATGAAAGGCAAAGTCGACCTCGGCGGAATTTGAACTCAGAACGTAACGGCAGGCGAAATACCGCTAAGCATTTCGCCCGGCGTGCTAACGTTTATGCCAGCTCGCCGCATTCTGACGGTTGAAATACCTATTTCTTTACTACCCACAAGGGGCTAAACACAGAGAGGACAAACGAGGAGAGACAAAGGGATTAAGTCGATTACATCGACCCCAGTGCGTAACTGGTACTTAATTTATCAACACCGAAAGGATGAAAGGCAAAGTCAACCTCGGCGGAATTTGAACTCAGAACGTAACGGCAGACGAAATACCGCTAAGCATTTCGCCCGGCGCGCTCTCGTTTCTGAACAATAATAACTGTTTCTGATTTAGTTTCTGATTTGGGCTGAAAATCAGCTGTTTTCAGAAGGGGGTTAATATTCGCTCTCGATCTCAGTTTGTTGTGTTCCATCCCATTCCTACGAATAGAAGAGAAAGTTAACTACGATGAGATCTCACAACAATGATGCAGACACTCGCGCGCATACTCACATACACACATACGGTTGCACCAATGCAGCACACAGCCAAACAAATAATAAATAAGCAGAGACACGTGTATGATGTGTACATATACGTACACTTAGTACATTTACTGTTATATCAACTTATTCATTATGACGTTTCGTGTATATATATATATATATATATATATACAGAGAGAGAGAGAGAGAGAGAGAAGAGAGAGAGAGAGAAAGAGAGAGAGAAAGAAATGTGTGTGTATTTGTGTTTATGTGTGTACATGTGTATGTACGTATATGTTTCACTAATATACACATAACTATCTCCCTATAAGTACGCGTGAACTCGAGCAGTTGTTGATTACATCAGTAATTCCTTGGAGTTTTATATGCGAGAAAATCCATGTCTGACCTCTGCAATTCCCCGTTTGTCAAATGAATATTTTGACTCATGATTCTTCTGTTATTTAATCTGTGAGTGGCAGAAATTTGGTCAGTTGGATGCTATATTTTGCACAATATATTACCTGGCTTCTTCTTTATGCATATGCGCTTATGAACAAGCGTACACACATGCATAGGCAAACGCAACATATGATATGTAAGAATGTACAAAACCATACATATGTACACATACACACACACACTTATAAAGACATGTAAGCGCGCACATACACATATCTATTTATATGGGTGTATATGTGTGTGTGTGTGTGTGTGTATACAATAATAACAATAGCAACTACAACAACAACAACACCAATGATAATAAGCAAGTGTTTCACCTTTTTTTGTTTGTTTTGACACAACAGAACAACTGTGACATCCTATCATAGTGTTCTATTAAATGTTGATATTAGTTAACCTCATTCTAGCAGAAATGCTTAGAATATTTCCGTTATATATTACTTCATATTCTTCTACAATTATTTGTTATATTTTCCGGTCAACGCACATCAGTATTTCCACCACTCTCCAGTTTTTGTAAATTGTTTCATATATTCTGCATGACTTCTTGTGTTTTTATCAAAGTAAGGCTGTCTTCATCTGTTAAAGTCTTCAACCGCTAATTTGCTTTGATAGATGCGGCTGCAGTGCATATTTACAGGCCCATACAATCATATTCAAGCAGACGCACACACGAAAAACATGCAAGTACACATATATGCATGTACAAGCATGTATTCATACACGCACGCATATAAAGGCGCGGGCACACAAACGTGCGTGTGTGTATTTGAGTGGAGGTAGGTGTTTGTATGCTTCTGTATGAAGGAATTAGTATTCAGTTCATTTTTCTCTCTATATATCTACCGGTTCTCAGTCTCTTTCTCTTCTCATACACACATGCATATACACAAATACACATACTGGCGTGCACACACATATATATGCTACATGGCCAAATGGTTAGATGTTTCTCATGATCACATTTGTTATCGCTTGATTTCTGTACAGGGTACATCGTGGTGTCCCTAAGCAAGGTACTTTCATGTTTATTCAATCCAATAAGATGAAACGATTATCTATCATTTGATATCTTCGACAGACCCTAGAATGGTTTATGTCTATATATGACTTAATGTTTACATACAATCAATTAACGAAAACATCCCCCTTCCGCTCGAAGAGAGAAAGAGAGAGAGAGTGTGTGAAAGAGAGAGAGTGAGAAAGAGAGAGGGAGAGAGAGAGAGAATGACTAAAAAAGAGGCTGAAGAACAAATAGGGAGCGAGATGGAGGTCGTGTATTGTATTTCTAAACGTGGTAAGTTAGAGAGTGATAAAGAAAATGACGAACTGAGAAAATGAGGGAAAAGAGCAGTATCGTAGTTGAGCGCGCACTCACATACACACGCACGCACATACACACACATGCCCACACACAATCGTGCATGTAAACACATACATACACACACATAGTAAAATAAGATGACAAAGGAGTAAGCGATTATATTATGAATTTCATTAGCTAACAGTTGTTTCTCCTAGAAGATGCACTTCATATTTGATGCTGCGATGAGGCTATAAGGTGTTACTGCAACTTATAGCAGAAACAGCTGTTAGTTAGTGAAGGTAATAAGGTAACCTTTTATTCCTTTGTCATCTTATCTCATTATTGCCACTCTGTACTCGACTAATGTTTTGTTCTGATGCATGTGTATACTGTGTGCTACACTAGGTTTTTAATCTCACAATACCCAAAAGAAATTAGATGCATATATTAATGTATGTATATCATTATATATGTGTGTCTTTGTGCATGTATATATACCATTCGCACACAAATGCAGATAAACGTGTGTATACACGTAACACTTCATCGATCCATCACTGCAGAAGGCCGAGTGAAGAGTTGTGTGTGGTACGTGTGTGTTTGTGTTTGTGTGTGTATAACTGTCCCACCTATGTGAGCATGGAAGGCGGACATTAATCGATGATGACGACGATGGTGAAGATGGTGATCATACATATATCAGTTTTAAATTACGACATTTTTATACCTTGAAAATATATTATTTGACTAATTCTATTTGTAGGAGTTTTATAAATTCCTATTAATTTTAATATATCGACTGTTGATTCTAAGTTTTGTACACGAGTCATTAATTCCTGATGTAATATTGTCAATTAACAAGTTAATGTATACTTTAAATAATGTAACAAAAGTGTCATTAACCTCAGAAACAACTTCGTGCTAATGAAAGAATATTCAACTAAAAAATTAGGATTTGTAAATGTGAGTGGCTCCTAGACACTAGTTATGCATTATCTAATTTAATCTGTGTGCATTCGCTATATACTATAACAGAGGAGATATAATCTATAAATTTTGTTTTGCTTCCTAATTCTCTTTGAATGTTTCAACTAATATAAGCAGAACAAAGGGAGAAAATAAGTGCTTTACTTGTTCCTTGGGGAAAGTTTAGAGGTTGGTAAGTACACAAAACGTGACAAGGATAGCGTTGAAAAAGGAAACGGATAAGAAGTGTGAATGAGATTACTATAGAGAGGCTGAAAAGCATGTACCTTACGTTTAACTAAGAAAAAATATGTATAAATGCACATACATGTGTGAAGATATATGAAACCGATGTAACACATATACAAACACACACATGTATGCAAATATGTATGGATACACATACATGTATCCATACATAGATTCCATTCACTCAATCTATCATCGCTCTTTCACCTATATGTTAGAATCAAGGACTTCCGCTTCCTATAACTCATTACTCTACATATATCTCTACCGCCATTCCCTGTCCAAACCACTGAAACGATCAGCAGCGTTAAGAACAACTCTTTTATCTCTCATCTTTCCGAATTTATCGTCCTCGCTAACTTCTACACTCACATCTCTTGGATTTCATACTCATCTTTTTGCTATCCACATGTCCTTACGGAAATTTTAACTTGCTAATCTTCTACCTGCATTTCTGACCGACACATAGACACTTCAGAATTCTTGGTCTCTTTCTCACGTAAAACATAATTTCTATCAAAACAGAAATGTCACTGGACCTATGGAGTCACCACAAGTAACCAGCATGCAGTTAGATCCTTTTGGCTCCTTTATAAAAGTATCGCAGTCATCTTTACCGAGACCGTTTTCCCTTCCCTTTTGAACAATGGAGATTCAATAAGCAGCTTCTATACGAAAAATGACTACTTCTACCACTCACTTTCGTCTATCATTATAGTACACACCAATAGTTAATACTCTACACATATAGCATTTTCAAATCCAATGGGCTTCTCTTCTCAAGCATACATATATCTGTGAATATATCTAGCTACTCTGTCTCTGGCACCCTTATTTGCTCACCCATATTTGCTTCTACACTCATCAAACACTTTGACATCTCACTTCAGGAACTTATCCTGTCATTTATCAGTAAATTTCACTCTCAAAACGAATCACCTCTCGCCCTAATACACTCATTTCAAAGACCTCCAAAATAATGGAGACAGCCCTTAGCAATGACGTTCTCAAATACCTAATAAGGACTCCCTCCTTATTAGCCACCAACATGTGCCCGCGAATACTGAAGAAATGGAAACCTACAATCTTGCTTCAGAGAAATTCAACAAAATGAATGTTGTTGCTTTTGACATCAGCAAAGGTTTCGACTCTTCGAGTCAATCTCCTTTCAAACCTTCCCACTCACAGACTCTACTCGACAATCTTTTCTTAGATCAGTAGTTTTCTGTTGGGAGCGTTCTCTTTTCTTTCAACCAAGTCAGATGTTTGATAGATTTCGGTTTTATGCTTTACATTTTTCCTTCTATGCCATTATAATCTATTTGTCACTATATCCAACAGCACCCGCTTCTATGCACGATATACAGTTCTTCATTCCTCTTTAATTTACCCTGACTGCGTATTAATATCACACAATCTAGCCATCTCTTTACCAACTAGAAGGGCATCCTCCAATGGAGCCATGCTAATCTTGCATCTTTTAGCAGCAAAAACACTAACATTATACTTATCAATAAAAAGAACCACTCCCTTCTAAACACAGTCGCTCTAAACGTTGGGCCTCAGTATGAACGGGGATTTTTCCTGGTGTAAAACATCGTTAGCATAGCTAGGACAATATCTCAAAAGACTAATCTTTTTCTTCAAGGCTAGAACATGTTTCAGTCCTCTCCACCCCCAATAACTGTTAACACTCTGCAAAGTCCAGATGTGGACACAGCGGAGTAATGTTACTGTATACTGAATGGTGCTAGTGTTGTCCGCAAAAACATCTTGGGCCATATTCAGAGAACTGCCACTCGATCATTGACCATTAATCCGTCACAGACACATTTCAATCTTTAGCTAACAGACGCTATGTTTTTCTGCCGATACAATGATGGCCTCTGATCTTCCTAGCAAGATACTCTCATATCCCGACTATTCAGGCACCACAACCTCCTGGGACTGAAGTGGTACCAAAGCCCTCTGCAGAAACCATATGCGCAGTTTGGAATCCTCTCTCTGCTTTTATCTTTCTTTCAGATGTTTAGTGCAGCATTTTATCAGAAGTAACTACAGGTAAAGGAATTGAAATTACAGGTAGTTCTTTTCAACTCTTTCTGATGTCAGGTGTTCCTTAGCCGTAGTTATAGGGATTACGACTATATATACATAAGGTAAATTATTGTAAGTTAGAGTATTTGAATCAGCACAGTTGTACGTTACGTGAAAGGTTGCGAGATCATATCTTATAGAGTAATGTAAACAGATATGTCGTCTAAAGGAGAAGAGAATTATAAACAAAATAGTCACTAGTTGATTGTTAAGACATAAAATATAATTAAGGGGATCACAAATCAGGTGAGCAAGAAGTAGGAAGTGTATATAGGCAGAACATAACGACCTATGCTTTGAACAGAATTATTTTAATGATTTGATGAAAGCAGGTGGTTATAACCTCTAAAATCTCCACGTATGCTTCACAACAACGATCGCATAAAGCTCTCCCACAGTCAGAAGGCATTTCTGTAGTAATAATTGACCAGATAATATTATAGGCAATGGTGTATGCTTGACATACTATATTTTGATACATATGTGAAGTAGAAGTTATACGTTTTGCCTAAGTGAACCTGCTGAGATGTAATGAAATTTCATACTTAAACCTAACCGATATATTTTAGTGGTGTTGCGTTGTCTAATATGCAGCACAAATATATATATAAATATATACAGTAACGGCTATTCTGAGAGCAATCATCAGGTACCCTACAGTTGCATAATGTTTCAACCAATATAAGTCCGCAATCGTTATTAGTTATATTATTGTCATTATTCCTATCGATAAACTAGTGCTAAACCAGTGCGAGCTAAGCTTATCAACTTATATATGTCTGTGTCTGTATGTGTGTGTGTGTTCGTGTGTGCATGTGTGCGCGCGCATGTACGTGCGTGTATGGGCGACGTGCGTATATGTGTGCATGCGTGTGTGTGTGTGTGTGTGTATATGTGTTTATGTGTATGTGCGAGTGTAGAGGAAGGCAGAGTGAAAGTGTTGAAGCAATAAATATTTCTCACATTCCAAACGAAACAGAAGTGAAAGAAAAATACTTCTGAGTTCCAGGAAAAATGACAGCTCGTGGGTTTTTCACAGTTTTCTAAATTCTACAAAATGGAATTTTGTTTGATGGGTGTCAATTAATTTCATACATAGATCTAGAGTTTTAATTAATTATTTGTTTATAGTTTTATCAAAAATATTTTCGTATATCTCTTGATAGATGAGAACCTATTTGCGCATTTGCATGTGTGAACTGTGAAATAGTTAGCCCAATCTATCTACTTCATTGCCTATATTTATATCTATCAAGCAGTCAATCTATCAATCAATCAGTCTATCCACCCATCTATCTATCTATCTATCTATCTATCTATCTATCTATCTATCTATCTATCTATCTATCTATCTATCTATATATATATATTTTTTTTTTTCTATGTATGTATGTATGTATGTATGTATGTATCTATCTATCTATACCTTATACGTACACACACACACACGCGCGCGCACACACCCATACACACAAACACACACACACAAACTCACACACACACACACACACACACAAAGTTTTGAGCCTAACCTAGAAATGGATCTGTTATGTAGCTGAAACAACCTTTTCTGATAAGTACAGTCTTTTCGGAGTATTCTTGTTCATTTTCATAATTCTGATATTTAAATTTTTTTGTTGCAGATTTTTGAATAAACAAGCTTCGAGTTTACAAGGAAAATGGAGAAAACTGAGTATCGTGCTGTCATAAAGTACCTTCATTTGAAAGGCATGACTCCATCATAAATCCATGAAGAAATGGTGAGAATCTTAACAGACAATGCTCCTTCATATGCATCAGTCAACGCTGAGAAAATGAATTCCAGCGTGGCAGGGAGAGTGTGGAAGATGATTCCAGACCAGGGAGACCTCCAACTGCAACCACAAAGGACAACATTGACCTTTCTCTTGGTATGATAATGCAATATCGCCAAATATGTCGTTGGATAGCCGAGAGACTGGGCATCTCAACTGAAAGAACAGGCAACATTGTGACAAAAGAACTTAGGGTTCTCAAAGGTTTCTGCAAGGTGGGTCCCTCGTCTTTTGACTCCTGAATAGAAACGCACCAGGTGCACTTTGTCCACGGGCAATCTGGAGCTGTTTGAAGCCGATAAAGAGAATTTTCTTGCTCATTCCTTTACTATGGACGAAAGTTGGGTTCATTACTACCAGCCTGAAACCAAAGTACAATCAAAGCTGTGGAAGCCCGCATCTCCAACTAACGCAAAGAAGGCCATGTTCAATCCTTCAGCTGGCAAGGTCATGGCATCCGTTTTTTTTTTTATTCTCAAGTTGTCTTGCTGATCGATTACCTTGAAAAGGGCCATACCATGACAGGGCTGTATTATTCTCAACTACTAAAACGCATTTGAGAAGCAATCAAAGAAAAAAGCCGGGAATGTTCACCAGAGGAGTCCTTTTTCATCACGACAATGCTCCTGCTCACACCTCAGTGGTTGCCATGGCAATAATTCGTGATTGTGGATACGCACTTGTTCCCCATCCGCCTCTGACTTTCTTCTATTTCCAAAAATGAAAAAGCACTGACTGGTCGCCATTTTGTCACTGACAAAGACGTCATAGACGCTGTATGAAGTTTCTTGGAGTCTCAAACAAAAGAGATCTACTATGCCGGGAAAATGGCACTTCAGCACCGCTGAGGAAAGTGTTCAGCCATCGAGAGGGTCTATGTTAAAAAATAGATCATCAGAAGTCTTGAACCATGTTTTGTTTTTTTGAGACTCAAGACATTTCATACACCCCTCGTATATGTTCCAGTCATTTGACTGCGACCATGCAGAATCGCCACCTTTAGTCGAACAAATCGACCCCAGGACTTATTCTTTGTAAGCCTGGTACTAATTATATCGATCTCAGTTGCAAACCGCTAAGTTACGGGAACATAAACACACCAGCATCGACTGTCAAGAGGTGGAGGGAGAACAAATACAGACATACAAACATATACATGCATATATCATATATATATACATAATATATATATATATATATATGCGTATATATATATATATATATACATGTGATACTTTAGATTAAATATGAACTTTGTGTGTCTGATTTTGAAAAATAAAAGTATAGAAAAACTACTTTATTTATAGGATGACCCAGTATATAAACATGTATATGTATATATGTGATTCTATATTAATATATATATGTATATATATATATATATATATATATATATATATATGTATGTATATGCTAATATATGAACATCATAATACACCAACATACAGACGCATACATTTTTGGATACCAATAGGTTCTGATTTCTTGATACGTTTCAAATCATTTCGGCATTCATTATTAACTTTCTTGAGCGCAGGGTTCATAGATGTAGCACAATCAAGCAACGAGTTGGATAGAATAGTCTGTTCCCTCTGGCATCTTTGTACCCGTGGTAGGAAATAATGTTTAGGCCAATTTAAAAATATAAAAAAAATTCAATCAATACTAATATTATCTCATAAGATTAATAATTTTGTCTCTCTTTACTCTCCGCTTGTTTCCGAAATTCTCTACCTCTGTCTGCCTGTCTGTCTGTCTCTCCCTCTCCCTCTCTCTCTCTCTATATATATAGATATACGTAACATTAGGAATGTAGGAATGTGGATGTACATACACACACGCACACATGCATATATATGTATGTGTATATATGTGTCGGTGTGTACGTATGTATGGATACATATATATATATATATATATATATATATATATATATATATATATATATAATCTCTTATTATTTTACATGTCTCAGTCATCTCTTGATTGTGGCCATGTTGGAACACCACCTTCCAGTCGAAGAAATCAAGCCCTGGACTTATTGTTTGTAAGCCTGGTACTTACTCTGTCACCCTTTTGCCGAACCGCTAAGGTTACGGGCATATAAACACCCCAAGATCGGTTGTCAAGCGATGGTGGGGGGACAAACACGGACGCAAACACACAAATATATATATATATATATATATATTATATATATATATATATATATATATATATATATATATATATATACGGCAGGCTTTCATTTTCCGTCTATCAAATCTACGCACAAGGCTTTGGTAGGCCCTAGGCTATACAAGTGGAGACACTTGCCCAACGTGCCACGCAGTGCGACTGAACGCGAGACAAGTGCTTTGGAAGCAGGCTTCTAACCACAAAACCACAACTGCACCTATGAATGTATGTATGTATATAATATATATATATATATGTATATATATATATCTATAAGTTGATAGCTTGATATAAAGACAGATATGTAGCGATATTGATGAATGTATACAAATGTACATACGTATACACATATATGTATACACTCTCTAGCTGTGTGCATGTGTGGAAGGTTTCCTTATATCTGCACTAATTCGGATTTCAATTAAATTTCTTGTCTCATCCAATGTAATAAGATTTCGGTGCTTCTTCATATTTCCCATTTACCAATTCGCCAACATTCATCTAGAGAACGACAGAAGGTAATTTCCTTCTCAATGCACTAGCATTAAACGTGCACCATAAGCAGACACACAGACACACATACAGGCGCTTATACACACATACAGGCGCACATACACACATACAGGCGCACATACACACGCAAGCACACACGCACATATGTATACACACACTCAAAGATAATGCATTTATGTACATATATGCATGTATTCATATACGTATATGTTTGTTTATATATATATATATATATATATATATATATATATATAATGTATGTGCATATGTATACTTGCACACATACAAGCATACACACACTTATACCTATACATATATATGCATACATGTGTAAGTGTGTGTATGTAAACAATTTGAAATGAATATGATATTGAAGAAATGATATTAACAGCTATAAAATGAATTAGTCGATATCAGGTGAATACTTCATTAATATTTCTAGAATGTATGCATGTATCACAACCGTTTGCAATTTTGAAAAAAAAAATTCAGAGTAAAAGAATCCTTTCAGTAAATCCATCCGTAATCATTGAGCATCTGACAACTGCGTGTAAACGTTTTTTTTCTTTTCTACATAATGTATTTGCTATATTTTGAACGTGAATCATGTAATCCTTTGTTGCCATCTTTACTAACAATAGCAGTCCATTTTACTTGTGTGTGTTTTATACATATAATACATAGGGGACTCATGGAGTAGTGCCCCTGCCTTCCCGAGCTAGTTTCCCTCCAAATTTCTTTACAATCGTGGTAGATGCCTTGGTCTCAGGCAGTCTTCGCACTTAAGTGCGTGAAGAATTGAGGAAGAGGAGGCATGGTGCAAGATTTGGCGGGGTCAAGGGAAGAAGGTAGAAGTTGTGGTGGTCGGGAAATGGCAAGAGGACTGGAGATGTGGTAATTTTGATGAATGAAAAAATCTGTGAGAAGGCAGTGGAGGTCAGGAGAAGAGTGACTGAGTGATGACAGTAGTATTTGCATTTGAAGAAGGAGTGGCGAGGGTGATTTGTGGGTATGGTCCGCAAAGTGGAACAGAGATCACTGAGAAAGAGCGATTCTTTGGTGAAATGGTGAGTGAGTGGAACTTACATAATTTAGATGAATTGGTTTTGAGCATGGACATGTTGGGAAATAGCTCTAGGGCTTTGAGGGTGTGCCTAGGGGAAATGAAATTGGGGAGAGAAATATGGAAGAAAGGATGCTGATGGAGTTTTGTGATGTGAAGGAGTTGTCTGTGGCGGACACATGGCTTAGGAAAACAGAGAAAAGGTGACTTTCAGTGCAGGAGGGAATGAGTCACAGATAGATTTCCTGTTCGTTTGCATGGAAAACAGAATGCATCTGAGTGATGTGAAGACAATACCAGAGAAGTTGCAGCACAGGTTGATGGTTGCTGACTTGGATAAGAAGAAAGTTAAAATGTGTGTGACAAAGAGAATGGTTGAGAGGAGGAATGTGTGGAACTGAAAGAAGAAGACATAAGAGCAAAGTTTGAGGAGAACGTTGGGGATTTGGTAAGCATTGATGCACCAGATTTGTGGAAGGGGTACTAAAGGCATGTGAAGAAATGTGTGGGAGGACGAGAGGTAGGAGAGATCGATGAGATACTTGGTAGTGGAACGAGGAGGTGAGGGGTACGATAGCCAGGAAGAATTAGGGGCACAAATTTCTGTTATAATAGGACTGAGTAAATGAAAGCCTGGTATAATAAATGAAGAATCGTGCAAAGAAGTTGGCTTCGAGATCTATGAGGATGGAGGATGAGGAGAAGCTGATCGGGCTGGATGATGATAGAGAAGGCATGAAAAAATGCACTGCATATTAATAAATGAAAATATTAGTTCTGCTTATGACAACTGTGAAAAATTTGTAAAGTATTTTCTATAACTTCTGACCGCAAACCCTCAGTTTTCTCTGTATTGCTGATGAAATTGGTGGAGGCGCATATAAAATAATCAGTTATGAGGGAATGATCTCTGGTGATGGTGTTCTAAAAATGGATTAGACTAGTGGGTGTGGTAGAGGTATGAATAAGAGGAAGTAATCTAGCTTGGTTGTGGGTGTGTAGGTCACGTATGTTACAAGGATCTTAAAGGAATGCAGGGGTACATGTACAAAGATTATTTCACATATACATACAACATACACCTACACATACACACATATATACACACGCACACATACACACAACACATGCACACATACACACACATACGCACACAGAAAAAACGCACCCAAGTACATAAGCTCAACTTTTAGGTTTTCATACACAGACCATCGCAATGTATACATTAAAAGTAAAATAAACATGTGGCACACCCACCATAAATACCACCAGCTCAGTCATACAACCGTACCCCTAAATATAGTGCTCAGGAACACAATAGCCACCCACACGCTGATGCAATCATGTAGATCCTTAACTACCTACTCTGTCGCTTTCGCGTGAACGTTATTTTTAACACGCCGAGTGGTATCGAGCATTTTCTAAAGTGTCAAATTGATGAAGAGTGTGCTCGCACCCGAAAGTAAAGTAATACCTAAACTGCTAATTAATAACACTTTCAGTTTAAAAGTCTAAATTTTGTTAAATACAATATTTGAAAATATATGTCGTCGGTATAGCATACAAATTATTTATCCAATAATTATCGAATGTCACATGAAATATTAATCTATAAGTCAAATTGAATTGCATTAATTTTTCTCCGCTTTCCCTGAGAGAAAACTCTAAAAACTAATAAATATGGCGTCAGGATCGTTACAGTGTATACGATCCCTGATGACATTGTTTGATAACCTATCATAGCTATATATACATAAATATAGCTTCAAGCATATCTTTAAAGTCACTGTAAAGAACAAGGATATTGGATCCAGTAATGAAAAGCATTTCAGCCTCATTGTAACCAAATGAACTGAAACAAACTCACAAGGTTCTAAATACAGTATAGATAACGTGGGAAGGTAGCATGCTAGTGATTTAATCTTCACTAGTAAATAGAAAAGGTAAACATCATTGAACAATGTTTCCTGATTACACGCCGGGCGAAATGCTTAGCAGTTTTTCGTCTGTCTTTGCGTTCTGAGTTAAAATTCCGTCAAGGTCGACTATGCCTTTCATTCTTTCGAGGTCGATAAATTAAGTACCAGTTGCATACTGGGATTGATTTGATCGAATGGCCCCCTCCCACCAAATTTCGGGCCTTGTACCTATATTAGAAAACTATGTTTTCTGATTAAAGGCAATAGCGATAAATATAAAACAATAATAATAAAAATCTGGAAAGAAAATTCAACGTCCAAGCCTGTCAATAAATAGTGGGGAATTTAGCCTAACCTCTAAGAGACAGTCTCGCAACATAGGCTATCGTGAACAAGCATAAATAGTCAGTTAAAACTAAACAGTTTTGCTGCAGATATTTATATATTGGGTCTCGTTTACGTCTTCATAAATGTGAAACATTTTTATGACGGACGAGCAATCATCCCCAGGTATATACTTATATACACATATGTTTTTGTGTACATGTATATATATATATATATATATATATATATATATATATATATACGTGTGTGTGTGTGTATAATATTTGCGTGTACGTATGTACATATGTATATATCCATAAATGCTGCTACATTTCTATGTACAGCTATCTATCTCTTAATCTAATTCTTTCTTTTTTTTTTTTGGTATACCGTATCTTACAAAAAGTCGTCTCAGTCTGATAATTTCAATTTTCTAACTGTGAATTGGCCCTTATAAATATTTAGTTTTCCTTCTTCGATAACGTATGTTGTCTCTCAACAGATTTCGTTCTGAACTACAATCCATGTCCATCACCTTTCCCTCCCCCACCTTTCCCTAAACATTAAAACTAAATATCTATGTTTCCAACTCTAAAAACACTCCAGTATTTTACCTTTTAGAGGACATTAATGATAACTGGATTTTGCTCAAGTATTTTTATAGTTTCCTCATTCAGATCTGCTAAAAATCTAACATGATGCATATATTGGTGTTTCACATTTTGGCACATTTTGAAATTTTAACAATGTATGGATACTATTTGGTAATAGTAAATGATTTTTATATATATTTGTTCGTGGGTTGATACAAGTGAGGAGGACATTAAATGTTGCATTCCTAAAGCATTGTCAACTCTTACGAAGTTGGATACCAATTAGAAATCGAATTTTAACAGAGAGCTTAAGCGACACTATCAAAAAGGAAAGTGTCTTAAACCAATCCTAGGTCAGCAACACATACGAGGTGCGGATGAAAATGTATGGCACAGTAGAGATGAAATTTCCAACGAAGTGTAAGGATTCCTAAAGATTGGGAAAATTGTTCCAAACAAGTTAGATGCCAAGCAATTTAAACGGCTTCTTTGTCTAGCGTCTTAGAATACATTTTATTCTCTAACTGCCGAGCTGTAATATTAGCTACACACAATTTTCGGGTTAATGTTTGCTCTTGGCACAGTCGCTTTCTTCTTTTAGAATGATACTGACCACATTGGCATTGTATCCGATGTTATATGCGACATTGATCCAGTGAGACATCGATTTACATGTCGACACAGACTCCTGTGACTCAGTTCATTACCACTAGTTTCTACAACAAGGATTCATAAATCAATACATATAGAAGATAGTAGAGATGACACACAATAACATTACGACGCTCATTTTAAAACTTGCTCTTAGGTTAGTGTTTCTGAAGAATAATTTAAGTCAAGTCAACCGAAAAAATTAATTGACGATTGGCAGTCATATTAATAAAATGATAGATATACAAGAAAATATGGACGATGGACTCGATACAGTTATTAATTTTAGTTATCGCAACTATTGTTACAGTTCTAAGTTCTGAGAATATACATTTATATTTTTTCTTCCTTAATTTCTGTAAACCTATATTGAATGATATATCAGTAGAATATAGGTACAACATGGTCTGGTTTTCACGTTGTTTTCATTATTGTATGAAAACAAGATTACAATGTTGACGTATATTAATCATTGTGAAAAATAGTTTGTAATGTTCAAAAAGTTTAATTAGCACCTTCCTACGTTCGTAGTAACATTCAAATTTCAAATTGTATTGATTGACAGTTGCGTTGAGTGCTGCAGATCTGTAGTAAAATGACTGACTTCTTCCTTTTTATACCTTTTAGAAGGCTCCGACAATCTGAATTTTCCGAATATGATTTTCACCAATCAGCATGCAGCTTAAAATACACGTTTTACTGATACACGTTTTACTGATATCACTGGAATAGATCCGGCTCTCATTGTAACCAATTACTTGCGGTTTACATGTAATGGTTTTATGAATAAGCAAACTTAGTTGGTTTCGATTGTTGTTATTTGAATCAGCGGGAGTCTTCTGTAATTTGTTTATATTCATATGTTAAAGATATTCTTTTCATCCACATCATTACCTGCTTGTTATATTATTGTTGTTATTTCCGCTCAGAACAGGTTTGGACATTTTAATGAAGCGTTTTTCTTTTATCTTCCTTCCAACCTCACTTGTGTCTTGTAGTTTTTGGAAAGGAAAATTAGAAACCATTTCCGACCACATGTTCCTCTACGTTCGCTCAATGCAATTTGGTAAACATTTGTGTTCCAGTTTTGTTGTCTGTGGACTCAAGAGCATTCCTATAATGTACCCCCTGTCTCGCCAATGTATAGATCTTCGCAATTAAGTCATATAATGCAGTAGGTCAAATTTCTGCTTTTACAATTCATATTTGCAATTGTGAAAATCTGTTCATTCTTTGTTCTAATGTATCTACCAGTTTGTATGTATAGACACGTTCCATATCTGTTATTATTACATTTGGATACAGCGAAAGTTTTATGCTGTTTGTTCTTGTGGATATTTGCTTTTAATACTTTCGAAGACTCCAGCTTGTCCGAGCCTTCTAAAAGGTATAAAAAGGAAGAAGTAAGTCATTTTACCATAGTTGTCAACCACCCAACTCAACTGTCAGTCAACACATTTTAAAAGTTGATGATTACTCTGAACTTATGAAAGCGGTGATAGAAACATTATATATATATATATATATATATATATATATATATATATATATAAATTGTCACAATATGTTAAGGCTGCAAAACAATGAATGGCTTTGAGATGTAAGTAAGTTTTGGCTCTGTGGAAACACTTTGTAGTTATCTACATCTCTGTATACTTAAACTATTGAAAGTTTACTGCTTTCACCATCAATTAGAAAATAACGTATCAGAAGTTAAAGGAAGAATTGAACATAACAGACACTTTGAAACACGCAAATGCTTTATCATAGAAAAGACGCACCGATTTCAATGTGAATAACTAATCTAACTTCATAAAAGTTATTCGTTGTGTCTTTTTTTATGATTTCAATGATATCAGTGTTATAAACTCTGCTTAATGTTTAAGACTAGGCTACATACAGACACATTTAATACAAGATTAATAATAAAAAAGCTGCATAACCAAAAGTTATCGCTGGAATCAGACAATAATAATAATGATAATAATAATACTACTAATAAAGAAAGAGATGAGGATGCAGATGGAAATAATGATAATAATAACAAACATGATGATACTCGTAATAATAATAATAATAATAAAAAATAATAATAATAATAATAATGATAGTAATAACAAAACAATAATAATAATAATAATAATAATAATAATAATAATAATAATAATAATAATAATAATAAATAATAATAATAATAATAATAATAATAACAACAACGGTAGGCAGATGACAATAGTGGTTGGAGCAAAGATAGCATTTCAAGACAGTTACAATATCAGTGATTGTGGAAGCACTTGAAATAACCAGTAAGGGAACTAAAAATTAATTGTGAATGATCCTTCGACTACCATTCACGCTCGGAGCGCAAAATATAGTATTAAATGGTAACTGCGAACGCAGACAGACTGTATATGAAAAGAAAGAATGATGGCTGAGGATTAATTAGTATAGACCATTGTATAAGGAGTGAAAGGAGAACGCTTGCCGAGTATTTGATAAATAGTGACGAAGAACTGCTGCAATGTACCGAGATCCATATCATTATTGATAGTTTAAATGCTATAGGTAGATCGATGGTGGTAATGATAATCACTGTGGTTATGGAGGCGACACCATGAAAGCACGTTATTTATATGTATATAAATATATACTTATATATATATATATATATATATATATGTGTTTGTGTGTAATTGTGTGTGTGTGTGTGTATACAAGTGCACGTGTATATACAAGTAAAGAGAGGCAGAGAGAGATGGGATCTCAATAACAGCTCTCGTGGGAACCCCATGAACGACTCATTAAATCATGATGCAACATAACAACGAAAGAATTAACGGTGAGAATGAAGCTATAGTCGATCATGGTGAAGGTTTCTCGCCCGGCACGTCCGAAACCGCCCGCATCAGTGGCACTGATCTGGCCTCGGAAGGTCGTTATGTCACAACTGATCACATACATGGTGTGCGCAAAAACAGACGTAAGTAGACGAAGGAAGAGCACAATACACTTATTGAATGTCATGAAAGAACAAAGCTGGAAAGAAGTCGCTGAGTAGTCCGACGTACCTTGAAATTTTGGATGGAAAAAGGAGATTTTTCCAAAGTCAGAAAATAAACTGATGACCCAACTGAGAATGGTTAGGCAGAGGGTTATTTTAAATGGAGTAGAAATATCTCGGATTAGTGAGAGTCTGAGAGACCCTACGGATGAGCTACAAAGAATGGTCGGAGTTGAAAACAGAGAGGTAGGAGTTAAAAGCAGAGAGAAGTTTAGAAAGGAGGAACAGGGAAATGGTAATGGGGCTGTTAAGGATGAGGAACAGGAACGTTATACAGTGAACCCTGATACTGTGGTGGGTGACATGCAGGGGAAATGAACCAACTAGATAATTAATTGCTTGAAATTCAAAGACGACTCACCGAATTGATGAATGCTCCAGAAGAAAAAAATCCCATGAATATGAGAAGGGTAGATAGGATTATGATAAATAAAGTAACACAAACGATAAATACTGTTATACAATACATGCAGACAGAGGATTTAACACTACTTGCACTACTTGCTGAAGAGAAATTACAACTTAAGAAAACAAAAAATGGTGGAGCGAAAGAACCATGGTGGGAACAACACATTGAAAGGGACGTAATGCGGGCAAGGCAAGATTTAGGTAAAATTGAGCAATGGTTAAGAGGAAACTGAAAAAATGGGAAAAAGACCGACCAAGAAATATAAAATACGGAAGAACGGGTTTAATGCAGTAATAGAGCAGTTAAAACAAATGATCATGGCAAAAAGTCAGAAGATCAGAAGATTTGTGAACAGAAATAAGCAGTCCGAGGAAAACAGATTCTTCAAAAATAACCCGAAATAATTCTTCCGAACTAGAAGGAAACAAAGGGAAAAAATGTTGTTCCTGATGCAAATCAAGCCAAGGAGATCTGGAGCGAGTCATGGGGAAACAATGAAGTGCATAAAAGGGATGCAATGTGGATAGAATCTATCACGACAGAATTACAAGGAGGAAAAAACAAAGGAATATTGTCATAAGCACAGGTGACGTGAAAGAAGTAGTTAAAGAGCCAAGCTGGAAAGCCCCCGGACCAGATGGGATTCATGGCTTTTGACTGAAGAGATTTTACGCGGTGCATGAAAGACTAGCAGCCCAATTAAATGAGTGTGTCCAGAAAGTTACAGTCCCTGAGTGGCTGGTGGCTGGGAGGAAAATACTTATTATGAAAGATAGATGAAAGTGGAATATTGTGGGAAACTACCGTCCCATAGCATGCCTAAACATAATCTGGAAGATACTCACCAGAATATGTGCAGTAAAGACATGTACTTATCTGGGACAGGAAGAAATACTACCAAGGGAACAAAAAGGATGTAGGAAGAGTACTCAGGTCACCAAGGATCAACTGGTCATCGATAACACAGTTTTGAGGCATTCTAAAAAACATCATACAAACATCTATTGCTTGGATTGGCTTTAAAAAGACAAATGATATGATGCTACATTTTTGGAACGTTGAATGCCTACAGATATTTGGTGTTGCTGACACCATCACAAATTTTCTGATGCATAGTATGAATGAGTGGAAAGCCAAATTGTACTCAAGTAATGTATTCCTTGGATAAGTTACTATTTGTAATTGCACTAATACCCATAAAAATGACACTTAGGAAAGTTAAGATGGGTTACCGATGTGGGAAGAAAAGTCCATCACTGAGCCATCTTCTGTTTATGGATGACCTGAAATTGTTTGGGAAATTAAAAAAAAAACAGATAGATTCCTTAACTAAAACAGTCCATAATGTGCGGTAGGGACATCAGTATGGGATTTGGGCTTACCAAATGCTCAGTACTTAATATGAAAAGAGGAAAGAAAGCAGCCTGTAGAGGATTGCGATTACCATCAGGAGAGATCATGAGTGAACCCGACGGTAGTGGTTATAGATATTTAGGGATTTTGGAGCTGGATGACATTCTACACGGAAAAATGAAAGAGAAGGTGAGAGAGGCGTATCAGAAAAGGCTGAAGATGGTGTTGAAATCCAACCTGAATGCCAAAAATTTGATTACCAGAATGAATATCTGGGCATTTGTAATGGTCAAATATAGTACGTCCATCCTCAAATAAACTAAGGAGGAAATATCAACAGATAGATGCAAGAAAAAGATGATGGCACTGCATGGGGCGCAACACAATAAAGCAAACGTAAACAGACTGTATAGGAAAAGAAAGAATGTTAGCAGAGGACTAATTAGTATAGAGCATTGTATAAGGTGTGTAAAAAGAACGCTTGCCAAGTATTTGATAAATAGTGATGAAGACCTGCTACAATATGCTGCGAAAAATATGGGTGTAAATTCAGATAAAATGATGGGCAGGAAGAGTTTGCGCTAAGAGCTCAGGAGAAGAGAAGACCTTCTTGAAAGAGAATGCATGGACAGTTTGAAAGGAATACACGGGACCTTAAGGATAATACAACATCGTGGACATCGCTTGAGCGAGGGGATTTGAAGCGTATCACCGAAAGTCTGATCATTGCTGCATACGGCTAGGCTCTCGCTACCAATTCAGTGAAGTATAACATCTATAAAACTTCTGACACCCAGAAATGCAAACTCTGTGGAAAGAGCGTGGAAAAATGTGACCCACTGGATAAGTAGATGTGAGAGCGTTGCACATAAAGAATACAAGCGCTGCTATGATAAATATTTTGTGTATCTTCATCGGCTCTTATGCCATAAATACTAATATGAAGTAACAGAACTGGTATGAGCATGTACCAAATAAAGTTATGCAGGAGGATGGAAAAGTAACGATACTCTGGGACTATGATTTTCAGGCGGATCGTGTTATCGAACATTGTCGGCCGGATATTGTTCTATTGAGTAAAAGAGTCAAATACTGTAAGATCCTTGATGTAGCCATACCAAATGACATATATATTATGATTAAAGAGTTTGAAAATCTCATCACGTACTCTGAATTAAAAGTGGAAATGGCTAGACTGTATGGGTTGCGAGAGGTTAATGTAAAAGTGATACCAGTGGTGACTGGAGCGATAGGCTCAATCCTATGGAAACTTCAAGGCTTCTTAAGGCAACTGGACATCCCCTGCAAAATTGATGTCTTGCTAAAAACAGCCTTATTGGGCCCGGCGCGCATCTTAAGGTAACTATTTTATGTCTGAAGTCCTTGTGACTTGACAGATGACTAAAAATTCCGGTGCATTTTACCTACACTGTGTTACGAAGGAATAATAATAATAATAATAATAATAATAATAATAATAATAATAACAACAACAACAACAACAACAACAACAATAATAATAATTTCTTTTATCATGCAATTATGGCAATATCAATGACAATATTTTTACATAAATGGGGCGGTTACATCGCTTAAAAGAGGCTGGACAATAAGGATGTGATAAAAGATACTATAAAAAATATTAAGATAGGATTATAATACATATATTCATTCTTCTGTAACGGGCAGTCCATCTATGCTAATAAACAAAAAGACGCAACGCACAAAAGCTATATCACTCAGCAGTCTGGAAGGCAATGAAAGGCTTTTTTTAGTATCAAAAGTTATTGGGTTAATCAGAGTAATAGACAAGATGTAGTAACAAAGAAAAAAATGTTATGATACGTGGTATGAAGATGAATCTAGTAAAAATGCTAGAAAGGGCAGCTCCAGAAAACAATATTATTAGGTACAGCTAGGATACTTGATGTGAAGGCAAATTTACCTTCTCGGTATCATGTTGACTCATTCCCGGTTTCCAGGACAGATAAATCCCCCACCTGGGGTGGGGACGCCACTCCGTCGCAGGATTACTCATTTTTGACCGCTGGGTGGACCGGAGCAACGAGAAATGAAGGGTTTTGCTCAAGAACACAACGCGTCGCCCGTTTCAGCAATCGAAACCACAACCTTACGGTCATGAGCCCAATACTATAATCACTACGCCATGCGCCTCCACTTGTTAGGATACTTAGGAATGTTTTTGGCATTTAACGTTACTTGTTGTGGCCCGATGTTCGGAATCTTTACCAACAATATAATCTGTTGTTCATAAATGAAATAACCATAATAATTAAGATAATTTCTTTTATTTGCAACTTGGGCATAGATGAGAGATACATCACAAGGGCAGACAACAGTTTATGTGGGATTTGCATAAAAGATGAGAGAAAGGAATGAAAAAAGCAATGAATTGCGATAAAAGTGTAGGCAGTATATAAGATATGTGATAGCATACAAGATGCAATCCTCTTCATACAGGAGGAAGTCTAACTACGGTCAGTCAAGGAACCCCACTGATACAAGTCTACTCTGGTCACTTCAAAAGTAAGAACCTTCTCTCCTCATCTCCATAATAATGATAATATTTGGAGTAGAAATAACTATGGTACAAAAGCAACACACAAAATAAAAGTTCCGGATGAATAAAAATTGAAGAAGAAATATACCTATTGAGCCTTCAATTTGAAAGAAATTTCAAAGAAGAAAGAGCTGTGTATGCATACCAATAAGGAAAAAAGTTACTTAAAATTTCTATTTACTCTACCTAAACAACACATTAAAAACGAAAATCTTACGAATACTGAATTTTGAGAAAACATGCTTTGAAATAACTAAATTGATTTTTATAATTTGTTGTATTAAATATATGCCGATTTACGTTTGACTGATATCTGCACCGACAAGCGACTAAAGATTTAAATAGAACACACAACTCTTCACACTCAAACACTCTTAGACTATATTAAAAATCAGAAAATTTCAATCCTCTAAACTGTGGCAAAGAACTTAAATATTTCCGGAAGTATGATTTGACAGAAGATGAAAGTGTGATGTGCATTTGCAAAACGTATGAATAATCAAGCATGTAAAATTCAGTATGAAGTAAAACTAACGAAGCGATATCCAACAAAAATTACTACAATATAAACAATGATTGTGAATTCTCTCCCTAGCATTCCACATTACAAAGAAAAGCAACATTTGATGAAATAAATAGCAAACACAACTTCACCAGATGAACGGATACCAAACATTTGCTGTTCCAACTTGTTATGTTTGGGAAAAATTATCAACATGAAACAAAATGAACGCCATTGCTACTAGCACGCTTAGGAAAAACATGTGAAAAAACTAAACACGGTTTGCAAATATTTGCTCAGTAACACTCTTGAGCCTCTACCACAAAGGCATACTAATTTATTTTTGTGTTACTTCTATAATACCGCAACGCTTTTTCGTCTGAATTAAGCCACCGCATACCACCTCCCAACATGCTCGTTAGTCATATGGTTCTCTTCCTCTGCTCAACATTGTCTGTCTAGATGTCACTAGTTGTCTGTATGTATACAGTAAGTAAACACACACACATACAAATCATAATAATAATGATAACGTAATATGATAGAGTTGAGTGACATTAATATATATTAATATATAAAAGAGATAACATTTACATTAAAAGAAATAAACCAATGATAGATGATCACATAGCAATATCCGGAAATGAATTAAACATTGTAAATTTTCTGAGAATTTCGATCAAAAAGAAAATTATACTGCAAAATAAGGTGTAGCTGTATAAATATGCGTGAGCGCTCCGTACTGTATTCATTAAATTCTTAGAATTATTTGTATTAGTTTGTTTCCAGATGTAGTCGTATGAGTCATACGTTAAATAAAGTGAATCGACAGAGTGGTGAGTAACTTCACTTTCAGGATGGGGTTCCCCACTATTTGATCTGGACTTTCATCTTTCTGGATTAGATTAAGAAAATTACCAGACGACATACCTGTGGACATGCGTTTATACCAGAAATTGCTAGTAGTATTGTTATTATTTTTTTCTTGTCCCTTTGATACGTAAAGAGTTAGCTTTAAAAAACATCTTTTGTAATGTTTCTACATCATATGTACTGTCTATTATTGGTAGGTGAGTCTGCTTTACATTTATTGTGTTCTCGTGAGTTACAAATGTGTAGTTTCTGCATGTTTTAAATGTATTTCAACGAAAGCTGCTAATAACAAGACATTTTAGTTTCCAGTTTAAGCATTCAAATCTTCTTCATATCTTGATAATTCCTCCGCATAAAATAACATCTGGTACTTCTTAAGAGACCATTCCTTTCTGGAGGTTCCCCTGGACAAGATCTGTCCAATTAACATTGATCTCCATAGCTATATGGATTTGTGTACCCATTACATGGACATATTACCCTTCCTTGGAACATTTTCTAATGTAAGTGGCTCTAACACTTTTCTGTTTATTCATTCTCTTTGGGTGACATGATGCAGGAATGATGTAAACCTTACCTACACTATAGAAGAAATAAAAGCAGATGAACAATGCACATGTCCGTTTGATCCCAAAATGTCGGCAATAAGCTTATTCTGATTTTAAAGCAAATGTGCAATGTTATACATGTAAAAGAATCAATAGATTAGGTGAACGTAAATACCAAGTGTATATTTGGAGTTCCAAAACTCGTGTGAGTAGCTTTGGAATGAAAACATCTGTTTCAAGATTACAAAATATCAACGTATATTTCATATAATTATTATGAGTTCACTGCACTGTAAAATTGTAGCGCAACACAGGTAATAACATTGAGATGAAAGTATGATGTATAAAATATGGAGGTATATTTTAAGATAAAGCAGATACGCAGAAATAGTGATATAATACTTAGCATAAGTGTTACACAAAGACGAAACCAATATAAATGCGGTGCTGTGATCTCATACTTAAAGTAGAAACGTAATTTACGTATACTCATCTTCAATCGAAATACTTCATGGTTGCATCAAATAACAGTAGAATAAAGTTTTAGAATGATCAATATCTCAATTCCCCTTAGAGAGAAACAATAATGCGTAGAATGCACGAGTAGAGTAGGTAATACGTAAAATAATGGTAAAAAAGATTAAGGCGAACTCATTGCAACACAGGCAATAAGTAAGTACATCCCAGCAGGTTTCTCTCAAAAATATCTTTTAAAGAAATGATCTGAGAAACTGTTGCCAATTGTAACATGCCTCTCAGTGTTAGTTTAAAACAATAAAATCTTGTATCTATTGGAACCGTGTATATTTAGTTAATTGCTGTTGTATTATGAAATATACGCACTTGGGAGCATATATAGTCACATAATGCGTATATTTATAAGAACAAAACAAAGACAGGAAAGAAGTCACAGAAATAAAAGAGAGATAAAAACAAGTACTAAAAGGAACACATAATGCGCTGCATGAAATAAATACCTAGAAGATCTTGATTTATCTAAAAAATCTTAACGTTCTTTTACGAGATCAAATCAACAGGTTGTTTTTAAATAAAGTTCTTTAGCATAACTAGAAATCGAGGAAAATTTAGGAATCAATAGGGGAAGCGTTATTAGTATAAAGAACGAAAATCGATTGCGAAGAAAACCTGAAATATCAAATAATTGATGAGGATGATGTCTAAATTCATTGATAGTGGATAGTATTTTATCTCTAAAAGTAAATCATTTACTTCCAAGCAATTGGTGTTGTTAATGCACGTAAAATATGTCAGAAACATTGTACAGAAAGTCCTTACAAGCATATTCAACTTCCGGTAGTTTCTGAATGTAAGACGACCCTTAAAGATTAATACAGAACCAATCCTTGAACAGATAACCTACTATTATGAAGAACATTGACATGCAACGTTGTAGCACAATGCATTCACAGATGCAAAAGTAAACCATTCCAAACAAAGGAGCGTAAAAGTTGTAGATGTCAAAAGAGAATATTGTATAATGTTCTCAATAAAGAATCTGTATAAAAAAAGAAGGATGGCGGAAACCACGTATAGAAAACTATTGAAAATGCTTTGAAACGAATTGAAGGAATTTCATATCCATAATATTTACAGCCAACAGGGAAATAAGACATGTTACACTACATAATACTGAAAAAAAAAATATTCCCATTCCCCGATACATATAGTATACCGCGTGACCCATTATCCTTTTATATTTGTGTTTACTTAATATGTAAGTACTGTGTTGAAACTACGTCTGTGTGGGGTTTGTCTAGGAAAATATAAATATTACAGTGCGTCAAATAGTATATAACTATCCCCCAAAGATGTGTAGACTATACTAAGGTTTGGGAATTGTACCAAGACTACTAAAATCAAAAATAGGATAATCGGGAGAGCGAAAATGAGAGAGAGAGAGAGAGAGAGAGAGAGAGAGAGAGAGAGAGAGAGAGAGAGAAAGAAACAATAGATAGGGAGAAAAGGAAGAACAGGCGGATAACAATGTATATAGAGACGTGCGATTTGTACATATAAACGTCCTTGAGAAGCAGGGACTATACGGTATGAAATAAAATAAGACTGCCATAGACAAATTAAATTAGAATTAAGTGTAGAACAAAACGGAACAATCAGGCTGATTATCATAAACAGACTAGCTAGCCTCATAAATTAAGTGCGATTATGTTGTAATTAATTGCAAATGAAGTAAACTTCGAATAAACGGATCATAACTGCATCGTAAACACATTACATATAAGAATAACAACTATGTCACAACACAAATGGAAACGTCCTGCAAAAAGGGCGAACATTATAATACACTGAGCTGAATAATTTCAATTAATAAACATTACATCCACATCCTTAGCTAACTAAAGAATTCAGGTCAATAAATGCAAAAAGGAAAACCCCTCAAATGAAATTAATCGCAACGTATTCATCAAACTTGCATGTGGGTCGGTATTAGGGTATGAATATGATATTTTTGCGAATGGTAATGAGTATGGCTATGAGCAGGAGCTTACGAAACCAACTTAGGAAATAACAGTACGAAGTACGATTCAATATCTTAAAATTTGCTGGCAACTTAATGAAGTTCAAAGCCTCGTATATTAGGGTATATTCTGAAAATTGATGAAGCGAAACCTTAATAGTGGGAAATGGAATTTTCTCTATATGAAATGTAAATAACTATATTGACGGGTACTTTCATCAAATGCAATATCAAATGCAACATCAGCCATTTATTCTGTATATAAAGAATATATTATATCATGAAGAACGAAATTTCTCTTACATCACATGCTACTGGAAATGTACTCTGAATAATGTACAACGAAGTGAGATAATATCTGATAAAACCCAAAACATGTTCCTCAAGACTGAATCGATTTCAATCAATAAACTACAGGACATGATGTCTTCTGTGTTAAGCAATCACAATAGGGACTATAACATAAAGCAAACACGGATGTGTATAACCTTCATTACATAATTGCGTGCAATGGAGAGACATGGCAAAAGAAATCCTTTCTAAGTCAATTCCTGCGAGGAGGAACGGGTTTGAAGTTGTTGTTTAGCTTCATATCTACCCGGTTGTAGCGGAAATGCGATTAAAAAATTTCACCCTTATCCAGTTATACGATTTGTACACGATATATTTTAGAGTTTACGTTATAGAATGTACTCCGTACTTTTTAATTCTGTATGGTGAGTTTTGAGGGATGTTCGGTAGTTATCTCTGGCAGGTTATACGGGACGTCGTGGAGGCTTCCTCCTGTCCTAGTTTGTCTAGTATTCAGCAGCGATTTCTGTTGGGCTTCATAACCACGCATATATTCATTAACACGTCCAAGTTAGACGAAGCAGTCAACTAAATTAACTTTACTAGTATAGTGATAAGAAGCCATTCACACTGATATGCATAACTTTTAAAACGATGCGAAGATCTGAGTTTCCTGATATACAGTACTTGACAATATAACCGAATAAATGGGTAAAAATAAATACTGAGCACCAATAAGTACTTGATTATATGGTTCTTAGATGTGTAACTTTACCATAAAATTTCAGTACAGAGCCACATCAGCCCTGATGATAAAGACCTATTCTATAATTCCCATTCATGGTATTCCAGGATTAATGCTTAATGCATGATCTACATTAAACTGCATGATCTAATGGGTTATTTGTAATATGAAATATATTTAGCTGTTATTTTTAGTACACCGACTGAACACTTAGCTGTTAACTCAATGGTTCGTGACCAATGGGAAAATATATTTACTGGTCAAGAGTATAATGATATATTAGCTTATCAAACACCATCAATAGAAACAACAAAATTACAGCTTTCTAGACTATGACTGTGCTCAATTATAAGGATCAAAGAAAAACTCTCAGACATTATTATTAAAGAGTAACGTAGAAAATAATGTCTCTTTATCGACATATCGATTCGTTCTGACCAGGAATTGGCTCGGAATATAGGATATTCAAGATGGAGATGAAACTTATGTGGCGAATGGATGTGAAATTAATTTCATTGTAATTGGAGCCTTAGGAGTAGTTGAAACAACAACAAATCTGTACATTCTATATTAGATAACATTACTAAGAGCGGACCAAATCTTATATATGTAGGGATCTTTTCATAAATTCAATAGCATGACATACATTTACACACACACACACACAGACACACACACAAACAAACACACGCATACAAACACACAAACACACACGCGCGTGTACAGAAACACTCACATACACACATACACGAACACACACACCCAGATACACAAAGATGTATTAGATGCTTGCGTCTCACATTGAGCAAAGGTTTCCATTTCTAGGTAAAACACGATAAAAGAGACGCGTCAAATAATAGTAATAATAATAAGAAGAATAAAAATAACAATAATACTAATAATAATGATAATAATAATAATAATAATTTCTTGCAAATGCTCATTTTATAGAGCAACAGCGATCTCATCAAAATAGCCACAATAGTAGTAGTAGTCGTAGTAGTAGTCGTTGTAGCAGTAGTAGTCGTAGTTGTAGCAGCAGCCGCAGAAGTTGTTGTGAGTAAAATAAGTATTGAAAGTGTGCAAAATAATTTCAAAGAAGCATCTAGTGTAAGAGAATGACCATTTCCTTGAGTGCTTTGCAAATTGATATAACGCTTCAAAAAGAATGAAAATATGTGGCAAGAAAGAAAAGGAAAACTCCCCAAACAAATATTGAAAATGACATTCACAAAAGTGAAATAAAAAAAATGGAAACGCAAAATAACAGAAATAATTAAAAAAACTCTGACTGTCAGGAGTGAATAAAAATATTAAAGTAATAAAAGCTGTATTTTCCAGGTTTTACGTATGTGTTTTGAAAAATAAAGCAAAAGCCGAAATAAAACGCAATTCTGAAGTTTGCATATGACATACATAAAAAAATAAATAAAATAAACAAACCGGTAGTCATTGTGGTATATTAAAACCAAGGAAACATAAATTCAATATTGATGCTAAGAAAGAGGTATTTAAAAGCCTATCTCTAGGAATGAAAGTGCTTTTGACAATATCTTATAGTTTCTAAAAAAAGAAATAAACCTGAAACAAATAGTAGAGGAAGAATATATACAACCGCAAACGAAATTACGCACAAACTTAGAAGGAATACTTTTTTATCAATATATATGTATTTTCTGTTTTTATTTTAAATTGGTCTCTCGACTTTTTCAAAGAATATTGCACAGCAACAGGAACAATACAGTCAAGAATCGTAATAATAGCAACAGTAAATAAACTAATTATATTAGTAATTATGAACAGGTTCACTGAAATGTAAAGAGACACACATACTCCAGCACACACTTGTGTAACTACATACAAGTAAACGAAGATATTCGTACACACATATATATATATAAAATACATATATGTATATACACATACCAATATAAATATATACACACACACACATATATATAAACATTTATATATATTTGTATGTATATGTGTATATATATATATATATACACATACATGCCCATATGTGTATGTATATATAAGTACGCATATATATGTGTATTTTTGTGTGGGCATACGTATGTGTACATCTTTTAAATATATTTTTTTCTTTAAAACATCATCTTATTTCAGTAATAAGCAAAGGAAAAATTAGAAGTTTGGTATTACCTAGAGAATGCATATCCCACTACTGTAGATTGTTGATTTTAATTATATTATTGTATATATCTATGAGCCTCTACGTTCTGAGCTCAAATGTTATCAGCGAGAATTTTTTCTTTTTTATTTAAAAATATATGAAACATATGGTTACAACCGAATCCTCACATACTTTTTATACTTAAACTTGTTTAAATCACTGAAGGGCCTCCGTACTGGAACACACGAAACTAGAAGATGTTTAGTATCTATACGGAGCTCAGTTTTGGTAGGACTGATTAGCCTTCTTTTAGAGTTATTAAAGAGCCGAAGTTTGTGATATTCACATCTAATGCATGTTATATGCAGGCTTAAATCTATAGTCTACTTCGCTGATAGAAGCAAATGCTTTGGTCTCAAATTGTATGGAAATATAGTCGTTAATACCAAATATTTTGCACATAGTGCTACTGATATTGATCAATAGGCTGAGATACAAGTTTACATCTATTGCGCGGAAAATTTTGGCTCATCTATCTTCTTAATGTTATAACAAACGCATTTAATGAGGTTTGAAAGATGTTCTAGGTTTTCTTCTCAACTGTTCCATACATTCTTTGTCATTTATTAGGATTGCTCGGTTACAAGAGAAAACTTGTTATATCCTGGGGTACGTTTACAAAAGAAACATGCATGCTATCTTATGCCTATTATCGATACAGAACAATTCCTGGGGTGACGATTTTAGGTGATTTTGGTTTGAAGTCTGAAAGATATCCGTCAGACGTATATATGTTCTTCTGTTTTTTTTCCATCTGTATACATTGCCCCACTTCAAAAAGGAGGGGGAGATGGATGTAAAGAGACAAGTATTAAGAGAGATGAATGTAAAGAGACAAGTATTAAAATAAAGAAGACGAAACGTCTTTCAAATGCGACCTCGGGTGATATTACTTCGTGAAATTTAAAATATGAATCCTTATCTCGTTCTACGAAGCTCATTTGCTGGCGTTTATGCGAAAGAAAGCATTAATATTAGTATATGATAAGTATACTATAAATCTAAAATTGAATAACATAGAGAGTACTAGTCGGCAGATATAAAAGTTACGCTATCTGTCTGAGGATTAATTAAAAAAATGAGGAGTGTTTTACGATTAGATGTATAATACGTAGATAAATATTCATCGTTATGGTTAACGTGATAGGTATAAATGGCTATGATTATATATACATATATATATCCACTATCGGCATGGTGGTGTCTCGGACACCCTTATTTTTAGTTGTAAAAAATTATTACCTTTGTATGGTATTTTTTCCCATGCTGGCCACTTGATAATATCGATATTATCCTTATTTATAAATTTATATACATATATATATATATATTATATATATATATACATACATATATATGCATATGTATATATATATATATATTATATATATATATATATATATATATATATATATATATATATATTATATATTATATATATGTTGTTGATATCAGTGACGTAATATGCATAAGATTTTACTGTTCTATATTTAAGAGATGAGGAATTGCGCACATTATTTACATTATTTACATTTGACGGATATTTGTCCTCATCTTGTTTGTTGTTAACGCAATATTTCAGCTGATGTATTCTCCAGCCGCCATCGGGTGTCCTGGGAGAAATTTCGAACCTGGATTCTCATTCCTAAGGTATTTTTCCGATGTTGTTGTTATTATTATTATTATTATTATTATGATTATTATTATTATTATTATTATTATTATTATTACTATTATTATCATAATCATCATCATCATCATCGTCATTATTCAAGTCACTGCCTGGAATAGTACACGGAATCTTGGGGTTAGTAGTAGATCTAGTGCAGATATGGTTAGCATATCGGAACCGGTATTAAGGAAGGGTAGGAAAATATTAGATTTGTAAGCCCTAAAATCCACTCCATAATTACCCACAGGCATATGGCGTAATAGTTAAGAGCGCGGGCTATAATAATAATGTTAATAATAATAATAATAATAATAATAATAATAATAATAATAATAATAATAATAACAACAACAACAACAACAACAAGATCATCGGAAAAATACTTTAGGAATGAGAACCCAGGTTCGAAATTCCCCCAGGATACCTGAAGAAGGCTGGAGAGTACATAATCTAAAACGTTAACAACAAACAAGATGAGGACAAATATCCCTCAAATATAAATAATGTATAAGATTTTATAAACTACAAGAGTTCGTGAACTAGTTTTTGTGGGATGATGGATCTTGAAGCAGATGAAGCTACGAATAATAGTATGTAAAACTTGAGTTGAATAACTTCGATAGAAAAAGGTTAAGACTGTCCGTGGGACTCAAATCCATAATTTCTGTAAAGATGACATTAGACAAAGGCAGAAAAAAGGGGCTGTGAGTCGACAAATGAATCTACGAGTAAAATTTTTAAAAATCAGCAAGAAATGATGCAAACAAGTTCGATCACTCATCACCAGGTTTCAAATATTATTACAATTTCGATACCTTCTGACAATATTGTTCAATATATTGATATTACCGAAAAAAAAAATAGCATACATTGTAAGACAAGAAGAGTAGCAGAAAAATTGAGTGTGCAGATCTAACGTTAAGCAAAAACAATCTATGGCAAAACTAGGAAAAGATCTGAAACGAAACGAATCAGTAGACAATGTCGATGACAAAAAAAAAATATATATATATATAAATAAATAAAATACAAAACCTCACAACCATGTGTATATGTGCTATATTTGAATATATTTATAAATAAAAGTGAGGTGGGATATTTTATAAAAGATTCCGTCTAAAGAAAATATTAATATTTTTTGCATGTATTCTGTGATATGCTTTTTGTTGTTTTCATCCGCAGGTTTATATTCTGCTATATATTTTTCTTGGAGATAAATATTACTTTGAAAATTATTTTGTGATATTGTACCTCATCTGTGTGATAGTTTGTATCTTATCTGTGTGTTCTATATTTCTGAGACATATGGTGATGTACTATGTTCCACTAGTTTGTGTTTTAAAGAGTAGAGTTTTTTTCTATCTTTCTAGGCTTCTAAACCTTAAGAAACTGCATTCAGTCACCCGAAATCTATTTATTGTCTCTTTAACGCAACAAAATAGGCCGGCTTTGTCTGTAGCTACGGACCACTTGCTTACATATTAGCAATATTCATTCAACTGCTGACTTGTACGAAGTCTGCTGATAAACAAAGTCCCATATGAAACATTGAATTCAAATATTGGCACAAGGTCAGAGAGCGAGTATGTCAATAACCTCGACCTTATTGTTCAACTGGTACTTATTTTATCAATCCCCAATGAATGAGAAGCAAAATCGAACTCAGCGGATTTGAACGAAATACTGCTAGGCACTTTTCCCGACGTGCCATCGATTCTGCTGGCTTGCCGCCTTAGTCCCATCTGAGATATTGGCATTTCTTACAATGTACTTTATGAGATTTCAGAAATGGCTTCGTCCGGAAAGAATTTATGCAGCTTTCTCTATATCTATATCTTTGGTATGTCTAAGTTATGACATGATTTTTTTTTTTAAAGAAAAAGGTAATACAATTTCTTTCATGACATAGTGTATTTTCTGAAAGGTAGATTTCTGGAAATTATCATGGATCACTGACGTGTACTTTAATTCTAAAGTACACCACAATCTATCTTATGAAATCATTCTATGTGATTAGTAGGCTGTTATTGCTTTCCTTGTTGCAATGGATATCAATTATTTATATGACATGTGATATCCTAATCGTATGTAGGTCATATTTTCAAATGATATAATTTTGTTCTCAGCGCACAAAAATCAACAGGAGCGTTAACAGTGAATTTTATTGAATGGTATCTGTGTGACAAACGAGCATGTTGAAATACTATGCGCATGACAGAGAAATCAAAAACTTTTCAAAAGGTGACATAAGCCCACTATTTGTCTACCATATACCAATACAATAATTTAGGGCTGTTGAAACCGTTCAATGAGTGCAAAATGAAAATGGGAAAATTACCCATTCAAGAGCAATATTGAATAATCTGTGTTTTTTTGCTCTGCTCTCACACACTGATAAAACAAGCACTTCCCACATACAAATTGGTTCAGTAAATCATTTGATAGGCACACCCTGCGAGTTTTAGCTGTACTCCCAAAGTAAACTAAGATTTTATAAGGTAGGCCACACCTGAGACAGAAGCAGGATGCTCATGAAGGAGCAACACAACATGTCGAATGAACAACCTCTGAAACACCGAGGCTGTCTTATACGAGTCAAACCAAATGGGCAACCAAACGATCGTAAGTACGTAGGAGCAATGGAATGCTCCTTCAGAACCCGATATAATGACCACAATCCCGCTTCAATGTCCCAGAGAACGGTAGCGCCACAACCCTGGCCATACACGTATGGTTGTTGACAAAAGCGCTTTCGAATATAACATAAAATAGAGGATTCTAGAGAAATATAATGTTTACTTCACTAGCAGCAGAAAATTCAGATTATGCCTGGCTGAGAAATGAGCGATATTAAATATTCTGAACTGCAGAAGTGAAAATTTTAATCCTTGCCCATATGGAAGGAAGTACATCCTTTCATAACTGTGTGCCCTAAAGCATCAGTCACCCAGCTTCGGCCCTTCCGTCACCAATAACTGGGAGTCTGGCAAAGAGTTTGACCAGAGCATACACAAACGCCCTCAAAAACGCATACATCCTAGCACGACAGACATCCTTCCAATACTCATTTTCCACACACCCTTAATATAATCCCCCACACATCTTTGTACCCCTACATACACTATATGCACGCATAAATGCACCAAGATTTTAACCAAAGAAAAGAAAGCACACTACCGAACACAGATGTGTACATACTACTGCAATCGCTATACATATATACTCGACACACATTCTATTTCTACAAGAACACCAACTTTAAAGATACACACATTTCCCATAAACTCTTTTTCAGAAAACTCTCGCCGACTTGCAACACCTTAACTCAACCGCTGCTCGGTTTGTTTTATAATCTTTTTCACTGCAATCACAAACTGAATGTGTCTGTTCACCTCCAAAAATAGACATATTTCATTCCATAACGGCTACCCCTGAAGAGCGCAGTGTTAAATAATCGGATTGTTAACTAACACTCATTTGAATCCCTATTACGAAACTTATTGGTAAAATCGGCCGTGATGGATTGCCTTTACACTGATATATTTATTAACAAACATATGTATAATGAAGGTGAACATTTTAAAATACTTCAAGGTGTGTCGATATGTAGGTTTGTAGTAGTTGTTTCCAAACTTATAAAAGTTCTTTACATCGACTTCAGTAGCTATCCTGGAAATATTTTAGATTCACGTCATTCCATTTATTATCACTTCAAAATTTCACATTTTTTTCAATATTCTTTCATGTCCGTTTGATAACTAATAATGGTGATGATGATGGTGATGATGATGATAATAATAATAATAATAATAATAATAATAATAATAATAATAATAATAATAATAATAATAATAATAATAATAATAATAATAATAATAATAATAATAATAATAATAATAATAATTTTAAATGGAATAATTATTTTTCTTTAGTAATTACTTTAGGCCATTTCTTTTTCAAATATACCTATTAATATATTTATCAGCATATTTTATTGATAACTTTCCTTACATTTTGATTAGTAGTATTATGAGAATTTCCTTTAACTTCAATACAGCCTACTTTCAATGCACTTCACTATTTGTTAAGGCATCATTTTAAATTCTATTCAAGTCTAGAATTCCAGTCTAAACCACAACACATCCTAGCAAACTATGAAATCATTATGTTTGGTTGCAACTTCTCCTGGAACGTTATTGCCACTTCTTCTTCTTCTTCTTCTTCTTCTTCTTCTTCTTCTTCTTCTTCTTCTTCTTCTTCTTCCCCTTCCTACTCCTCCTCCTTCAAATTTATCACCGTCCACTTCCTCTTTATCTTATTCCACTTCGACTTTCATCATCTTTTCTCCACCTCTCCTCCGTCATCCTCTACCCTCCCCTCCCCTCTTCTTCTCTTACTTCTCTTCCTCCCATCCCCTTCTCCTTCTCTCTCCTCCTGCCCTCCTTTCTTCTCTTTCACCTCCTTATTTTCCTTCTTCCACACTTCATACCTTCATTGTTTATGTTTTTCTATACCGTATTCCGTTTCTCTTTTCTCTTTTACTCTTTTACTTGTTTCAGTCATTTGACTGTGGCCATGCTGGAGCACCGCCTTTAGTCGAGCAAATCGACCCCACGACTTATTCTTTGTAAGCCTAGTACTTAATCTATCGGTCTCTTTTGCCGAACCGCTACGTTACAGGGACGTAAACACACCAGCATTGGTTGTCAAGTGACATTGGGGGAACAAATTCAGACACACAAACATACACACATACACACACACACATATATATACATACGCACACACGCACACACACACACATATATATACATATATATATATATATACATATATATATATATATATATAAACGACGGGCTTCTTTCAGTTTCCGTCTACCAAATCCACTCACAAGGATTTGGTCGGCCCGAGGTTATAGTAGAAGACCCTTGCCCAAGGTGCCACGCCCTGGGACTGAACCCAGAACCATGTGGTTGGTAAGCAAGGTACTTACCACACAGCAGCTCCTACGCCAGCTTCTTTCTCAAACATATATGCAGATCTCACATAAATTCAAATTAAATCCTCCGAAAAATGCCAAAAAGTCAAACTGAAATAATCATTCTGAAAGGGTCCAAGGTATTGCTGGAATATTGAATATTTTTTTAGTATCTGAAAGTTTTGTTTACTTCAGTGCACAGTACTCATCGAGTATGGTGTTGCATTAGCTCTCATTTAACCGCCGATTTTGTGCTGTGCTCTTTGATAATAGAGTAGTGTAACATTACTAAATTATCGTCGATGTCTCTCTCTCTCTCTCTCTCTCTCTCTCTCTCTCTGTATATATATATATATATATATATATATATATATAGTATGTTCACATGCGTTGTAACAGCGTGTCGCTGCATCCACTATTTGTTGATGGTTCCGGAACAACTTTGCAGCACTCAGGCGACAGCCGTCTACCCCATGGGTCTATTTGACTGGTCGCTGCCGGTGAGGATTTACGGGGTTAGGGTGCGAATCATACATCAACCTCTTTTCGTCGTATTTACGACACTCAGAGAGAATCATGGGTCTATTCCTTGACATGCTTGGTCTCCCCACAGCACTAGAGCAAGGGTTTGCTCAAGAGCAAAACACGCAGACCGGTCAGGGATTCAAACTCACCTTCTAGTGATCGTGAACGCAACAATATATATTTGCCTATAAATATAGTGTATTTCTATATTTGAACGTGTTTTCTTTGCTTATAATTTTTTATCTAAGATTTAAAAACAATGTGACAGATATCTATTTCACATAAAAACAGAGTTTATATGTATTCGTTTCTCTCTTTTATTCAATATTGTCTTTCGTTCTAATTATTAGTAGCATTGGATATTTGTTGAACAACAAGACAATATTTGTGCGCATATTATTTAACCGTATAATATTCTATGATTATGATATCTTCTAGGATTAAAATCTGCCGTTGTATATTTGAAAGATGTTGCTAAATTTCTAAATTGTTAGTATGTAGAATTAAACAGAAATATTTCACTCTGCGATCATCGGAAACATAATTTTACGAGGAACGATGGATCCCGAAGCAGATGAAGCTATAAGTAGTATTTGCGGTGTTTGTCATTTCTAAGTAGTTTATTGAAAACTTATCTTCTGAGCATAATACAAATTATATTTAGAATATGTGTAACTTTCAAGGACAATTAATTGCAATTTTTAATAAATAACGAATATTTTCTAACATAGCCTTGCTAAAAGCTAAACTTTAATTGAAACTTGAAGTAAATATTTCTTCTGTTCTGCACAATATTTATGTTTTATGTTTGTTTCACACTCAAAATACTTACCTCTATATTATTAATCAACTCGCTCACCTCTCCCACCCATACTTTCATTTATCTAGCATTCTATATGCAGTACTATCTCTATCACGATCACTCTGTCATTTGCTCGCTATTCATCTAATAGTCATGTGTACATATAATTCACCTAACAATATATCTGCGTCGCTATTACATTCTTTTGACTATATACTCGGTCTCTTTCAGGTTATTTCTTTGATCACAATTCAATGTTTACAGATGTCTACAATATTATGACTGACGTAGTCACCTTCGTAATATAACCTGCTCTTAGCCAGTAACCCTTTCAGTGAACTATTTCAAATAATACACAATGAGTCCAATTGATACCTTTACATTTTCGAAACTAGGATCATATATCAATACCTCTCATGAGAAACTATTGATGTCAGAGATGATTATGTGTTGCTACTATTATCTATTATGTCGTAGTCGTTGTATTTATGTCTCATTATACCTAACTGTTTGAAATATTTTCGAAATACTCATTTTTACTTACAACACAATATCAGATAATACAAAGGCACTTTCCTAAAAACATACTATCTAAGCTGTTATAAAGAGGTTATCGCAAGTTACTATAATCAATTAGAGCAGCTTTCTGCTATTCCATCGCATTTTAATTCAGTTTTGTATGAGAGGCATCCATGCTATTATGTAAAAATGCGACTTTCGCAGAACAGCTATCTAGTGACGATATAATTTTGAAATTCCTTGTATGATTAATAAATCACATTCGTCCCTGTGCTTCGGAAACAAGGTCTGAAATACTTGTTGATTATTATTTCAGTTCCAAACAACATTTATAGTGTTCAGTCATATTTGGCGACATGTGAAAAGTGAATTCAACCATAGCTTTTGGTTCAGCATGAAGTATCAATTTGTTTCAATCATAGAAAACTGTACAGAAGCCCGAATATCTAGGAGTACGTTTGGGTATATATGTGTGTGCGTATTTACACATATATTTATATACATGTATGAGTATATAGGGTTATGTATGTATATTGGAGAAGAATGTGAGGAATCTGGTGATAGTCTCACGTTACATGTTAGCGATAATTCTCTGCATACATTTGCACATACGCTCACTTCATTATCTGTGTGCGACATGCTATGAAACTGCCGCATTTAGTCAAGTTCAGCAATTCATCAATCATATAATTATAAAAAGTCCTCTTGCTATATTTTGTTTCAGTAATATTAACCCACTTTTTTTTTCCAATTTAAATGGTCAAGTTTATTAAATCCGAATTGCACGATTTCTCTAAAATGGAGTCGTTTGATCAGCAGAATGATTAAAGTATCGAATGAAATCAGTGTGGTATTCATTTTATTTCTGTATGTTCTAAGTTTCATTATAGGTTAAAAAAAAAACAAGAAAGTGCAATTCAAGTGCTAGGCCGACTTAATCGACTGTAGATTTTGTGTTTAAATTACCTCACATCAAATCATTATTATCTGTTTGTAATACATTATTGCATCATAATCACTCATAACACATATCTTGTTAGTCACTCAAACATGCACGAACATTGTCACTTTGAAAGCAGACCCAATTAAAATTCCGTCTTAAAGACGTTAAGTTGGTGGTATATTGAAATAACGTGTCACTTGCATAATTTCCAGTTGAACATCAGACGCAATATCATCACTAACAATAGATTATTTACGTTGGGCAGTCAAAAATTTAAGCTTAAATACATGGATATTTTAGGCACTGTTGAAAAAGGAGTATTTGGAAATAAAACCCAGTAATATATTTTTCTGCTCTACTGTGTAGCTGTTCTTAACCAGCAATGCCGTGAGTAGCTTCGTGGAGTTGTTGGAATCTATAATTATGTTTAAAGCTGGAAAATTGTTAATCGTTTAAGGTACGATATTCTTTACTGATATAACAGATCATCAATGAGCTCTTCACTTGGCACTCCGCGGGCAAGATCATATTTTTTTTTTATTATACTGAGATATTTTAAATTTTACACAAATTGATTGTCAACAAAGTCGCAGCTACATTCCCAATCTCAGTAGAAGGATAAAATCATTACTTGCTGAACTGAACTAAAATGCTACAAACTGGTAGAAAACAGGATAAACTCAGAACCTGGTTGGTAACTTCCTATCTTGGAGGACGAGCAACAGTTGGTCCCTAATTTCGGATTTCTTTTTTCTTCTTCGTTGTTTCGTTGAGGAAAATTTGATTACATATAATCAGTCATGGAAATAGAACTAATGTAATCCCAAGATCTGAGTTTGTAGATTATATATAATTTCCAGTCTATGATTGAATTATGAAGTTAATTTCCAGAAATAAAACAGACTAAAATGAAGTAAACTTTTGTTCAATGTATTTTTATTTTCAGCATTACGTTGCTGTAAATCATTGCCCTTCGCAATCACAATACTAAAATCAACGCACTGTGCAACTCACCAAATCGGGTTAATTGGCAGAGCTTATTGTAAAACCACAAGACCTTACAAACAGTGAGAGATGACATGAATGGCCTGATAGTAATGGCGTTATATTTCTAGTGTGAAATGTTATGTGAAATAAACATTTTCAAGGTGACATCTGATTACAATACACTTGATTTTAATAATTTTATTTTCCAGCATATCTTAACCTGATGTGTTCTAAAACATATAAATATAGTTAGCAATAAATCAGTTTATTTATATCTAGACTAGTTTAATGGTACTGAGAGTAAAATTGTAACTTTTGTTAGATGTTTCTATAGTTCTTTAACATTTTGTATGTACATAATGAACAGCCAACATTCAGTTATCTGTTTGTAGCGTTTAATAAAAGCAAAGAAAAACAGAGAAAAAATGTTAGATGGATGGAAAAATACTAAAGAATCTATAATATATAAATTTTGTGGGTAAATGTGCTCATGAAGATAAAAAATATATGAAAATTCTGTTCGGATATGCGGCACTCAATCCTCTGATCTTTATACTGTGTGGATCCTGATTTAAGTAAGTTTACACAACGTTCTTAAATATATTTGTTTGATGTGTGCGCTTATGTGTGATTTTGTTTGCATGTATGAATCTGTCAATATATACATGTTATTTTCTTTTTCGTGGGTGCACGTGCCGATGCATATTTTTTGCGTGGGTGCACATGGTGAGGCATATTTGCAAAATATAGGAAATGTAAAATATATTACACTCACAAATTTTGTTCCCAATTTATCTACGGAACACCGCAACGTTGCTAATTGTCCTCGTCTGTATGTGACATTGGTTGGGGTCGGAAGAAATCTCGGTATTTGTGTCGACATGATGCTCGGCATAATAACACCAATTACTGAAATTGGAATTGAATATCAGAATTAATTTTACTATGAATAACGTGTGAGATAAACATAAAACAGAGAAACATATAATAATAGATATGAAAATCAATACAAAAAATTAAACAGTTAATAAGTTTCCAGTGCTAAATAATCTTTTGAGTTTAATTATGAAGACTATAATGACAGCCACGAGGAAGTAGAAGCTACTGCTAATGATCATGATATGGAGGAGGAGGGGGATAATTTTGGCAATATTAATGATAATGATAATTACACTAATAATAATTTTATATTATATCAAGCTCTTAGCAGCAGTCGGCGACGTAAGTCTCCAGTCTCCATTAATTACTAGAGGTTCGGATTTGATTCTGTATATATGCATAATACGCTAGCAGATAGACTGATACATGTATGCATGGTTAAATACATAATATATATTTGACAAGGCGGTGAAGTGGTAGAATCGTTTGCATGCCGGGTAAAAACTTAGCCGCATTTCGTCCGTCTTTAGGTTCTGAGTTCAGATTCCCCAGGCGTTGACTGAACCTTTCATTCCTTCGGGGTCGATAAAATAAGTACCAGTAGAGCACTGGGGTCGATCTGATCAACTTAACTCCTTCCTTAATGTTGCTGAACTTGTGTCAAAATTTGAAACCAATATATACATTTGGCATAAATCGAGTGAAATATTCATCTCGTGTTCGATGTGAACTCAAAAACATATTAACAGGTTGTAGGAAAAAAATTCTGCTTTATATCATAATTAAAATATGCTCTTTATCAAAGTACTGGATAAAAAGATTTGACCTAAGGATATGTAATATGAGTGTATACAAATATAAACTCATGCTGTATATTTATAATAAATGCTTTTCGGTAATCATTCAAGTCTAATGGAATTTCAGGCGAGTTAGCAGTCCCTGCATTTCAACTGCGTGCGTCACGGTTCATATGATAAAATGAATTGAGGACAAGTGAAAAACACAAGGAAAAAAAGATGCAAGTAATTCTATTTTAAAAACTGTTTCGTTTTTGTTATTGAAGAAAAACTTGACTTAAAATTGCTCTTCTCAATATACAGCCTGGATATAAACTTCAAACAACTTATATTTGAATGTTCTATAAGGTAGGTCCGTCGTAATTGCATGCTTCCAGAATTCTTATATTTTTAGTAAACACATTCATATTCTTGGACTGTCATGTTTTGTTTTCACATTCCTTTACACTTTTTTCCACGAGATATGATATTTATAAAAACTCATGTATACATATATATATATATATATATATATATATATATATATATATATATATAACGTAAAGTATACTAGCCATATCAATATGGCTAACCACTGAGGGTGGGTGTTACTGTAGCTTTTAGCCCCAGGAGATCATCGACACCAGCTGGCTTTAGGCACACTTTCTGTGCTCTTATGATATTTGCAAAGGGAGGTCATCCCCTGTCGTGAACCTAAGTGATACGCACGGACTGCAGTTTCGACGTAATTTACCTCTTGTCAACGTACGGTAATCACCGGTTTGCGACGAACGGAAGACCTGTTTGCAAATACTTATAGGTTTTTCTAGTGACTTCCGTCACTGATTTCGAAAAACCGTCTGCAAGCAATAATAAATCTCTGAACGAGTTTTTCGAAATCAGTGATGGAAGTCACTAGAAAAAACTTTAAGTATTTGAAACAGGTCTTCCTTTCGTCGTAAACCGATGATTACCGTACATTGACAAGAGGCAAGTTAAAAATTAAAAGCTACAGTAACACCCATCCTTAGTGGTTAGCCATATTGATATGGCTAGTATATTTTACGTTGTCGAGCGGTTACTGTTTACATCTCGTTCAGAGATTTATTATTCCTTTCGTCGTAAACCGGTGATTACCCTACGTTGACAAGAGGCAAATTACCTCGAAACTGCAGTCCGTGCGCATCACTTAGGTTTACAAGAGGGGATGACCTCCCTTTGCAAATATCATAAGGGCACAGAAATTGTGCCTAAAGCCAGCTGGAGACGATGATCTCCTGGGGCTAAAAGCTACAATAACAGCCACCCTTAGTGGTTAGCCATATTGATATGGCTAGTATACTTTACGTTGTCGAGCGGTTACTGTTTACATCTTGCTCAGAGATTTATTATTGCTATATATATATATATATATATATATATATATATATATATTATATATATATATATAAAATAGAAAAGAGTGAAGAAAAAACTACAGAAGGCTTGTTTTATAAGATTAAAGAATATATTTAAGTCGTTATGTTAGAAGAATGTTATAAAATTTTGCATATAGTAACATAGTTTTTGGAGAAATTACCGGTTTCCTGTTAACTTTTCAAATTTCTCAAATGTCTTTATATACATCTTTATATACAAGCGATTATCTCCCTTATACCGGAAGAAATCACCTATTACCTCCCCCTGCCTGGAACACTCTCTTTGCACTGCATAACGAAGACATGACACGATGTATATAAAGACATTTGAGATATTTGAAAAGTTAATACGAAACCGGTATTTTCTCCAAAAACTATGTTATTATATGCAAAATTTTATAACATTCTTCTAACATAACGACTCAAATATATTCTTTAACCTCATAAAACAAGCCTTCTGTAGTTTTTTCCCTCTTTTCTATTTTCTATATATCCAACCACGTGCTTTCACACACCAACTTTCTCACCTATATATATATATATATATATATATATATATATATATATATATGATTGTAGATATATATGTGTGTGTGTATGTGTATGTGTATATGTATGTGTGTAGGTATATATATATATAAATATGTGAGTGTGTGCGTGCGCGCGCGATTTGTGAGAGAGAGAAAGAGCGAGAGAGAGAGTCATCGCCACTATTAAATGCAACAATAACAACATACCGATATAGCTGTTGCTTTTTGTTGAAGCTTACTATCAACGCCGATGTTTATCGTGTTGCAATAAACAATGACATGAAACAGTGGCAGGCTGAATATAGAGGGGTATCATTACGGTGACACAAAATGTTGAATATCATAAACTGTATTGTCAAATACCTGTGTAATTTGTTATGGTGCAGTGTTATCTTCTAGATGAAGATAATATGAAAGTGTTTTATACATCAATATATGTTTTACATATGTATATATATATATATATTTATATATATATATATATATGTTTTGATAGATCGTTAGTTCCTTCACGCATTTTTTCTCTCCTTGTTTTTTTCTGTGTATCTTTCTGTCGAAGAGCGTAGGCTCGAAACGTAAAATACTTTTTCTATTTCTATTCCTGAGCGCTATACTAATACATTTGTTTGTACTCCACCTGCCTTCGTCTTTTGTTTATTTTCGTAAACTTTCCGGTTATGTATATATATATATATATATATATATATATATATATATATAATATATATATATATATATATATAAGCACACAGGAAATGTGTCGAAGCCAACAGGAAGCGTCGATGCTTCCTAGGGCTAAACAGCGGTGGTGCAATCCCCTACTGTCACGTTAAGTTGACAGTATACAACCACTATATATATATATATATATATATATATATATATATATATATATATATATATATATGTATATATATATGTATGTATACATATATAAATCAATATATTTGTGTTATACTGTTATACATTCTATTTTTATATTCTTACATTTGTTTCAGTTACTTGACTGTGGCCATACTGTAGCACCAGTGTTAGTCGAACAAATCAACCTCAAGACTTAGTCTTTGTAAACCTGGTACTTATTCTATCGGTTCTTTTGCCGAATCGCTAACTTGCGGTGACACAAACATAGCAATATCGGTTGTCAAGCGATGTGGGTGGGGGCAAACACAGACACAAGAACATTATATATATATATTATATATATATATATATATATATATATATATATACGTCGGGTTTTTTCAGTTTCCCTCTACCAAATCTACGCACAACCCTTTGGTCTGCCCGAGACTATAGTAGAAGATACTTATATTATTTACAATTGAAGGATATTTGTTCTCATCTTGTTTGATGTTAACACAATATTTCGGCTGATATACCCTCCAGTCTTCATCAGGTGTCTGGGAGAAATTTGGAGCCTGAGTTCTCAATTCCTAATGTTGTTGTTATTATTATTATTATTATTATTATTATTATTATTATTATTATTATTATTATTATTATTATTATTATTATTGAGTGAGAGAGCAGTGCATGCCATCAAAGTGACACTGGGGTAAAATATACGAAGCCCAATATACCCATCATGACTACCCGTCTGATAAGGGTACACCAGGCACATGCATCACAACCATATGTGCGCGACATGTTGATCTCATATCAAGATAAACAGCACATGACCTTGCAGGTGGGGCCCAGAATTTTCTTCAGGTTGAGTAGCACATCCCGCCCAAAAGGTCCCTGAATAAGGATTGTTTAAGGATGTTGAAAGAACCACCCATGTTTCCAGAGGTGAATTATTCAAACCCCAAAGAATCCCTCTCAACATATGGCTATGATGCTCCGCCACTACTTCTGCTCGTGATCAGAGATGCACATATAGTCAGCCTCTAAGGGACATGCTCAACTGGTTAAGGTCAAACAACTGACAAGCAAATCTGTGGTATTGAGCAGAATATTTGCTGTAGCCCATCTTTTATACCAAGACAAAACAATGTACATGATAACACTTCCAATCAGTTAAGATCAGAAGCCATGAGAGCCACTGCCTGGTACTGTATCAGGGCATTATTATTATTATTTTATTATTATTATTATTATTATTATTATTATTATTATTATTATTATTGGGGTTATTAGCCCGTGCTCTTAACCACTACGCCATATGTCCGTGGGCAGTAATGGAGTGAATTTTAGGGTCTATAAATCTAATATTCTACTATCCTTCCTTCATACCGGTTCCCACATGCTGTTCATATCTGCACTTGGTCTGCTTAGGAGGTTGTTGGGCCCTAGTGTATGTGCTGCTTCTTTTAGTTTGCGTATTTTCGAGTGGCGTTCTCTGTCTATTATTTTAACTTCACCCCACAGAGGGAGGTGGTCTCTATTTTTTCATACATGATCAGCTATATCCGATTTATCAATATGTTCCCGTGTCACAGCTTTGTGATGTTCCTCTACCCTTATTTTGAGGGGACGGTATGTTTCGCCTTTGTATAACCTATCACAGCTCCATGGGATGGAGTACACGCAGTTCTTAGTCATATTCTCTTCTATTGGTGGTTTTACTCGAAGGAGATATTTGCGAAGTGTTGTATTACTTTTGAATACCGTCCTGATATCATATGGTCCGCATATCTTTTGTGTCTTTTCGGAGAGGCCTTTCACATTGGGTTGACAGACTGTGGACAGTTTATCGGTTCCATCCCCTCTTTTCTTCATAATTGGGGAGGGGTAGTTTTGGGGTAGTTGTTGCATAATAGATTGTTACTGAGCTTGATCATTTCTTCCTGATGGGTATCACAATTGCTACTTATATTCATTGCTCGATGTTTTAGGCAGTTTCGAACTTACCCCAAGACACTTGATGAAGGCTTGATGGCATATCAGCCGAAACGTTGTGTTAAGAACAAACAAGATGAGGACAAATATCCGTCAATTGTAAATAATGTACATAATTCCTCATCTCTTAAGCATAGAACTGTAGAAGCTACTTGGCCAATGTGCCACGGAGAAACACATTGTTTGTAAGCTAGCTACTTACCACACTACCACACCTGTGCTTCTATATCCATAATTATATAGTAGATATTTATTCTTTTCCTTTTTGCTTTTATTCATTTTCCTTCGTTGGATAAAACCCATGCTGGGTGTCACTTGACATATTTATTTGAATAAACAGACCCCAGTGCGTATTACACTATCGTTCTGACTTGCTGAGCGGCTACGTTACCAATACATAAACACTTCAGAATAGTATGTCAAATGATGCTGAAGTAAACACATAGACAGGCACAAAATCAAAATACACATGCATTTATATATTTATAAGTAACAGGATTCTACGTAGTTTTCGTCCTACCAAATACCAGAAACCGTGAAGTGAGACTGAACGTGAAACCATGTATGGAAAGTGAAAATTTTAATTGCGGATCATATCTCTATGTATCTGTACAATATACGATGCGTTATGAAATATTCATAGTATGCTGAATTACTAGTATAGTCAATTGAAAACTGCTTTCGCCAGTTGCAATGTATCATTTCGCAGTACAATTTAGTGACTCGTAAATTTCTAAATTTTCCTAAACGTTTGTTTTAACGAGTTGTGTTCATATGCGTTGCATCACGAGATATAGCCAAACATCTATATGTTTCTCTTGTATGGGAAACAAAAGCTTTTCTACAGCGTTTAACCCAAAGCAATTTGAAACGCTGTAGAAAGATTTCAGCAATAAATGAAACGGTGCAAATTCTATTGTCAGAATGTCATTCATATCATTTGCATTAAAATAAGTTGCCGATTTATGAACAATAATTTCGTTCCTTAATAGAATGTCTTCTGAGCTGTTTGGAGCGGATTGACGTCAAAGAGTAATGAGCTACTAGTTAATATCAGTATGGATATCACAATGAATGGATATCACAATGAACATCGTGTATCAATGTCCGAGTTCTACTATACCACAGGGAACTTCACGTCAGAGATTCTGCCACCACATATTTCATGAGGGCACCATTTATTTCTTCTCAGTACCTGCCATGCGCTTCTAACAAAGTATGGCAAGTAGAATAACTCCTTATGTTTAAAGATTCCATATAGCATCCAAGAATAACAAATTGAAAAGTGAGCGTGTGTATTCATACATACACACACACACACACAACACACACCACACACACACACACATATATATATATATATATATATATATATATATATATATATATATATATGTATGTATATACGAACACAGACACACACACACATACATATAAGCATGCATACATAAACGTACATATATTGGGAAGGTGTTGGTTTATTGAATTTCAGACGATTCTTTTGTTCTCACTCGTATATTATTTCTTTTATGTTGGCATAGAGGCACGCATATCTATCTATCTGTCTATCTCTCTCTCTCTCTCTCTCTCTCTCTCTCTCTATATATATATATATATATATATATATATATATATATTATGTGTGTGTGTATGTATGTACTCAGCCATCTAACTGCGCAAGTGCTTTTTCGGACTGTACTTTTCCTTCTCACCGGATATTTCCGCTTACCTTTGTCTCACTAATGTGCAAATTGTCACATACCCGCTTTTTGCCACATTAACCAGTGCATTTACTGTCTACAACGTTTGGCTTTTGTGGGTGTAAATATATATATATATATATATATATATATATATATATATATGCATATATAATGGTAAGTACATTGTTTTGACTTTTCCTTTCTTTGCTTTTACTCTTGATTTAGCCAAATATATGTATATATATATATATATATAAATATAATAGAAAGAATCTCTCAAGAAGGTCTTAAAAAACAGGCAAATGAATCGGCTCTTAACTTGTAATACTCTAAAGGAGCCACGCCTCATCTTGGTCATGACTTCTGAGTGCCCATCTACTGTCACTTATAGTCACTTGGATATCAGAGTTTTGTGCATTTAAGCAGCGTAAATATAATCGTAACTCTGCTTACTTGACTCAGCTTTCAAATCTTTACATAAAGAAGAATTAATGATTGTACGTATGGTAACAGTGAAACTTCAGTGCTAGCATAGTCACTCATTCAGAGCTACTTCTGAATGAGTTGAAATCTAAAAATATAAAATGAGTTAAAATATAGAACTTTTGCCTTTGAAATGGCATGGATATCGTTTTCGTTCCTCCTCGACCGTTGTAACACCACTTCTCTGTCTCTGTGATTGCCTTTAGGGCTATAGGGCTTTGCTGCTGTTCTTCCCAGATGTTTCATCAGATCATAAGTACGTTTAACCATATATATTTGCCCGAGGTCGTATATATATATGTATATATATATATATATATATATATATATATATATATATATATATATATATAAAGTTGGAGTTTACAAAAAACGAAAGACGAAAACAGGTGTATAAACAACAAACTCGGGAAGGTGAAAAAGTTTTTAGGTTTCGAGCCTACATTCGTCAGCAGGAAGCAACACGAGAAAATATACAGAGGCAAAATACAAAAAGAAAGCTTTATTAGTGAACGAGAAAGTATGACCACATTCTTATCGGGAAATTTCCAGTGAAAAAAAGAAATTAAGTAAAACTATTACTGGTATTTATACTCCGGTGAAATTAAGAAATCAAGTCGTAAATTAAGTATCGTCATTATAGGTATTTATACTTTGGTGAAATAAACGAAACATTTGGACTCCATCACTGTGCATACACA
>NC_043008.1:30277931-30327931 GCF_006345805.1 Octopus sinensis | reverse complement strand
GAAAATGTTGCTATCGATCTATTTTATCCAAGGCACGTTCCTGATACACACACGCATATATATATATATATATATATATATATATATATATATATATATATATATTATATATATATATATATACATACACATATATATATATACACATGCATAGACATATCAATAAATATATGTATATGTGTGTATATATATATATATATATATAATATATATATATATCTAAGCTTATGTTGTGTGTATATACGTATACATACATACACACATACATACATATATATATATATATCTGTAAATGTAATATGTGGCAATTATTCAGTAGTTATGATAAAACTCCGAGTTTCGGATGTCGGGGTGGAAATCCACGCCGCCATCGGATGGACGGATAACCGAAGAGATGGCGGTGTGGATTTTCACCCCGTCATCAGCCGGATATCTGAAGAGATAGCGGTGTGGATTTCCACCCAGGCATCCGAACCTCGGAGTTTTCTCATGGCTACCGAATAATTGTCACATATTACATTTACAGATAAAGTCCTCTATTTACACAATATCGAGGTCTCTTTCATTCTTTTGTTGTCTTACCATTTCTATCAATGTATATATATATATATATATATATATATATATTATATATATATATACGTGTGCGTGAGTGCGTGAGTGAGTGTGTGTAACTATGCATATGTGTATGATGGGCTTGCACAAGATTTCATCTCCCAAATTTTACCGATGCTATATTGGTCAGCATTCTTCGGCTACCACACTGTTAGGTCGAAAGTTAGACTACAACACTGAAATATGTGTCCTTATGACTAGAAGAAACTGACGACCACCAATCTTGGCATTAACATTTTGGTGAAAGCGTAGTCCGCTTTAGTAAATCCTAGAGTAAAGAAAGAGAGTATAACTGCTGCTATTGTATTTTAAAAATCAAAGATCCATATATGGAGTTTGTTATCTTTGTTCTGCGAAAGCATCAGCGTCTTCTAGACTGATAACTTTTGCACTGGAAAACATCTGATATATGCAGATATGTGTTCATGCTAGAAATGTAACATACATTTTGCTGTAGGTGTCATATTTCTATATATGAGATACTAGTCCTATATTTTATAGCTTTAAAATTACTAGTATATATTATAGCTATGTATATCTCATATACTTAAGCTGTTCAGCAAAATGACAGCATCACAATTCATATTTTTAATGCGGAATGCGCGAGAAAAATCTCTTTAGGATTTAGTATATGAAGAATTATTTTACACGCAAGGATTTAGAATATATGAAGCATTTGAAAATAGGAAGAAAAAATAAGAATGAAAAATAGGAGAATGATTTTCTTACGATTTCGATATCAAACACAAAATATGAAATAATACAATATTAACTTGAAATGTATGAGGAAATCCATACAGAAAACAAGACAAAAATTGGAGAGATTATGAGAAATAATGGTTGTATAACTATGTTATGCATTACAGAAACTCATGTATCTATATAATCTGGCTTATCACACATTGGAAGTGAAGAACAAGTCTACTTCCGAGGAAAACAAATTCGTCAGAATATACATGTTTACTTATAGAGACATAAATATATATATATATATATATATGTGTGTGTGTGTGTTTATATATATGTGAGTATATTTAATATGCAATATATATATATATATATATATATATATATATATATATGTATCCGCGTATGTGTATGTATTGATTTATCGAAATATATAATGTATGTGCATGTGTGTATTAATATCTTTGTAATTATGCGTCTATACATGCATGTATATGTATTTGTAGATGTAGGTGTATTTTTTATCTACAGAAAAACACTTTTCTGTATTTACTGCATTCAGATAATGCACGTGCACAAACATACACATACACACACATACACACACACATACACACACACACAAACACACACACATCATCTCATTTTGCTTCTGTTTGTACGGTTACATATACGCAAAGACATAATCGCATATTCATACCGGCTTAGGTAAATATATTTCTAGCTTTTTCATCTAAATATCCAAGATTGTTAGTACACATTACATTAATCTATCTTAGCATTACAAACTGGATACAGTGCAACTAGTTTATGTTTAATTTACTTCGGTTGTTGCATTGAAGTATTTTCAAAGTAGTAAACTATCTACTGTTGATATCGTCATCTAGAGGGAACACGGTTTATTCACGTCATGCAGTAATTGTTCTGAGCTTATATCCTATCTCATAAGCAAACCTGCACCTAACTCCCCAAATTTATAGGAGAATGAGTAGGGCCGAAACATTGACAACTATATAATAGTTATAATGATGATGATGATGATAATTGGAAAATGACAAAATCAAGAAAAATGAAATGAAGGTAAGCTTTAGGCAAGAATATCTCAGAAGAACCGAATTAATCATAGGAAGTAGGCTCGATATAAAGAACAATATCAGGGCAATGAAAACATGAACTGTTTCCTTAATAGGATATGGCGCAGGTGTTATTAGGTGTACAAAGAACGAGCTTGAGGAAATGAACAGGAAAACCAACAGAAGTGATGACAACAACGAGCTACACGCAAAAAAGCATTATTGACAGGCTCTAAATGCTTAGGAACGATGGAAGAAGAGGCCTCATGGGATGCAAGATCTGTGTTGCCAAACGACAACAACAGTATGGGATGGTACATCAAGTAGCTGAGTGAATCCTTGTTTTCCCTCTGTTAGAATTAACAAAAGAATACCTACCGAAAAATTTACACACCCACAAACATTTGAAAAATAAGATGAAGAAGAAAGAATAAACAGTTGGTAAATGAAATCACTGCACGAACAATACCTCAAAAAAATCGGTGGAAACGATAAGAGTTGAGATTGGCTAAAAAGTGATCTGAAAGGATGCACAGACGCATTGTTATGCAACACCCCGGAAGAAGCTCTGAGAACTCATTACACTAAGTTCCAAATATTTAAGAGTACCGAATTGCCTCTTTGGCGGATGTTTGATAGCAACAAGGAAGGAGTCTCACATATTGTGAATGAGTGAAGCGGTAATGTGTCTAAGTTTCCCGCTGGAGACTATGTGTAAAGTACGGCCAGGACAGAGCACAGAGATGGTACAAACATGAATGAAAAGTAGTTACGAAGAACAATGAATATAAGATACTGTGGCATTTTACAATCCAATGTGACTCCCTAATCAATGCTGGGAGACCCAACATTTTTGTGGCAGATAAAGGAAAAATGGAAACTAAAACTATAGGTTTTACAATCCCTGGCGATGCACACATAAAGGACAAATATCTAGAAAAATTGAGAAGTACAGACTACTAAAAGATGAAATAGTGAGAGTGTGGACTGTGAGGAGAGTGTCTATCATTCCAGTAGTTGTAAGGGAAGTCGAAGCACTTACAACCAAATTCGAGAATTATGTCAGAGAAACTGAGATTGACATGAGAACAGAGCTGGCCCAAAAAACTGCTCTGCGGGGACAGCTAAGGTTTTTGAGGTTGGTACTTGGATGTTGAATGTCTCCCACCATAATTAACATCCAATTATCAAAGCTTATAATTTTTCGGAGAGAGCCCGTAAAACCTCTAACAACAGGCTACTGTCCGCTCTTACAGAATCGACAAGAGCACAAAAGACTGAGCGCTCTAGGAAGTAAAACAATTAATAATAATATTAATAATAATAATAATAATAATAATAATAATATAATAATAATAATAATAATAATAATGATAATGATAATAATAATGATAATAATATAATAAATAAAAATAAAGAATAATAATAATAATAATAATAGTAATGATAATAATAATGGTAATAATAGTAGTATTAGTAATAATAATAATAGTTGTAGTAATAATAATAATAGTAGTAGCAATAATGATAATAATAATGATGATGAGGATAATGATGATGATGATGATGATGATGATGATGATGATGATAATAATAATAATAACAATAATAATAATAATAATAGTAATAATAATAGTAATAATAATACTAATAATAATAACAATAGTAATAATAATAATAATAATAATAATAATAATAGTAATAATAATAATAATAATAGTAATAATAATAATAATAATAATAATAATAATAATAATAATAATAATAATAATAATAATAATAATAAGAAGAAGAAGAAGAAGAAGAAGAAGAAGAAGAAGAAGAAAAATAAGAATCATTTCCACTAGAGACACAATACCTGAAATATTGGTGGAGGGGACTAGTCTATTACATTGAGCTAAGGGTGAAGATAGTACTTATTTCATTGACTTCGAAAGGATGAACGGAAAAGTCCACCTTGGGGCATTTGAGCTTAGAATGTAAAAACAGACAAAATACTGCAAAGCATTTTATTCGGCGTGATAACGACTCGCATCACCATCACAATTATTGTTAATATCATTACTATTGTTATTATTACTGCTCTAGTGATACGTATTTTACAGCCCACGAAAAGATGACAGGCAAAATCAATATCGGCGGAACGTGAACTCGGAGTATAAAGTCGGACATCTCGTACGTTTTACGCTCTTCTAAAAGTATCAAAGATCTCTTGAAACAGGGAATTGTCGTTGACTCGTAAAAAGTCCGCTGTGATGAAAAAGTTAAACGATCGTTTAAAAACATAATATATCTGTGTTAGATTTTGGAAGGTGTTCACTTTATATCCTTTTCTTGTTCGAGTCCAGTCTAAAAGTATTTTATCAAGAACTAAATCGTAATATAACTGGAATCAATGCAGCATTAGCGGCAAGAGAAGAAAAGTAATTCCCGTGAGGAGCACATACATCGAAGTAAGACGCAAACAGGTAACCTTTCATCACAACGAACATACCAGCCGAATAACTGTATTAAGCCATATTACCATAAGAATTGAGCCAGACACTACAAAATCAAAATGTTGTACGGGACTAGGAACGGAGTGGATCCCAAAGTTATCAGCTCATTATTTAAGAAGTATTTAATAAGAAACTGAAAGGACCAGAGACAATATCTGAGAAGGAAACCATCTTGATTCCAAAGACTAATGAAACAATAAGCCTTAAAACCTACTGACTCATAACCTGCTTTCCTACAGCTTCGTCACAGAGAATAGATTATTTAAAGAGAAGTATAAATGTGGTTTCGGTGTTCATGTATTAATTAGCAAAGTCGGAATTGAAGTAACTGGAGTTTAAAAAAAGTCTGAGCAATAGTATTCACCACGTACGGATCCAGATAATAGTGCCATTGAATGAATTGTTAGTATTTGGTAGTAGATTTATTTAATAGGTTATTGATAAATGAATAATAAACTCTGGAAATGTGGGTAGAGAATAACATAGGACACCAAACATATTTATGGTAGACGAAAAGAATTCAAAATCTAACTTTGTGCGCTGCCTTAGTTAAAGACATTTCCACATTTAACTAGTATGGTAAATCAAATTTAACACAAACTCAAATGCTATGGGGTGAGAAATAAAATATTTTTAACGAACGATCTCAGTCTGTAAACTATTGATGACAAAGAAATGAAACAGAATTCAAAACAGCAGAAACTTACTCGGGGAATTGATATATTTGATAAGAAAAGTGCACTTTGAAATCATGAAAATTAACTAAGAACACTAATATTACATTAGATAAAGAAGACATATATGCAAATTAAGCAGAACAGACTCAAATAAACTAACGAGTCAATGAACTATCTCAGTAGAAAGAAAAAAAATTAGGAATGATTATCATAATTGCTTTAGTCTAATAATTGAATCAGAGCTTAATGCAAGTGTAATGAAATAAGGAACGAAAATCTACTTAACTCGATAATCTTAATTGAAAGCTAAATAAATCATCATGCCTAGACAGACATAGGACAAAAAAATGGTGACTTCAAATAGAAAAGAATTCACAAAATGTGAAATAGAGATACATTTATTACAAATAGAGACAGGAGGAGGGAAACGCAAAAGGAGAGCAATCTTAAAATCGCACAACTACGAAAATATGTAGAGGAGAAGAATGGATAATAAATACGAATATCCAGTAAATATGAACAAAATACAAAACTATTTTTTGTATCTTAGGAATCCTAAAACTTCAAGCAATTATGAAGGGGCTGTACTACATTAATAGAAAAGCATAAATGAAACTAAAAATGAGATTGTATGCAAAATGTATGCAAAAACCATGGCAAGAAATTCCACTATATAGGCAATGACATCTAAAGCCTAATAGGGTGAAAATAATATAACAAACAAGACAGGTGTTGTCTGAGAAGGACCCCATAAAATGATGACATTGATGGACATTTCAGTGTGGTGCAAATGTCAGAGACGGAGAGAGAGAAAGAGAGGGAGAGAGAGAAATAGAGACAGATAGACAGAAAGAAACAAAGACCGAAAGAGAGGGAAACAGAAGCAGAGAGAGTAGCGAGCTTTCTTTCCGGGAAACTCTTTGTGTCCTTCTCGATTTATTTTACCTTTGACGTGCATTTTTCTTTTTTCTTTATTCTAAATTATTTCGTCACCTTCTCTATATCTGCTCTGCATCGTCTTCTGATGATAGATGAAACTACTGATGAAGCGTATATTAATTATCTGATTATCGACTCCAACCACAATCGAATTTCCCCTAATCCTAAGAAATGCAACCAGTACTCTTCAAAAGACAAGTTTCTAAATCCTCCTGCTCTTCTTGTTGCCTTCTTTGCATTCTTTGATGACAGACCAATAGCAGCTTGGCTTTCCCCGCACTGCTCCACAACAGTTTTGCTGTGTTCCCGGTGTGGATATCATCAGGACTTGTATATCTGAACAACTGTCTCCAGATAACATTTCTTTGTATCGCATCAGTAATTTCCACCTCTCCCTCAGAGTTGCAAATGTAAGGATGATTTCAATGTTAGCCCCACGCGTAATAGCTCTGCCTATAAACCCTTTAACTTTTTTTCACTATGTCTTGCGCTACCAGTCTGACAGCAGGTGTGCAGAGAGCCATTAATGTTATCTCACTTCGTTCTGTACATCTCACTTCTGTCGATCGAACGAATCACGTGTCATATATTAGACAATGTTTATAGCTCCTCGTTTGTGATCATGGGAAAATTTATAATAATATAAAATAATTTAATTTAATCTAATATGATGTAATATGATATAATATAAAACATATATGTTAATATACTTTCTGTGAACAGTGGATACATGTATTGTCTCTACTTTGATGACACCAACACTTCCAGATCCTTAGATTAAATCACACTACTAGTAAACAACACAGATTCAAATTATGTGGAGCCCAGAAATATCAGCCCTAAAATGTGATTATGACAATATATTTGCTGGTGCTGAATATGGGAAGAAATCCTAGTAATGTTTAACAAAAGTAGTAACATTTGGAAGAATCACGAGAGAAATATTACTGTTACTGCTGAGAATAACTATAAGAACGTTGACAGAATAGACATTACGTTTCCGGTAGCCATATCACATCAGTGACACAAATTCTGGTATGTACCGCTGAACAATAAGAATCCTAGATTACATGTATCAACTAAATACAGTGAAAATACAATACGCTAAAGAGGCAATTTCTTAAAAACCAGCGTAGGTTAATGGATTCTATCAGTACCATACAAAGGAGAAGGTTACCGTTTACTACGTTATATTACACAGTGAAACAATTCTCTACCAAATTGAATACTCACTACAAAATAATTGGGATTAGATAAACATGCGTACCCACTACAACAGACTATGTCGGATTAAATAAACAATGTACCATTATAAATGAGATAAGACACCAACAAAGAATAGGTTTGGGTTACAAGAAAAGTAATTTAATGTATAGAATATATTTTGCATGTTGTGAAGCAAGTAAAAAAACGAAGTTAACAATATTTAAACTTTGTAGAAATTTTTACAAATGTTCGTACTCTTATCAGATACTAAATACAACATGAATAATGAACAAAGGCAAAGCTCTATGGCATATCAAGAAGAAAATATTAATCCTTGAAATCAAAGATTACAAATGTTTTGTAGTCGAGAGAATTGTACTCCCAAAACCACAATTTTGAAAGCAATCTGCTCAAATCTTATAACATTCTGATAGAATTTAATAGAAAAATAATCAATTTATAAAAGAAAGAACGAAAATGGAGTAGCTGACAAGAAGAGTATTAGAAATTGAAATACCATCATCTCTAAGAACTATACAGCCTGATTTCATGCTTACATTAATAGCTTTGGGAACTAGAAAATTCCTGACTGTTCTACGAAGTAAATTTATTAGAGGTTGTCCTTTAACTGATTACACTGACAGATAACGAGTTTTCTGCTCTCTGTTAAGCTGCCCAGCACAAGTATCTCGATGTCTCCTTATACGTAGAACCACAATGGTTTTCAAGAAAGAGTGTAAAGATATGGCGTCTATAAACTAATCCATTGTCCGTTGCTAAATCATAAAGTGTATCCCAAAATCTAATCAATCACGATAATAAAAAAAAAATTACAAAAATTAAAATGAAAAAATACATATTGTAACTTTTGTAGAACAGAAGTATTGTATTCACATGATCTATTCGACTCTTGACCAGAGTCTTATTAACAAAACTGACACTGCTAAAATAAGGAGAACGAAAACAGTTTAAGTGCATAGATTAACGGCAAGAAAGCATTCGTTTTGTTTCTAAGTATCTTGCTTATCAACATATTGGAAGTACTTCCCCGTTGTGTACTTCATTAAAATAAAAAATGAGGCGTTGCCAAACACTATGATTATAAAGTCTAGGCACAATTTGGGTTGCATGTTTCTGCAAACTGACTATAAACAATAAGTAGTATAAGCTAAAATAAAACAGTGTATTAAAGAAGAAATCATACTCTCGTAAACGACAATGCCTCATACAGCTCAGATACACGAGCATGCATTTGAATATTCATAAATCCTTTCCCGGAGAAGAGAAGGCTTGCTGCAAGACCTAATTTTTCTGTAAAGAACAATTTCTGATTATAAAGCCATAACCGAAATTTATGGCTGGATATAAAAAACTGTGAATATTGCATGGATGAATTGAGTGCTATAATCCGTTAGACAGTCCCTACCGGTAATCGTGGAAAATTTAACCACGTGTAAAATATTATTAATCGGAAGGAAATGCATTAAACATGCATGAGTAACTGGTAAACAATTACGCAAACAAAATAAAGTATATATTGTAACTGTACAGAAATATTTCAATAAAACAAAGGATTCTACCATATATAAAACAAACGCTGAATTAGCAAAAAGTTATGAAAAAAAAGGAGAGCAACGAAAGAAGTTAGTGAAGAAGCAGAAAAAAAACACAAAAGAAAAACACTAAGGTGAAACTAGGAACCTCAGAATGCCATCCCAACACAACAAGAAAATTACTAACATGATATATGTCTGTAAACAAAAAGACACTATGAACGCTTCATGACAATCATGTTAATATCATAATATTTTTCATACCGGCCAACTTATAAAGTGACAAACTTGTATTGGTCACAAACAGGCGTTTTCAGTTTTTGTTTCTTTAGTATGTACTGCAAGGGATTCATTTAGTGTATACAGAGGTATTTCCTGCAATATTAGCCACCAAAAGGATATCAAACGCAGATCACCGAATCTCGTATTTAAGGCGAGTGAAAATTTGCTTTGACTGAAAACACAGTCAACTTTCAGCCTATAATATCGATAAATCGAACCAATATATGAATAATTCATATTTTTTGTAGAATGAAAACTTGCCTAGTAGACTACCGCTTTATTTGAACAAGCTCGAAGATAAGGGAACTATGCAAAGGTGTGTATGTACTATCTCTTGATCGCAAAAGCGACATAAAATACTAACACTATTTGAAATTTTATCACCGGATTAAAAAGAACAAAAATGAACAATTCACTTTTGTTCAATTTATAATAATTTCCTTTTATATCTTATTAATAAATGCTTAGCAGACGTTATATGTGATTCTAGTTTAATATTTATCTGAATCATTTTTCTATGTAGCTCAGCCAAAATTGTACTATTCAACTAGTCTTCAAATCCATTAAGGTACTCAGTTTTCAGTGTGTGTGTGTAAGAAAATTAAAGAGCTGACCTTCGATCAGAAACGAATCAATTTTTGTTATGGCTTAGATTTATAATATACCATTCGAACAGGCCGATGCTAATATCCAAGCAAGCTACATTGAAACCTTGCTATTCAAACGATGCCATAAATTTGGTCTGCCATTGTTATCTTGGGCGGATTTGTTATAGGTTAATAGCACAATTTGGTTAAGGGAATACAGAAAACTTTGTTCTAGTTGACCTTTCTTTGTAAATTCATTGCAATGACGTTGGCTGCTGTTCACATTTCAGTATTTCTAAACAATAAAACATCTAACCAAGTTGAGAAAAATGCTCAATAAAATGATAACTAGAGAAATAAAATAGTATTTAGATAAATGGAATAATAAAAATGCTATTAAATGGGTTATATATTTGACGAATATGATGAAGATATGAAATAAAATAAAATACAATAGATAAACTATTGAAAAAATGATATCAATATATAGTTTGAGATTTTATGGGGATAATAGTTTAAATGCATTAGAGAGTTTAACCTCGTATTTTATCTAAACAATTCTGTAAAGTGATCTATTAAACTGAAACATCCCAATGGAGATACAATTATTGATTCCTTACCTAGACCAACGTTTTCACATTTAAGAGTACCATGTAATGTTATGGCGTCCATGCCTTAACCAATGCTACTACTGAGTATTATCGAAGCGAATTAGTTTCAAGCGGGAAAAATAAAAGATCAAAAACTTGACAAAAGTGGAGAGGTTGCTTAAATAATATAATAAAACTTTCCATATAATAAACTTCAACACGCAGATATCGAAATAATACGATAATTGTACTTCCTCCAAGCAATCACACACAAACAATAACGAATTATAGTTTTCTATAATCCGTTCGGATCAGTAAGACAGAGGTGAAAATATCAACATCAAAAGTAATATATAGATAAGCAGATACGTATGTACATAAGCAAGTATGTATATCCCTGTACATACATAAATGCATATATACATACACACGCAGACACACACACATATGGAATCGGGAAACAGAGATACAAAATATTAATATACAATGTAAGATACACTGAGAGAGGGGGCGAGTAAATAAGATAAGGAACTATGTATATGTGCATGTGTAAGTTTGTATACGTGTGTGTATGCGTGTGTGTGTTTGTGTGTGTGTGTTTATTTGTGTGTGTTTGTTGCTTTATTTTGAATGTTTCTCTTATGAAGACTCCAAGCTAGATGGGTATATTAAAATTTAGAAGAAAATTCAAAAGATTTTTATATCAATCTTGTGTTCTTGGTGGTAATGGTGATAATAGTGCTGGTGTAGATGTTGTTTAGGACAGACATTATAAGTAGGAATATTAATGGAAGTCAAATACGTCAGGCGTAATCAGAACTAATTTGTTCAATTAATTAATTTTTTCCCATTAAAAGTAGAATTGTTTCAATCGCCGAGAGATGGCTCACAAACTGTATAATTTCAAATGACAGCGATGCTTAATGCAAACTTGTCTGATGCATTTACCGATATATTGACACATATGACTCGATCTTTAAGTCAAGAAATATAAGCCCCAGTAACTCGTTGTGCAGTCCATCGTCACAAAGTACAGAAAGAACCGTGTAATTCTGAATAAGGCCTTAGCGTCAACACTATACAGTCATTTTGAAGGATTTCTATAACAAAATTAGTATTCTCATTCTTATAATCAGAGAATTTCCCAATGTAATATCTCTTTCTGAGTATAGAATCTTATATCAACACACAATCTCACCTGGTAACATATATTTCTTACAAAATTTAAAAGTATTTTGCAGGACACCCAAGGTATAACTATTTCTTTCTCTCTTCTCTGTCTGTTTGTCTGCCTCCGTATGTCTGTCTGTCTCTCTCCCACTCCCTATATATATATATATATATATATATATATATATATATATATATATATATATATATATATATATATATATATATATATATATATTATAGAAGGAGCTTCTACAGGACTAGAACTGTTTCATTCAAAGGAAATCTTCAGGAAGCTCAGAGCTTCCTGAAGATTTCATTTCAATGAAACAGTTCTAGTCCTGTAGAAGCTCCTTCTATAAAATAAATTAATTTACTCTGCTATGTATTGAGTACCTTATTAACTGTGGTTAACCCCGACTCAACCCGGGACCTACATATATATATATATATATATATAATCCATATTTAAATCCTATTTATATCTTTAAATCACGTCTCATATTTTTTTAATGTATGAATTAACTCCATGTTGGACACTGTAATGATATTTGATCACTTTATAGACCGTTTGGGTATCAGTATGGTGTGTAGCATGCCATAGCTTACCTCATGGACTGGTAGACGCTTTTTAACCTAGGTTTTTTAGCCTAAGAGAAAGGAATCTCCAAAATAAAACCTGAGGCATTGGAAGATCCCGGTTTTGTGAATTTTAATGTCACAGCGGCAAAAATGTTCTTGGACCAATAGTTGGGGGTAATTAAATTCAAGCTACACCCACTGAAAATTATTCATCTGCACAGGTGCATCTTGTACACCAAGTGCTTAGTAGTATTCTGTCTGCATTACGTTCTGAGTTCTAATTCTGCCGTGGTCGACTTTGCCATACATCTTCTCGGTGTCGATTAAATAAGTATCAGTTATGCACTGGAGTCGATGTAATTGACTTAATTCATTTGTCTGTCCTTGTTTGCACCCCCACCATGTTTAGTCCCCTGTGGGCAATAAAGAAATATATGTTCAGAGGCATGACTTAAAAGTTAAGGCATTAAGTGCATGACCAATTGAAACCATAAGCTTATGTTTACTAAGTAGAATATCTGACTGCTTGTGCAACTGGGTTGCATGTCCTTTCCTTCATAATAGTACTCTATTTCAATCTGGGTCAGTCTGAAATTGGATACCATCCCAATGCTAGTGGTGGCGGTTTTTCTTCCAGCTGAGATGTTCTTGATGATCTACGATGTCATAGTTTTGGAGGTCGCGGGTTTGTCAGTATCTAATAATGTCTCCCTAAGTATAAAGAAAAATTAGCGAACGAATAGTACAAATTAGCAGATAACACTCGCTTACCAGTGACGGCTATGCTTCTATGTATATATACTACTCTTCATTTTCAGTAACTTTTCACATCATTTTCAAAAGTTTCCTGACCTCATGTAATTTCTTTACAAGTTTATTGATGTTACAGATGATGACATGCTCGTGATCTGAATCTGACTGGTTTCGCAAGGATAGAAACAAAATCATGCAGACACTCATCAAGATGCATACGAGCACTTATGATTGTTTTATTTTATTGCCTATGTTATACCATATTTAGTAGCACCTACTCGCACAACAGACACATGAAATACGATACTGTTTTCTCCTTTTCTTATTTGGTTGTGATAAAAATTCATGTAAACTTTACAAGTGGATTGATCATTAAAGTACTGGTAACGTCATGGATTTGCATTTAGTTTTCTGTTAATGATATTTTCCTTTTAGTATGTTGAAAGAATGCGGCAGAGTATCAGTTGTTGACCCGCTTGCAATAAATCATAGGATGTTCATCTATAGCTTCCGGCTGATTACTGCATTACTTTCTTTACAAATTCTTTGAATGCTATCGTTCAAAGTCGCCTCTCCGTCATTTTGCTTTGCATCGGATCACTTGACGCCATTATCAATAAGGCTATCTGGTGACTTCTGCAAGAAGAGAAGCCATATATGATTTTTTTTCTCTTGAGCTAACTACAACATTCACCCTTTGAACCTTTTCGCTTCCTTCGTATTTTCTTGCTTTTGTTTTCCTTGGAGCCAACTAACTATTGGATAAGAAATAAATCTGGTCAATAACAAGAAGACAGGTTTTTGAAAGTGCTTTGTTCTTTGATGATATTGATACTACTGCTCCTAAAGATAATAATAGTAATATTGATATGAAAAACGAAATAATAATAATCAATAATAATAATAATAACAACAGCAACAACAACAATGATGATGATGATGATGATGATGATGAGGATGATGATGATATTAATAATAATAATAATAACAAAAGTAAAAGTAATAATAAAAGTAATAAAAATGTCGATGTTGAGACTAAGAAAACTTGTAAAAAGAACATATATAATAAAAATAAAATAACTAAATCAAGTAATAAAAATAGAAAAAATGGGGAAAAACGCAAATCTAACACATGATTCATTATTCGAAAACGACGCCTGTAAACCATTTTCTGTTGGTTGAATTACTGAGACCTAATTCCTACGATGATGAAAAACAAAAATATCTTAGAAATGTCGAATACCCATTCTTAATAAAGAAACTGATATCAGAGAACAAAGACAAAGAAAGACAAAAGAACGATAAGCAGCTTTCTTAGTAATTCCTATACTTTGCTTTTCTATAGTATTAACGATACGTCTCTGTTTTCATCCGATTTCTAGCTTGTAGCTTATCTCATACATGGTCACAGCAATAGTGAATTGGTTCAGATAGGTTTATTGCGTAGAAACAGTATCCGATTCAACGTGCGAATCTCTTCGTATTGGCCTGACTTTCAAGAAGTAACTACTAAACGAATTTTAAATCAAACCCGACTATCTTTAAAGTATACTACATTGCCAAATATGATCATAAGGATATATCTGAAAAATTTCACGATGATCTTTTGATAACAGGGTTACTAAAGTTAAGGGACTGCAGGTAGTAAAATATACTTACGACCTAAGGTTCATAATCGAATCACATTATGTTATTCTGGTATTCGGCTAAGTCGTATATTCAGTTCGGTGAATTAAAAACTAAAACTAGGACTCCAAAAGGTTATATTACACTATTCAGATTTCGATTCAGTGACAATTCTATAACTAACACGTGTATTCTGTGTCATCATTACAACCTTTAATGCTGGTTCGGCAAATAAAGTTATAATTCATATACCTTTACTCTCGGATTATCAGTTATAATATTTAAGACAGATTTCTGTCACTTTCACATGGAACAATTGCCTGGTCCTGGCATCGATATTTTTGCTAGCATGACTAGTTGCTTAAAGTTGACAAGACAAAAATCAATACTCCTAGGAAGGTATATATTCTTTATAATTCAGCATTTCATTTAGATCATACCTTAATTGTAATGTGTACATGTTTTTTAACAAAACACATCGGTCCAGATGTAACAAAGCTTAAGGAAATTACACGAACCAACTCATCTCATTGATCACAAAAGTCGAGTTTCTAGCTGAGAGTATTTTCTGACCTCATCTCCTTACATCGCTATTCTCAAGACACGCAAAACCTTTGTGTAAGTCAAAGTGAGGGGTATATATGCTTCTCCTATTTTCGGAATGCAGACTCTGACATTTTTCAGTCGATTCATATAGCATTTTCATGTTAGAAATAGCTATCAAATTACCTTCAAATCACACTCTATACACTGTATATTTAAAAAAAGGACATTATTGTTCTTGATACAATATTCCTGCAATCAAAATGACAGGGTAATTATAAGTGGAATGCCTCTTATCATAAGTCAACTTGATTAAGGCTCACTCGATGATGAAAATAGCAGTTCTCTTAAAATAAACTGAAGAAAAAATCAATACAATGGGCAATCATGTAGTAGATTGTGTGTTAATGTTAGCCCCCATGATGCCAAACTTTATGATCAAATGCATTCTATATTCGTGAGCCTCGCTGAAGTGTCTCTTATAATAGTTGACGTGAGATCTGAGGGAGTGGTGTCCACAATTTTTTAACAAATGGAGAAGTACATATATACAGACATACGTGCATGCATACATACATCCACACATACACATATATGAATATATGTATATATGTGTATATATATATATATATATATATGTATATATATTATATATATATATATGAATTTTTTGCGTAATGAGATAAAAGACCAAGGCTGTATAGGTATTAGAGCATTTCTATCTATAAATGCTCTAATATCTATACAGCCTTGTTTTTTTTATCTCATTACGCAAAAAATTCATATATACACACGCTGACATAGAACCAACGTTGAACCCTTTATTCGCAATATTAGCACTTATTCAGCATTACCTGACGCCTTTGGGTCTCAATGACACCATTATGTCTTATATATATATATATATATATATGTATATATATATATATATATATATATATATATATATATATATATATATATATATATATATATATATGTATATATATATATATATATATTATATGTATATAGATAGATACATATATATATATATATACATATAGGCGCAGGAGTGGCTGTGTGGTAAGTAGCTTGCTAACCAACCACATGGTTCCGGGTTCAGTCCCACTGCGTGGCATCTTGGCCAAGTGTCTTCTGCTATAGCCCCGGGCCGACCAATGCTTTGTGGGTGGATTTGGTAGACGGAAACTGAAAGAAGCCTGTCGTATATATGTATATATATATATATAAGTGTGTGTGTGTATATGTTTGTGTGTCTGTGTTTGTCCCCCTAGCATTGCTTGACAACTGATGCTGGTGTGTTTACGTTCCCGTCACTTAGCGGTCGGCAAAAGGGACCGATAGAATAAGTACTGGGCTTACAAAGAATAAGTCCTGGGGTCGATTTGCTCGACTAAAAGGCGGTGCTCCAGCATGGCCGCAGTCAAATGACTGAAACAAGTAAAAGAGTAAAAGAGTATACATACATATACATATATATATATAGATATATATGTACATATATATATATATATATATGCATATATATATATATATAATATATATATATATATATATATATATATATATTTAATTAATCAATTTAGGGTAGCAAAAAATTCAGTAAAAATTTATCGCTACCAGCGGCCTAATGGAAAAGAGAAAATAGTCAAAGATTAAATACGTATAAATATAACAATTTAGGAATGGCCTGAACAGGCCATTCGTCCACCAGAAAGAGCAGCCATAACTCCAACCGCCAAGTAGTGTAATTCGGAAATAAGGTGAAAATTTAAAAACATTTACCCTAATTCATCTTTTATACGATGCATCGTTTCGGTGTCTTTAATGATAGACCAGCTTAATTAAATTAAATTAAGCTGGTCTACCATAGGTCACACTTCATCAGTAAAAGAAACCTGGGAGAGACGGATATACACGAGGCTACTGTATCAATGCCTCGGGAATATCTGTCTTAAAATTTTCAAGACCAACGCATTCGCGCCAAACTTATCGGCAGCAAATATAAACTGCCGATTCAATCTCAGAATTAGTCAGAAAATTATCAATTAATCAATTTAGGGTAGCAAAAAATTCAGTAAAAATTTATCGCTACCAGCGGCCTATGGTAGACCAGCTTAATTTAATTTAATTAAGCTGGTCTATCATTAAAGACACCGAAACGATGCATCGTATAAAAGATGAATTAGGGTAAATGTTTTTAAATTTTCACCTTATTTCCGAATTACACTACTTGGCGGTTGGAGTTATGGCTGCTCTTTCTGGTGGACGAATGGCCTGTTCAGGCCATTCCTAAATTGTTATATTTATACATATTTAGTCTTTGACTATTTTCTCTTTTCCATTAGGCCGCTGGTAGCGATAAATTTTTACTGAATTTTTTGCTACCCTAAATTGATTAATTGATAATTTTCTGACTAATTCTGAGATTGAATCGGCAGTTTATATTTGCTGCCGATAAGTTTGGCGCGAATGCGTTGGTCTTGAAAATTTTAAGACAGATATTCCCGAGGCATTGATACAGTAGCCTCGTGTATATCCGTCTCCCCCAGGTTTCTTTTACTGATGAAGTGTGACCTATGGTAGACCAGCTTAATTTAATTTAATTAAGCTGGTCTATCATTAAAGACACCGAAACGATGCATCGTATAAAAGATGAATTAGGGTAAATGTTTTTAATTTTCACCTTATTTCTGAATTACACTACTTGCGGTTGGAGTTATGGCTGCTCTTTCTGGTGGACGAATGGCCTGTTCAGGCCATTCCTAAATTGTTATATATATATATATATATATATATATATATATATACATATACATATAACATATTTGCGTCCAATACAGGCATAGTGGTAAAGAAAACTCTCAAATCTCCCAGATAATGAATAATATTTCCTATCATTTTTGCTACCAATGCAAGCCTGGTTGTTGGTTATTTTCTTTGTGTAATTGCAAAGACACAACCTTTTATGAAAAGATTGCTGTATTAACCAAACTGTGAAATACAAACCACATGGAAAATTACTATACATATATTATGACAACGAAATGACCTGGAATCAGCTTTCACAGATCGCAGAATTATCGCGAAAAATCACAGTGGACATATGAACTAAACAAAACCTATACCAGTTCCAGAGGAAAACTAAGGAAGGTCAGTCGAAGAGCTGCATAAAAGGACTTGAAGAATATTAGGATAAGAATTACCCAACATTTTCAGATTTTTCCGAAGAACAATTACGCCAAAAAGCTACATTTATGGATGTACATATCACACACATACACACACATACACACACACACGCATTCACGCACACACACACACACACACACACACACACACACATACACACACACATACACACACACACACACACACACACACACACACACACACATATATATATATTGATTGATAGATAGATAATTCCAGTCAAGGAGCTTTGTATCTACGTAAGAAACCGGCTCATTTTCTGCTAGTAATAAATTTTGAAATAAAACTGCATAATGACATATATATATATATGTATATATATATATATACATATATATATATGTATATATATATATATATATGTGTGTGTGTGTGTGTGTGTGTGTGTGTTTGTATACATATATGTAGGAATATACACATATATATGCATATACATATGTATATGGTAAATAATATAATTTAATGAAGAAGGAAATAGATACTTATCTTTTATTTATGACATACATTAATATATCAATATATGTCAAAACTGAAAGATAATTACCGAATATTTCTTTTTTCTTTGAATTATATTATTTACTATCTAGCGCGTCGGGTTCAATCTGAGCACTTGGAAGTAGTTATATAATTAGAAGTAAGCAGTCATTTCAGCCATTTGACTGTGGCCATGCTGGAGCACCGCCTTTAGTCAAGTAAATCGACCCCGCGACTTTTCTTTGTTAGCCTAGTACTTATTCTACCGTTTTCTTTTGCTGAACCGCTAAATTACGGGGACGGAAACATACACGCATTCCTTGTCAAGCGATGTTGAGAGGGAAACACAGGTTCACACACACATATATATATATATATACATATATACGACGGGCTTCTTTCAGTTTCCCTCTACCAAATCCATCCACAAGGTTTTGATCGGCCCGAGGCTATAGTAGAAGACACTTGCTCAAGTTGCCACGCAGTGGGACTGAACCCAAAACCATGTGGTTGGTAAGCAAGGTACTTACCATACAGCCACTTCTACGCCTATATATATATATATATATATATATATATATATATATATATATATATAAAAAACAGTTGCTCCGGCAAAACAAATTAATTAATATTGGGAATGTTGCGGAGAGTCAAAATTGGTGACACAAACGGAACAGTAAAAACTAAAAGGAAGGGCTGCCAAGCTTAAACGAGGTTGTGGTGGCGAACGCGTAAATCAAGCTTGGACAGGAGACAGACAAGAACATGTCTTCCTTGTTCCAGCTACAACGGAGATAAAGAAAGAAACACAAGTTAGTAGAAGAAAGAAAGTTGACCGATGGTCACGTATGAGCCACGTGAGCAAGGGACGAGGAATGACGGAGAGAGAATGACAGAGTAATAGGATAGAATAATGGGAGAAGTGGAGTAAAAGAATACGAGAGAAAAAGAGAGAAAAACGAAAGAGTAAAAATATCTTATAGAGTGCACTTCTGAATTATTAAGATAAAACTTCCTTGGAAGAGGATGCGTTGTGTTCAGTCATATAATAATATAAATAATATATATATATAATAATAATAGTAATAATAATAATAATAATAATAATAATAATAATAATAATAATAATAATAACAATAATAATATTATAATAATAATAATAATACTAATAATAATAATAATATTGCATATATACATACGAATATGTATATACTTACATCAATATATATATATATACATACATAATTATGTATATGCAGGACGTCACGAAATGTGTACAACAAAAAATACGAAGTACGAGTACATGGAATATGAACTATTTTTCGCACAACGAAAGACACAAAGGGAAAACAAAACAAACAACATTATATATACACGCACTTAGAACAAGAAAAGAAAATGGAGATGAAGAAGTGAATAATTATTTATTATGAAAAAATTGGCCATCTTTGAATCTTACAGCCGTTTCAATTATTACTAGATAAATTATTCCTCAATACAAAGTTGTTCATTAAATTTGCATTTATGTGACAAGAACATAATTTCATCAGAGGGAAAAAATGTACATTGGGATTTTATATATGGATATGTCAGATCATTTCAGCAGACTAAATATTACGGTTTAAGATTTGTATCATTGTATGATCGCCTGAAGTGTTTACAGATTAATTAGAATATGATTAAGGAGAAAGTAAATAAAATAAAACTAAAGCAATAAATAAAATAGAAATAGAGATGATTGAGGAAAGATGAATATAGTTATGGTACATTTATAGTTAATAAGAAAATGAAACATTCATTTGATAAGGAATAATTATTAACTTCCTTAACTCCATTTTCTTGTCTTTTTTTTAACTAGATACAAACTATGTGCTTGATATATTGTTATTTTTAAAAGGGAACTTCATTCACCAACAATACTAGTTATTGAACCAGTATTTCCTTGGATGCAACCATCCTTTTGCGAGGCTAACATGTCCAATGTATCTTTCTATCTATCTATCTATCTATCTATCTATCTATCTATCTATCTATCTATCTATCTATCTATCTATCTATCTATCTATCTATCTATCTATATATATATCTATCTATTTATCCATCTATCTATCTATCTATCTATCTATCTATCTATCTATCTATCTATCTATCTATCTATCTATTTATCTATCTATCTCTATATCTATATATATATACATATATATATATATATATATATATATATATATATATATATATATATATATATATATATATTTGTTTGTGTTGTGTGTGTGTGTGTGTGTGTTCATTCATTAATATACAATCTCAAAACAAACGTATTATGGCCGCATAATGCAAGCTGATGTTACAGATTCCCAACTAGGTAGCAGCGGCTTTGTATAATGTAGAATCGTTTTCAAATAAAAGTCAGTTGCTATGTTAATTTGCAGATACTTTTGCATACTCTATATATCCATGGGCGAGTATAGTCATTAGAAAAGTTGCACTTTGTAAAATACATCGTTTGCAGCAATAGTGGAAATATAGGAAACTTTTATTTAAGGTTCCCTACTTAATCAGTTTTCTGAATGCTGATTAAGATTTTCAAAATCTTCTGGAAAGTTTGGATGCAGACTTCTGAGCGTATCGATATTCCCGGACAAATTGGAGGTTTTCACTTTCTTTTTAAAATAATATATTGAAAATAATATGAACTTGAATGCGTGATATATCTCATAGATATTACAGAAAACAAACAAGAATGGTTGTATACATACATATTTGTGTGTGTATGTGTGTGTATGACAAAACGTGTATTTATTAACCACCCCTCATTATTATTTGGGATTGTGAACACAAGAGAAGTATCGTATTAATCAAGTGACCATCACGATCTCAATATAAAGGCATGATGATAGAACTGTGAAGAATAGAACATACATTCTAAGAACGTCATCCCCAATTATTGCGGAATTTCGTCAGATTTGAAATAATATCTTGCTGTAATTAATATCAAATGAGTGGTACAGTTGGAACTTTTAAATGAACTCAATTTCAGATTTTCAGTCACTTTTATTATGCTCTACTATAAACATTGCACACGATTTTGAAACACTGGTGAAAGTGATAATTGCAAATGCTCCCTATCATAAAACCGAATAATTATTTTGCAGTAATAAATCAATGCTTGGTCGGTTGGCATCTTTAATAGGAATACGTTTATTTGTGCGGCAGGTAGTCATTTTAATTTTAATAACTATTTCGTAATTAATAATATAAAAGATGGGCATTTATTCTAGCATTAAAAAACATAAATCTTCTGAGAGTGAATCATGAAGCAGATTTCTCTAGCAGATAATTATTTGATAATACATCACAAGTAAATCCATAGAAATACAAGAACAAACCATTTATGGAAATATTTATTTTGCCACCCGATCTGCTAGATTTCCCCCAGATCCCAATTTGTAAATGAAGAACACGTTGAATTATGTAATCCTGAATAAATTTTCCTGATATATATGTGATTATCATCACTAGAAAGCTTTTAACGTAAGTCTGCTTCATTAGAGATGAATTAATGGTAATCCCTAAGCGAAGAAAACGAATCACTCAATGTGGTAGAAATAGACGCCAAATTTTCTTCACATCAGAAAATATTCCAAAAACAGAAGACGGAAACTTTTGACAATATGGTCTTAGATAGTGTGTGTTTGAAAAGAGATGGAGAGGTTGTGACAGGAACATCTTTGATTAAGGCCTGCTCGACCAGGATTGACCTGAGATTAAACTTCTACAAAAACACAACAGCAACAACTGCAACTAAACGCACACTAGCAATATTAAATTAAGTTGTCGGCCGTGTATCATATTGCAATCTCTGTAATGGATGTGACATTACGACCCACCAGTGTGCATTTGATTTTTAAAACATTAAAATTTTAAAGCAACAATGAAAAAATTTATTCTAAAGTGTTGCACCGTAAAGGCAAAATTCTGAAGATAGAATTTGATTTTAATAAAATGAAAAATGGAACGTTTCGGTGAAGGAATTAAATAGTCTAATAACTTTAAAGTAATTACTAAAATACTTCGAAATTGTATTCACTTGAAAAAGAACAACATTGCAGGTATGTTATAAAGCTTAATTGCATTTACCATGACATTTACAAATGAAATCGAATATGAACAAAGAGGATATTGGCTTTAAAAATATATTATAATACACACCCTATTATTTGTACGAACGAAACCGTCCTGTTGATTATTCAAGCTATTAAGATTCTCTTATCTGTAGAACAGAATGTATATAAAGCATGACTGTGAACTAATGCATGTAACACTATTTGCAAATGTTCTGGAACAAAAGCGCAGTGAATACTTTTTATTATTGAAAGGTTAATTATTTTCTTCGCGACGGACTGGCTACAGAGACATCACATGCTTCTGACACATTATGACTCAACAAAATTTAAAATTATTGCTTGCTTCGTGTATTCTGATGGAAATTACAACGACAAACGCTAATTGCAAAGTCTTAAATTACTAACCCACTAGCTGAGAAAGGAATTTGAAAAATATATCACGCATTTCCAAATCAATTTCTTGGAAATTATGCCAGATATATTTTGCATAATTTTCATTTAAGGTCGTCAGAGAAGCAGTGAGCACGACTCTAGTAGAGTGGCTTCTCATAAAAGAACTCTAATTAGCTGTGGAAATAATTAGCACTGTATATAATATATGATTAGGATTTATTTTTATAGCCACCTCATCAGCAACTTCGTAACTCTAGTAAATTACATGAGTGAACTCACGTTTGTGTGTCAGCAAAGTGGATAAAATTGCTTCAAACTACCAACATTCATATTAGTCATAGTGTCTACAGCACTAAGGGGGTGAGTTCGCATTAAAAACTATCTGGTGAATGTATTTCTATCTTATTTCGAGGGAGCGGGATACGTTAACTACATTCCTAAGTGGTAAAATTAGTGTATAACCATTCCAATGATATAGGGTATATCAGACCATGAATGTGCAAAGTGCTAAATCTGCGATTACTTTAATTGCCAAAATGAATATCAATTTTTTATCAGATATATTTTTAGCAGCTTTCTTCATTAGCTCAATGATAGTTGATCTATGTAAACAGAAGTGAATAGAGCTAGATGTTTTATAGTATAATTTATTACTAAGTTTCACTTTGCCTTCCATATTTGCAAGGTTGGTAAACAGAAAACAATCATTGTATCATTTATTAAATTATATTCCTTAGTAATTTCGTTCTTCCTCCCAAAGTGAATAATATGATTTTTAGTGAGCATTTGGTCTCTGACATATAGCTGACTTATAGCTATTTTGAAGCAGCAGAAACTCTCCATCTCTTCTTATGGTAATATTTTGTGCGCATATATGAACGGATGAGAACCGAGCCATTAAAATGCATCATGCAGATCAACATTAGTTGAACTGCATAGAGGCACCATAAATAGATTGGCCAGATGTATGAAATAATGTTCTGAAAACAGAAGGTAACATTGGTTATTGAATCTTTGTGATATGTACAATTAGGTAATACAATTATACTTAAAATAACATTTAGGATATACCGCTCGAGAACACCACATAGGTTATTGCTGAGCTTGAACACTGAATATGTACACACACACACACACATATATATGGGTATACATATATTTTTCCATATATATGTATGTATGTATGTATGTATATATATATATATATATATATATATATATATATATATGTGTGTGTGTTTATACACATATATATATATGTGTATATCCAAAACAGATAATGGAGATATACTTATAAACATAAATGCAAATAATCACGTTTCCATTCGTATAAATACACGTTGTGTATATATCTATATGCCATTGTGAATGTATGTATATAAAATTCCATAACCTCAAAGAGCATAATAAATCGCCTTTATGTTATTCAGAGTCCGTTGTTCTACTCAGAGAGAAGACCTAAACACCTCTGCTAAACTAGCTTATCAAAATATGAGAGTGTTCAAAATTCATTACTATTTCCAAGGCAATAGAGAGATAATAGTATAAGTTTCTTCCAATGATTAGACTTAAAACTGGGGAACCTCACCTTCATTTCCTGGGTAATGTTGGGCTTTACACTCAAAAAGAAAACAGAACATCTTATTCTCAAGTATCATGCAACGAAAGTAATCTGTAGTGACATACAGCCTTTCGGAATCATACTTATAGACAGTGAATTTAAAGCCAACACGAGAAAATAATAGCGTAAGATATCATTAAAAGCCAAATTCTTCACGTAGCATTTCCTATATTCTGCATTCTAAATATACTATCAAAAGTGAATGAAAAATATAACGCATTGATGGAGGTGCAGTGGCCAGGTTTGTTCCATTTCCTACCTCTAAATATTGTAATTTTTGATTTTAGATCTAGGTCACGTATGATGAAGTTGAACTTTGATCACAGGTCGTTCGCTGTAATTATCCATAGCTTATTCAGAAACACTATTTATGTTGGATTTATTCACTGTATCATTTGGACATGTCAGATGGTAATGTGTGTCTGATTTGAGGGCGATTAGACTCCTATGTCCAATACATCGAACAACTATGTAGGCGTCCATTCAGTATGTTAGTTGAAAGTAGGTCAAAAAATTTCTGAGACGTTCGATTTTCTTGAAGGTCTCAAAAGAAAGAGACCACTGGAGCATGATGATAGAAAGCAGGTGTCTTGAAGATGTATTCCTGTGGAAGACAATTGTTGCTACTGAGTGAGAGGGAGAGAAATAGGGAGTGAGAAAAAGAGGGGGAGAGAGAGGGGATAGAGAGTGTATGTGTGGATGCGCGCGTGTGTGTTAGTGTTTGTGTGTGTGTGTGAACAAACAATGAATAACACATTTGGTTGTAATTTCATATGCTTAATGACAGTTTCACACATTACGATATTACTTGAAATTTCGTCAGCTTGGACACATCCACGAAACATTAAGTACTGTGGAAGGGAGGCACCCACTTGGGAAATATGTAAGCGGACATGTGTGTTTATGTATGTATATGATGTATATGTACACATATGTGTGTATGTCTGTGCTTAGTATGCGTTTGTGACTGTGTGTTAGTATGTATGCCTATATGTGCGCGTGTGTTCAGTAATAGATCGGTGGCCATGCTGAGGCACTGACTTAAAAAATATTTAATTTCCCTCTTTTTCTCTCTCCGTTATTTCTCGCCCTCTTTTTCTTTATTCCTCTTCTTGTCTCACTCTTTGCCTTATCCTTTTTTCTCTCCCCTTTTCCTTTCTTCCCATTTCCCCTTCAACTAATTAAGTGAAAGCATTACAATTACATTCCCTCTGCCTCACGTCATGGTCACTCCTCTCTCCCTCTTTTTCACTATCTCTCTCTTTATCTCCAATCATGTGAAAGAGTTTCTAATGGGCTATCTATCTCTATATATATATATAAGAATGAATGTTTTTATATATAATAAACGTGAAATACAGGAAGGGACGAACACGGAACACAGACAAATCATTCGAAGCCTTCAATCTTCAGTCAGACACCGAATCATCATAGCAAATTTCGGCTGTTCAATTCTGATATTTGCTCCAACTCGGCCAGCCCCAAGAAAAAAAACTAAGCTGTAAGCATTAGATTTCTTGGTAGAAGACAGGAATGTGAACGCACAAGACGGATGTAAATACAAGAGACGAAAACGAAATTGAAAACAGTAATGAATAAACAAAAATATATATAACGGTGGTTGTCATACGACTTTAGACCAAATGAGACAGAAACAACAACAACATAGCAGCTGGCGTAGAAATAATATATATATATATATATGCATATATAGAAACGTATATATATATATATATATATATACATATATATATAAGTAGATATTTATATATATATAGGTATATGTGTAGATACATATATACATACATATATATGTATATGTATATATCTCTATCTATCTCTGTACCTATCCATCAATCTATCTATATAAATATATACATACATGCATATACATACATATATATATAAATCGGAAATGTGATAAAGGAAGTAACTCAGAGAAGGACGTGGCATATATTTGAAGAAGGAAGATGAATATGTTAAAGTATATACCATTTAATCTTTATTTTATTGAAATATACGCTTCTAAAGGCGGTAAAGCAAACGCTTGGTAGCAAATGGAAAGTCTTTGTAGCTTCACAAGCCACCGACTTATAATCTTTGCAACGATATGTTTTAGTGTCTTGTGTTTTAAAAAAGATAGCGTAAGTGCTGTGCTAATGAGTTATATTGCATCAAACATACATATGCATAGATGTAGTCATGTCTGCACGCAGTCAGTTTGTATTTTTCTTATGCCATATCATCTTTATTCTTGAGATGTTCTCATTCGATATTTGTATCATTGTGACGTAGCGAATATTCTACCGTTTCTGGAAGTGAAAATAATATCAGTCAACCACCAACATTTTATCCGATCACACTGGCTGTTGTTGGCTACACAGTGACATGGGTAGTGAGTTACCTAACTGATTCTAGCATCCAGTCACTAAAGTGACAATGAAGTTGGCACGTTTTTGTAGTGCACCTTTATTATTTCCTCTAACGATTTAAATGCTTTGCGACTTTTCCTCCTCTGTGTGTTTCCCACAAAGGCTTAATTATCTGTTTGTTTCTTCCTTTCTTTTCAGAAATTCCTCTCACTTTTTATCTCCGTTTCTGTATGTATGTATATTATATATATATATATATATTATATATATATATATATATACACACACAAACTAGCGAGACCGTGGGTATTTCATATAATTAATGATAAACCTATTGGGTTATTTCTGAAAACTTTATACAAATAACTTGAAAGTGTAGCCTGTGTTGTGTCGGTATGGAAACATAGTCGCTCATCTGCTGCTCATTGAAAAGTGAAAGAAATTGAATACGATGATTACTTAATGCACTTTCTATATACACATTATATATTTATGCACCGGTTTATGGATTTAATACACAGCACCCATAAAATAAACATCCACTCTTAATTTACCATTTTTGCCATAAAATAAAAACAATAACCCGTATATAAGATAAAACCTTTGCTTAAACTGCATATATCCGCCACGTAAATAAGCGTGAATAATTCCCGTAATTGCACTTAAGTGACAGGTGATAAACATTGCACTTAAGTGATAAGCGTTGAGCGATAAGTAAAAAATTAGTTCAATTTAAAAAAAATACACCCTTCAATATTCAGTCACCATCAGAATATAAACCCTTTGCTAAAACTATGTTTAATTTTTCTCGTCTATATCATCAATAACTTCAGCAAAGTTTTACAATCAATTAACAAATATTACGCTCCCCCTTTTCTCTCTTCGTTTTTTGTCGCCCGCTTTTTCTTTATTCCTCTTCCTCTCTCACTCTTCGCCTTATCCTCTTTTTCTCTCCCCTATTCATTTCTTCTCATTTTCCCTTCAACTAATTCAGTGAAAGCATTACAATTACATCCCCTATAAATCACGTCATGGTCACTCCTCTCCCCTATTTTTCACTATCTCTCACTTTTTCTCTAAGCAAGTGAAAGCGTTACCAATGGGTTAAGTAAAGTAATGACAAGCAGAATTATTATAAGGTAAATATAAAATTAATATAACCAGCTACGCGCAATATAAAACTATACAGGAGACATTTAAATGTCACTAATTGCGAAAGAGGGTGCTGAATAGCACCTATATGGCTAGATATAATAAGAGTTGATAGAGATAAGGCTGCATAAGCGCACATATATATATATATATATATTATATATATATATATATATATATATATGTGTGTGTGTAATATGTATGTATTACTATATAGGTATATGGAAGGTGGTGAGCTGGCAGAATCGTTAGCCCGCAGGGTGAAGTGCTTAGCGGCATTTCGTCTGGCGAGGCCGACTTAGCATTTCATCATTTCAGGGTCGATTAAATAAGTACCAGTTACACACTGGGGTCGATGTAATCGACTTAATCCCTTGTTTGTTATATTAGTTATAGATATCGATATATATATATATATATATATAAATATATATAATTATAGATATCAATACACACACACACACACACATATATATATATATATCAATAGCTATAACTATATATATAGAGTGTTAGGGGCAATATTGTTTAGAAGAACTGCAATAATCTATAAGTGCTTAGACAGTACCTTTAGATTCAGGAACAAAATCTTGTATGTATGTGTATGGGCAGATAAATGCATCTACACACACAATGTCCAACTTTTCTTTACAGTACTTTCTCTTCAGAGAGATGAAGAGGACAGAATCATTCCCTCCAATTCATTGCAGGATGTAAGCAGTGATTATTATATACTTCTTGTATTAGAAATGTTTTCTTATATATAATGCAATGTGTGTTCATGTGTGCGTGTGAGTGTAAATGTATACAAGAAGTACATGTATGCTCGTCTATGTTACGTATTTTTTAATTTTATATAAAACTGAGGCGTAATGTATAGTCGTCAGTCTTCTAAATGATATATTTATATAAACAAACACAAGCACATATACATGCGAACTCCTATGTAAATACAGATACTCTCTTAGACAAACATGTATATATTATACATATATGCATACATATATAATATGCATATACATACATACAAACATATATATATATATATATATATATATATATATATATATACACATGCATATATATGTATATATATATGTATATATGTATACATATATATATATGTACACACATATATATAATATGTACACACACACACACACACACACATGTATATATATATATATATATATATATATATATATATATATATATATATGGGAGGCAAGGTGTCTGTGTGTGCGCGTGGGTTTGTAGATTATCAAATGGTAAATATTCAAAATAGGAAACTAATGCAACTTTAAAGATAATGTATTGTTATTTTTCCTTTTGATTGTTGTGTGTATTTCTTTAAGCCAGAAGTGTATCAACGGATGTATGGAATCTTTGTTGAATGAAATGATATATAAATGCGACATCAACTGATATTATCTCACATTTATTATTTAATTTTCTAAGTTTTATTTAATCTACACTACATAGTTTATCTTTAATGGCCCTCTTTGCTGCAATCTACTTCATTTTGTGACAGATCTATCTCTTTTTATTGAAATACTTTTACAAAATATTTATTTTACTTCACCTCTACCATAAGCGTGCATAACTGTGGATAATGAAAGTTGTGATATTAATACATTTCTAAAAAGTATGTGAGATTCCAGTTATGTGGGCCGTGTCGTCGACTGCACGGTTTCTCAATATTTACTTTCAATTATATATTTTGTCGTTTCGCTTCACCATTGGATTATGAAAACTAAAGTTAACCTTCAAACCCAGATAAAGGAAACCTTTCCTGTTATATGAGACCGGTCCGTCTAATGACATATCTATAACTTATATTTTGACAATATTTAGAATGTCATACACATTGCATACTCACTTATTATAACCTTAGAATTTCAATCAAACCTCATTACATAATTCTGTACTCATTACTTTTCGTATTTGAAAGGGAACAGAAGGGGAACATGTATAATGTAAGTATGCGATACCTTAGATTTAAAAAGTGGAAAATAGTTAAGCATACGAAGTTTACTAGCTTTAATTTAGCTAATAGTTTGCTCTCAAAGGAGTAGAAGCCACTATTCTAGTAGGATCTCCGTATAAATAAGAAGTGATAAGACTGTGGGATTAATGGTGTACTGAAATAGTGACAGGATCGTTAAATAAAAGTTGCATACGATTTTAGTATGTCTAAATTGTTTTTACGAAGACTATCCGCTGTCGTTTCCTAATTTGTTCTGGGGCATAGAAGAGGAATTCGGACAGGATTTGAGGTCTGGAATGGATTCGAATTAGAATTTTGGCTAGAAGTACTGTGAAATAATCGTAGATAAAGGAATATTGGGAGGTCAATCCTGAGTTTATGATTTCATTATGGTTACATAATTTTAAGGTCTGGAACTGATTAGATATTTGGCAGTGAGTAACTTATGCGTGAAAAGAATGTACAGTACGAAAGCTGCTACTTGGTTTACATGTGATACATGTATACTGATGCTGTTAAAATATTCAAAGTATCAACATGTAAAGGAGTTACCAGGATAGTAGTTAGGAGACTCATGATGGCCATTCCCGTGGTGTTATGAGTTTTTATAAATGAAAAAGAGAGATGGACATGTAAGAATTACCTAAAAGCATAATATACTCGCTATAAGTAGGCGGATGGCAGAAAGTATTAAAGATTATTGGGCAAGACACTTTTAGTATCTTTGCTAGTTGCAAGAAAATTCTCAAAGGGAAGCGATGGCTTCAAATTCTACAGAAATTGCACTGAAAGGCTCTGAGACGGGAAAGAAATAAGATATAATAAAAAAAAGTGGTTATTTACTTTTCAGATAGTGGAAATGATATCGTAAATCTGGCAATTCTAAGGAAAATACTTTTTGGAGGATGGGATAATCTATGTTATAATCCTATATGTTAGCGTATATATAGGAAGATATGAAAAATGATAGTGAATCGAGATTTATAAAATCTTCCAGAACATAACATAATCTACGCAAAAGTTTAAAACGTCATTGCTACTATATAACACGCTTTTCTCAACAGACGTTAGTGTTGTCCCAACTATACTGACATTGAATTAAATGCAATAGTTTAAAAACTATGTATATCCATTGGTAGCAAAATTTCAAGCTATATTCTCTGTTGGTTTACAGCAATTTACTTTCCAAGTAATATCATATATATTTGTGATGACATAAATCTCTATGATTATAGTCATTGAAACAAAACAATTTTCTTTTACTTTCATGGGACCGATCATATTTCCTTCACGATACACTATACATTCAAGATGGCATCTACTTGTCTACTATCGATTTTTTACTCACATAGAATGCAGCTGATTATAGGGAAGTGTTTCAGTTCATTTTCACAATTATAGATGGTTAAAGCGGAATTATAGAATATATTCTATTTCCCCATTTTGCTCTGATGTCAACTCTCTCTATTTTTTTTCATAAACTTTCTATTTTACTCAGATTTGATTGAATATTCCCATATCTATTATTGATATATTATTCAATTGATGTCTAAGAGATTAACAATAAAGTTGACTCTATTCATATTTAAATTCACATCGAGCAAGCTTTATGAAATGCCGCGTATATAACACTGAACTTCACGTAAACGATGTTGTGAAATATTTAAAGAAAATTCATAAACAATAGACTTATTCAGAATATATATGAAGGAGAATTGGGACAAATATTTAGTACGAATTCTACTCTAGAATGAAGGCTATTTCAAGATACGTTCGGGGAAAATGTTTCAAGTCAATGCAAGTGTCGTGCTTAATCAAACAATTATTGTATTCCTACAAAAACAAAAGAACAAACGAAAAAGGAATTCTGCTCTTACATCATAGAAATGTGTTATACTGTTCAGTCGCATTCTTGTGCGATTTTAATTCGAGTAACTTCAAGTTTAGGTAAAGCTGGTTAATTAAAAAAACTTGCTTCAAAACAATGTGTTCCTAATTGAACCGCAGTATAAACGCATTTCTTCTACTATACTCTTGGAGTCATCGCGTCAATCTTACGTTAAGAGCGGAATTTAGTGAAGTAAATCTGTGCGGAATTCCCCATGCCTGAGTTATATTCGAACTCGTAAGAAAGTTATTCATTGCAGACATCATTCTCTCTAGGATTATCCAGTGCAAACTTTTCCATGCAAAGAAGAATGCTATCGCATTTGTCAAGGACGACGCGAAAAAAAAGGCCATCTGTCAGGTTCGTTACCTAGCAAAAGGGGATATAACAGCCTAGTGGTAGCTTCCGAGCCTACTATCCCAGGACTAGGAGCTGGAAATTAATCTGGAGAGGAAACAGAAGCTCCCTCAAATATTACTTCAAAATACCTAAGGCCGTACATGGTGTTGCTTTGAGAAGCATCCAAGCGGCTGTTTTTCTTAGCACTCACCATTTCAATGTCCTTACTTACGAGGCAAATGTGAGGGTGAGAATGATATACGAGGAGTTTATAGAATTATGCCTAAACAGTGAGGTGGAACAAATGCATGATTCTACTGGTGCAGAGAGTTTGCAGGCAAGTCTCGTTACAGAACATGCGACGTGCTGCAAATCACAAAGTCTAGTAAATGGAAGCCCGTCATGTTGGCTATGAAGCCAACTCAGGTAACATCGACGTGGTTGTGACTTAGAAATTTGGATTCAATGAAAGGGAAGATCTACTTTGAGTAGCGCTAACAAGTTGGGTCGTGATGAACACTTGATGAATCATTTCGGCGAGAGTATTAGATAATGAAAAGCCACGAAATAAACAAAAACTCCACGTAACATAATAGATCGTGTATCCAAGTGTATCACAGTATAATGTTTGGAAAAGCACAAGCAAAAATACACACGTGTACATACATATGTACGGTTAAAATGATTCGAGTATAAAACTTGTAGAATGCTATATAAATCTTGGCTACAGATATTGGCAACTTGCGAAAGGATCCAGCTACTGGATATGTATCAGGAATTATATTGCATCCTTAAAGTTTATATAAAGAGATAAATTATAGAAAATTGAATGAACGATATTTTGTATTTAAAAATACTACAATTGTTTCGAAATATTTCTAAATCCGTAGTATATTGGTGAGATGTGTAATTCTTATCATGCATCCAAAGTGCAAAATGCTCTTCCTCAGATTATTGTTTAAATAAGTCTTTTGGGGATTGTAACGCCATTTCACTGAGGGTGAGAATGCATACCGAATGTGATGTGTCACTTTCAACAGTTTACAGGCAAAACTAAACCCATAGATATAGTAACAGACAAAATACAGTTTTTCTATTGTAACTGTATTTCGTCTGACACTATAAATATTGGTTTAGTTTTGCCTGTAAACTGTTGAAAATGTCATGACATTACTATACTGTGTGAAATGTCGCTAGGTTCTAACAAAGGACTTATTTTAACAATAACCTAAGAAGGAGCATTTTACAACTTGGATGCATGATACTGATTACACTACATTTCACCAGTTTACTACGGATGTAGAAATGTATCATAACAAGAGGCATGAAGTTTAGAATGTCGTTCAACCCATTTTCTATCATCTATCTGCATATATATTTATATATGGGAAAGGTTAAACTAATAATCCATTTGTAGATAGGAAATTTGTAATTTACATATAAATTAATTTAATAGCTAGAGGGCAATTTAGCTTTGACAATGCATTTGACGTATATGTAAATGTAAGCTGTCTTTGAAACCTGCTATTCAATAGAGTTTGAGTATTTACTAGCGATTTGAAGCGTAATAGTGAAAGGAATATCATATATTGCATATACACTTATATGTGTGTGAGTGTATATATATATATATATATATATATAATATATATATATATATATATATATTATATATATATATATATATTTATATATATATATATTTATATATATATATGCATATATATGTATATATATATGTGTGTGTGTATCACAAATGTAACACATCCTTTACATGTTACATGCGCAATAACTCTCTCAATATACTTATGTAGGACAATGTTGATTCTGTGTAGAAGAGAAATAGCTACAAGCAATATGAATCAAATTATAACGTCATAGCTAATATTTTGTATATGATTTCCGCACTGAGGAAAGCGATATAAAACATTTCCGTTAAGACAACTTTGAAGCTTCTTTGAGTGAAAAAGTTGACTGCATGTATTATGACTTCACCAGCTCTCTATTAAATTGATAAGGAAATTCTATGCCATTAACTAAAGGGCTTTGAAATATCAGGAAATCAAAGATGTGGCAATAATAATAGTTATATTTTTCTTTTGTCTTCCAAAAAATATTTGATTTCTTGAAAGCCAAATGCAAAAGTAAAATTGAAATAAAGTAGTATCTTATCGAAACTGTCAAAGCTTATCGTGGAATAGGCAAGAGATGTGATACTTACATGACACAAAAATATCAAATGCTGATGTTACTTTATAATCTATATAAGTAAAGACAAAACTTAATGACTATTCGCAGACATAAATACAAAACATATCCTTAGGATTTAATAGTGTTACAGCGAGACTGACAACGTCTTATTAACGAACATATCAGAAAGAGAAACTCAATAATTGCGTGACAAACAAGCCTGAGGTATGTTTTACGAAAAATATTTTATAAAAAAGTTGGCGGTTCTCAGTCGTGGACACCGAATAATAATAAATTTCTTTTTAATATATATGTATATAGATTCATACAAAAATGTTAATGTAGGTGAGTGTGGATGTGTGTATGTATGTGTGTGTTTGCATAAGCATGACTATATATATATATATATATATACAATATATATATATATATATATATATAATTATATATATATATATATATATATATATATATATATATATATATATAATTATATATATATATTTATACATACATATTTACTTGTTTATGTGTACAAAATGTACAAAATTAATGACATACGCATTTGAAAAACACTGATACTGCTCCACCTATAAATGCACGCAGAAGTATCAATGTATATATATATATATATATATATATATATATATATATATAATATATATATATATATATATATATATATTTGTGTGTGTATGTATGCATGTATATATAAATGTATTTATATATATATATGTGTGTGTGTGTCACAAATTTTAACATATCCTTTACATGTTACATGCGCAATAACTCTCTCAATATACTTATGTAGGACAATGTTGACTCTATGTGTAGAAGAGAAATAGCTACAAGCAATATGAATCAAATTATAACGTCATAGCTAATATTTTGTATATGATTTCCGCATGACCCCATACAAAACAAAAATCTCGAGGATTGAATCACCCCAGAGGGCACTCGCTAAGCGAATTGAAGGCATGGCTGATCTCGATCATTGGGACCGCCTTAAAGCTCTGAAACTCTACTCTCTCAAGCGCCGCCGCGAGCGGTACGTTATTTGTACGATGTGAAGAATATACCGCCAGCATACCGCCAGCGTCATACTTCCCCTGCCCAATTCAGGATCACAGCATATAGGTACACTTTTCCTCAACAGGCCCTGCCCTGTTTAACACTGTTCAGAAAGAGATCAAAGAGATCTTTAAACGGAGTCTGAACTGATTTCTTCAAGGAATACCGGATAAGCCACCCATACCTTGATACAACTCACTACTTGAATGGACCATGAACAAACTTTGACTTAAAAAGGATTTAGATAATCTATCAGGTGGTGCTATTAAGTTAGACATGGCCTGGACCAATCTTTGGTCGAAACATATCTAAGTTTTATCTAATTTGATATATATATATATATATATATATATATATATATATATATATATATATGGGGGTATAATTTGTGTGATGGGGTATGTGCTGGGTGTGGTGCCGAATAGTTAACTGCAGGGTGTCCACCTCATTGGTGTGTGCGTATGTGTACATGGGTGGAATGGGGTGTGCCATGGTCAAACTCTTTATACTGGACCCTAGGGCATGGGTTGAAGGTCATTTGCGGAAGGTGGAAGCAGGGAACCCGTGGTTGTAGTCTTGGTGGGCTGCGAAGTAAGATGAAATTAATTTTCTTTCATGTGGATAAAGCTTAAACATCTCGCTGCTACAATTGAGGTAAATATATGGGCGTTGAGTGCATTTTATAATAGCCCTCTTCTCGGCCAGGTATAATCTTCACTTCCTGCTATTATTGAGGTACGGCTTGCATTCTTCTATGATCTTCAACAGAAATACACACATACATATAAATCCATATACATATATATGCATGTGTGCGTGCGAATATATATATATACACACACATCCATGGTCCCCAGGGGTTCGCCTCATCCGTGTTGTCATTATCCAATAAAAGTAATCTCGTGTCGATCCATGCATATGGCGGTAGCTACAACCGATTTTGAATGAGAGAAAACATCATCAAACCACCAATACTCCGAATTTAACATTTCTTTCTACAGTAAAAAAAGTCGACTGTCAACACATGATTCACCCATGCCTAATTCAACGTCACTAGTACGCAATATTCCTACGCTGGAGCGCAGCCAGTCATTAGCTTTCATTCACAAACACACATATTAATTACTATACACATACTAACAACTACACACACACACCCTCACATGCACGCGCACACACATGCGCATAAAAGAAAAATTCAACGGAAACATTAATACAGTTTAATGAATGAGACGCCAGTTGCATAGTCATGTCTGGTGACGTGCTCTGTGACTTGATATAGTTCATTCATGTGTCGTTTGACACAATTTAAGATGCTACTTCTATCAAATGTTCGTCAGCTATTACTGTTAAATATTAGTGACTGGGTCTATTTACGTATGTAATACATATGTCCTTGTTTACATTGTTAAAGATCTCATTCAGCTTTGTTGATGTTTGTATGATTATATATTCCCAACGCACATGATACCCTTAACATCTCAGTTTAGCATTCTTGAGAAGATTATATCATAAACTAGTTGATTCATTTCTATATCTGTAACTAGATATATTTGAGTGAAGCTCTTACGTTCGGCTCGTAGACGCTAGTAGTGTGATTCAAGTTGCAGGTTTTAATAGAATGGAATACAGTCGAATTGTTGACAATCGAGAACTTTCTTTACTTTTGCTTCTGTTACTGCCACACGTTTTAGATACTGACTTGTTTACTTAATATGATATAACACTATGTTGTGTACACATATTTATGTACATTCTCTTCCAGAACTTACACATAAGCCCAAACACACATACCAATAAACGCACGCATATATCCTTATGCATATATGCATGTATATAAGTCTGTATACACAAATTTATGCGTTAGTTAAAAAAAAAACGCATTGCCAGTTTATAACGAAGTAGAGAGTAATATATAATTTTATGTTTTAGCTGAAAGCTAAATTACTTGTGAAAGATCAATCGCTTAATCTTACGAATCGACGCAATATGTATGTGTATTTCCACGTATGTACATATATATGTGTGTGTGTATGTTTGCATGTGTGTTTGTGAATGTGTGCCGTGTCTGTGTACACATAAATGGATAAATATAATTATACGTGTGTGTATATACGCATACATACAGTTACATTTACACACGTACACGTATGTGAGGGAAAGTCTTTAAGTCTGTTTTACTGAGTATTTGCATGTGATCAGTGAATGCAGACAAGTCATAGCTGTGTATACCTTCTCATATAGTGTTTTTAATCTAGATACTCACACGCACGCTCACACACATACACACACACATACACACACACACACACACACACACACACACACACACACACAGGCACACGCACAAGCATACATAGCTGAGGTAGTACACATAAGCACACAAACAAATACACCCTTTTGTACATACATCATTCAGATATATCAGGAAGATATATAATTTATTTATATTCACACTGTTTAAACATGCCAGTTGTTTTTAAACAAGTATAAGGTTTTTCTTTCTATTCGCGCTTTGTATTTTACGTGAGTCATGAAATCTGATTTGGTTGTTGAAAATAGACCTGGATGTTGTAACAATGAAATTACAATGTTCTTTCAACCTTTCTGCTTCCAGTCATGCGCACAACGTCAGCATGATATTTTCTATCAACTTTGAACTTTATTACATTTACACTCTATGCGTTGCCCATCGTATATAATGCTTGTCGTGACGATACCCTTATCTCATAAATGACCTTAAACAAGCATAGCAAACAAGGGTTGTGTTTCACTCAGATAAGCGAATATATTAAACAAATTATGTTATGTACACCCACAAACACACAAATACATGTGAACGTGCGTGCGCTTGAATATCATATATAGTTTTATTATCATCTTACAAGATAGCTAGATGTCACAACTCTCGTCTGTTGAGATAAATGTAGTAACAGCTGGGCCATGTTAAAATAAAACAATAAAACTGTATTTATTCTATACTCAGCAACTCATTTTTCATTGGTCATTATTATGATCTTCACCGGAATTTATTTACATTTGGATTCATACGTATCTTCATCCGTCCATCCATCCATCCCTGTATGTATGCATGTATGTATGTACGTATGCATGTATGCATGCGTGCGTGCATGTATGTATGCATGCATACATGCATATATGTATGTCCGTCCGATTGTCTAACTGTCCGCCTTTTAAGTAGGTATATATACAGAAATGCATATATATATATATATACAGAGAGAGAGAGAGAGAGAGAGGAGAGAATGAGAAGGAGAGAGAAAGAAAGATATTGATATCTAGATGGATTGATAGATACTTGAACAAACATAAAACGATAAACACGCCATGTTTATAATTCACTTATAATTCACTATAATAAATATAAATAATAGTTAAAAATAAGAAGAAATATCTTACCGAAATAAACTTGTACGTGTGTTTGTGGTTTGTCAGCCTTATGATCTAATTATTTTTTTACTCGTTCCACCGAACATGGTCTTCTCTATATGGTTAAATTAATTTGTTATATCAAGTTCCGAAGCGAGAACTATATGTGATGTTTCATTTGATGTACAAATTCAGTAAACATCAAGTTTTTATCCTGCTCATGTTTTTACAACGATTCCTTTTATATAAGCACAAGGACAAACATTTGCACACAAGTGATATAGCTGAATGGTTCGTCTGTAGTTCATAGGTGGCACTTATTTTATCAGTCAGTCTGCAATTCTATTTGAAATTAGAACACAAGGAAGAAATCTAATCTCTGCATATTTTGGTTCCGTATACTTTTTTTTCTCTTCTCCTACTACTTTCTCCGATGTCTATACAATAGTCACCAGTAATTATATATTATTTTCCTCGCATGCTATTCTGAGATGGAAGGAACAAAGAACTATAGTTGATATTTTTCAGTATTTAAATTTGGTTTGTTCTTTTCCACTGATTATTTATATTTAATCTGAATAGTGTTGATAGAATAAGTAATGAACTACCAATTAACCAACTCAATAGGCTTCTAATTAGCCATCTCAGAAGAACATCAGACAACTGACCAATTCATCAATAAATTATATTCTATCACTTGTAACTCTAGACACTTAACTCGCATATTGCAGTTTTGCTAGTAAGCAATTTATATTTTGCTTAGATCCAGCTAAGGAAATGAATCACCGAGGAATGTTTTACAAAAGGTTCAGTATGCTTTAGTGATTTATTTTTTAAAGTATAACATTGAAATTAACACTAAACTGTTCAAATACAGTTCCAATTGGAAACGCTGTCAATAGTTAAAAAAGAAAATATTAGCATGAAATTGAGAGAGAAGAGTGAAAGTAATGCTTCGCATTTTTAAAGCTTCTAAAGTTGTTGGAGAAAGGCATAAGATTACTCTTGCTCGTATGGTAGTGTCAAACTAGGTGATAAATTATTTCTATCATCAATAAAAAGAACTGTTCTCTCAGCCTGGGCTCACCAACGCTATTTTACAAGAGACTTGCCAAAGGGGTTGCATAATGTGATTGAACTGGAAGAGATATTTCTGTGAAGAAACTTCGTAATCAGAAATCTTTAACAACAATGTTGTACAACAGTGTTAGTCTCAATGTAAAATATTTTACTGACTTTAAAAATTGTGTTAATTTGGGAAATGATATTATATACTTTTCAAAGGTTTCTCAGGATCTCTTGGAAGCCTGAAAAAAGTAAAAACTTACCTATGATAAAAAAATGCAGCAACGATTTATGCTTGTAGGTATTTGTTGCCAATCAGCCTCGAATTATTCTAATGAATTTAATCGAAACAATATACACCTTGTTGGCAATTGATGTAGAATGAAATCAAGACAACAGTGTTTCATTACTCAGTGACTGATAGCTCTCGTCATCATTTTGTCGAACTAGGCTAGAGTTATTCTATTCTAACACGCTATTCCTTGCGATCTCACAGAATTCTCACGGGGTCAGTAAACATTTCGTGTTTGTGTAAAACCGCCCAATAGAGAATATTTCTATGTGATAAAGATCTGAAATGTAAGATCTTCTCTACCATGATGACGGAGACTCCACGGTCGCATTTTGTGAAGAACAATATTATTGTGGATCGCCAAACACACAGAAACAGCTGTTGGACTTATAATAGCTTTCTTCCGTCCCTTTAATTTTCTCTGTCGTTTGTGCTTTGTGTAAATTGGACCTAATAATATAAGTATCTATATATTAATTCACATAAATTCGTCATCTAAACGTTTCCACCGTTTGCTCTCTAGTTTTGCATACATATTTTGCATTTGATGTATTTAATATATTTGATGTGTCTAACTTGTTTATCTCCATAATTTCTTTTATCTATCTATCTATCTATCTATCTATCTATCTATCTATCTATCTATCTATCTATCTATCTATCTATCTATCTATCTATCTATCTATCTATCTATCTATCTATCTATCTATCTGCATGTATGCGTGTGTGTTTATAATACATGTATATTTATGTATGCATGTCATTATTCAGTTTTCAAGATTTCTTGCCAATGCAGAAACTAGATCCAAAGCTCCTTCATTGGAATTTCATCCACAGCAGGGTATGTATGTATGGATATTTGTATAGGTGCAGATTTGTACATTTTATTTTATGTGTGTCTTCTCATACATATACTTGCATAACTAGATATGCTCATATATACTTAAACGATAAACTACTGGAAAGTTTCGCAGATTTTTACAGTTCCAGCAATTGCTTCGATCTGTAGTGTTCGAATCAGCTTTCTCCTTTCTGGTTTTGAGAAGCCAAATTTCTCAAGATTACTATTTAGGCAATGTTTTATATATCCCAGAACCCAAATTATTTCAGGTATAAACCTGAACTTGTAATCTGGATAGAGTAACTACAGATTTCTCAATAGTTCAGCGTAGGTGTACTCTTTTTCACGTTTCTTTGGCTTTATGTTAGCATCAACTGGGAAACTGGTTTCCATAACTTTCAACAGTTTCTATTCTCTATCCTAAATCCTTTTATCAGGTATATTGTGTTTAGATTTTAATGAGGTATTCACTGGGATAGTCCACCAGTACTCCTTTCTATTATGAGTAGCTATGGCGTCCACCATACTCTGATGCCTTGTTTTTGTTTAGGTAAAGACGGTCTACTTAATGAGCCTAATTTCTCAAGATTGCTATTTAGGCAGGGTCCCCCAATAATTAAAGATATAAACCTAAACTTGCAATCTGGATAGAGTAACTGCAGATTTCTCAATAGTTCAGCATAGGTGTTCTCTCTTTCACTGATTTTCAGCTTTAGGTTAACATCCGCTGGGCAGTTATTTTCCACAATTGTGCACAGTTTCTCTTCTCTATTCCAAATCATTATATCAGGTCTGTTGTCCTTACATTTTATTGAGGTCTTCACTGGGATATTCCACCAGTATTCCTTTCTATCATGAGTGGCTGTGGCTTCTACCATATTATGGGTTCTTATTTCTTTGCCCTTGGAATTATTCTTCTGACGGATTTCCTTATAGTGTCCTAGCTACAACATCATGTCTCATGGGTAAACAATACCGTGATGATATTTTCTGACAACTGATTATGATATGTATGATATCTCCAGTGTAAACTCCACAAAGTCTGCATCGGTTGTCTCATGTTGCTGCTATTCCTGCATCCCTATCAATTTTGTTCCTCAGGTACTTCATTGATATTTCTTGTTCCTGGTTTGCACACATCGATGTGCAGTCTTCTGCTCATATAAGCTCATCCTTTCATCTAATGATACGTTGCGGTAGAGTCATACGAATTCTTTGTGAATGTATTCTAGGTTATCAGACAAAGAGTGTTGCTCCAAGTGTTCTCTTCCAAGTCTTATGATGTTGTCAGTCTCATATATGCAACCTTGGTCAAGGGATGCACCTCGACTCTTGGTGGTTAAAAGATGTTGCTGAAGGGATATGATGCGTCATTCAAAGGCAATTTTGGTTTGTGTTAAGTCTCTGCCTCCTTGTTTTGGTTTTAGGCAGATGCGGTCTACATCACAGTTTATGTGGAAATTATTTGTGCTTGTTAGTATTTTTCGGGATTTCACATCAATGGCTTGAATCTCAACAAACGTACAATCAAGCAGCCCAAATGTTGGTATGGGTAATGGTACTGCAAACACAGGATTTATTTATGTATGTATGTGTGTATGTATGTATGTGTGTATGCATGTATGTATGTGTGTATGTATGTGTGTATGTATGTGTGCATGTGAGCTAGGAGTTTTATTTACTTTATGGACCTCATTAACTGTATTCACTAATACGATACAAAGTACAAACTATAAATTTTTCAAAAGTCGGAGTCAGCTTCAAAGGGAATCATTTGGGGATGAGCAATGATCAAATTTCGTATAGAGTCGAGTGTTGGGAATATTCTGTTATCGAACATATGAAAGATTTTCTGATTTTCTAAGCTGTATGTACCTCCTAGAAATCAGTGGTAATAAATTAATCCAGCAAACAAACTTTCCAGAACCCTTTTAGTTATAGAGTATATGGAAAATCTACGGTATATGTTAAGGAGTGTTATCTCGTAGATATCTGTAATGGATAAAATGCATGGCGCCGTAGCAATACCGTCTTTGAACACCTAACAGTGACACTACCAACATAAGCAATGTATTAACTTAAGCGCGCTATTTACGACTGTAAACCCGAACTATTATACATTCGGCCAGTCACAATTCCTTCACACAAATTTAATATACATTAACTTTTGTAAAGGCCAGCAGCAATAATGTGCCTCTTCAAATGCTAACTTTCCTGGAAAAAGTGAATATAAATCGAAAATAGTAATAAAAAATGCATCTACTAATGGAAATACTATTAGTTGAGCTATTAGTAACTGTTTAATATTCGGTGTACAATTTACCATTATATTTTAAAGCTTCATTTCATGGCAGTAAAATTGTCGATTCTCGAGCGCTAAAGATTCAGCCTGAGGCTGTTAATGCCTCCAGCTGCTAATAGATAACAGAAAACGAATATTGAAAGAAATAATGAATAACAAGCTGTTCAGATTACTTCTAATATTTATATTGTACACGAAAGTAATGAAATGGCAGTAACGGTAGGGAACTGAACTGAATGCCTTGCGGTATTATAATACGTTTGTATTCAAATCCCATCGGTCTTTGTTTTTATGGAATAAACAGCATAAGTAACAGTAATATACTTGAGTCGATTAAATCGAATATATTCATTTTCTACTAATATGTGGCTTGTAATAAATTTAGAAATCAATATTTATGATTACCCTCTAGAGTATAATTATTAAAAGATCATGAGTTTAAAAATGTATGTTAGAGTCAGATTTAGACTTTCATTCTACAATATATCAACAGTATGCATGGTTTGGAAATACGTAACGCTTTCTGTGATTATGTATATAACCTGTACTCCAATACAGAAATTTATAAATTGGTTTTTATTCATTTGATATTTTGAAATATATTTGATATCACGACTGATATTTAAAATAATTCCAACATTTGATTGTTACTATTTCTTTAAATATATTAAGAATAAAAAGTATCAATAATAAAGAAATATGTTTGAGATGCTTCAACGAGAGCATCAGGGTCAACAAGTCGATGCAGTTAGGATGGTACGTAGAACGCTAAAGTGAGATTATATGTATATATTAGTGTATTGTTCATTGGCTTCGATGTTGAAGATCCAAATGAAGTTCCTCTCATGAAAATAATATATACGGGCTCATTATACTAGAGACACGTATGCTCTTAACGCAAACATTTCGCTTAGCGTGATACACTATAACAGAGCTAAACATCTGGATTACAGCTGCAATCCAGAAAGAATGCGAGAGAAAACGATTGATCACCGTACTTGACTGCTATTTTCTTACGACCATGGAGGATGAAGGACAATGTTAACTCTGGCGAGTAGTCAATTCAGAGACGCAGAACTAATATTGCAAGATAATGTATTGGCAGTTTTCAAAATTCTAGTAATTCACCGTACTAAATATGTGTAACGTTATTGAATTAGTGGCTAATTCTTGATGTTCCTAATACTTAAATATCCTAAAATACCCGGTCATTTTTATATCAGTTAACCCAAAAGTTGCCTCATCTCACGCCCTGTGATTTTAAAACTCAGATAACACCAGTAATTCATATATTGATATTAGTGAATATTGATGATTAAGTGTATAATGATGAAGTAGCTTCCATAGTTATAACGAATTGAATATAATACATAAAAACATGACCTACTTCATTTCGGAAACAAAAGAACCCCAAACTTTTTTTATCAATGTAATTGTTATATGTTAACAAGAATTGGCAATCAACTTGAATTAATTTGGAGTTCGGATGAAATGTAACAGTAATATATGTTATAATTCATTTTGGCAAAGTTTACCAATTTACCTGAAGAGAAAACAAACATATTAGACATTTAACTGTCACATGATAAAAGTTTTGATTTTTACGTTTTCTATGAATTGATGAGTTAACAAGTTCTAATTAATCGCTTTAATGAATCAAGCTGATCAAGCTCTAATGATTAATCATTGTTTTTAAATTAGTGTTTATCATAAAATGGAACCGCCAAAAGTATTTTCTTTAATTAACACTATAGATAATGTCTGAATGTTTTAGTTGTTATAAGACTTTGTTTTTCGAAGGAAGGAAACGGCATAGTTCTTGCTTTTAACATTAACATCTCTCTCTCTCTCTCTCTTTCTCTCAAATATCTTTCAATTTCAGTATATGTGTGTATACATGTGTGTCTATGTATATATATATATATATATATATATTTGTGTGTGTGTGCGTGTATGTGTATGTGTGTATATATGCACACACACACATACATACAAACATATATATATGTATATATGTATAAATATATATATGTATGTATACATACATACATATATATGCATATATGGATGAAAGAATTTCTGCATATTCCAGTCTGAATTTGTGTGCGTGTATATGTAGGTATCTGCGAGATTGCATTGAAGAAACATCCGGAAATTGCCCAGGCTCAATTACTTTACATTTCTATAAATTCTTAGGATCTCAATTAAGTGGGTTGTTTAACATAACACAAAGGTATGTTTTACCGAAAGAGGCATTATGTTGATTTCAGAATATTCCTCTATTTTTAAAGGGATTAGAAGACGTTTGATTTTAATCATTATGACGCTTACATCCTTATCAGTGAAATATTGTGGCTGTTATAATTATATGGTCTTTAATGGTATTTACTGAGTTGGCTATTTTGATAAAAAATTCCATTGGTATTTCCACTTTAACTCAAAGGATACCAACGATAAATTTATGGACTAGAGATATTGAAAGAATAAAAATGTTATGATAGGGTTTTTATAGTATAAGTAGAGAAAAATTTCTTGAAATTAAATTCGAGACAGTCACCAATCTGGATCAGGTGGTGCTTAAAATATTTTCAAAAGTGAACACGAAGCATTTTCTGTACCAATGAAAAGGTTAGTTTGTTACAACACATAATTGTTGCTTATTTCTTGTAAAATAACAAGGTTCTTGAAACTGGAATTATGACTCAAAGAAATATCTCCCATAATTGGATTTTCTGAAATGTAGTTGTCTTTTCTAGATATCGACTTTCTATAAAGATCTCCTCGATATTGCAAAGATTTTACATAATTTCAAAATCTGACTCTCAACTCAAGTCAGAGAGAATGTTTTTGTTTGACAATCAAAACAACTTTCAATTATTGATCAGAGGTTTATTTTTCAAGTGAAAGAATTTCATTCTGTCTGTCGATTATAAATAAAGAAGGAAAACAAAACAAAATATCGAGGTTTCTCTGACCCAGACAAAATATATAGTCAACAATGGAATCACGTGATAGCTAGATGAATTTAAAGGCACCTTCCATCAAAATATTTAATTGGGTAATTTCTGTGAAATAATAGAAAGACATACAAATAAAATAAGAAATAGATTATTCCAATTCGAATGAATAAATTCGTGCAGAGTCACAGTTACAAACGCACATACGTATGCGTGTTTATACTCTGTGTGTGTGTGTATGTGTAAACACACACACACACACAAACACATATATAAAGACATATATGTAGCAATATCCCTAACATATATAAGTCTATGTAGGTAATATATATATATATAATACGTTTTCTGATATATAAAAATACTTTTACAAATATAAATATGTCATACATACATAAATACATATATATATATATATGTATATATATATATTTGTATATATGTATATATATATATACAGAGAGAGAGAGAGAGAGAGAGAGAGAGAGAGAGAGAAGAAATGCATATATATATATACGTATACATATTTATTTACACATATGTATATAATGTATATATTTGTGTGTGTGTGTGTTTATAGAAATTCGATATGAATGCAAAGAAATTGTCAAAATTAAGATTTATGTTTCCTCTTAATTTATATAATCCGAGTAATGCACTATTAATATTGCCCTCTAGGCTATTTTTGATTACTCGGAATTCTTCTGAAAAAGTGTCAAGTATTTTTAAATTTGTCTTCCAGTACGTTTTACAATGTAAAACAGTATAAAAATCAATAAATATTTTTTCGAGGAGTAAATAGAAGATGGTTTAAAGATAGGTATAATCTCAAAATAAAATGAATAAAACACAGACAAGCGTCTTAGTCCACTAACTACTTTCTCTTCGTTTGGCAAAACTTTTATATATTGCTTTTCAATAAAATATGTCGAAAAAGGAAACTCGTAAGAACTTTCTGAATTCTATAATAGTATTTAATGTTATTGCAGCAACACACCTTTCCCGTTGTTTTTGTTTACTTTGTTAATAAAGCAGTAACTCTCCTTGCTGAAGATTCCTATTCTAATAACAGAAATATCTTTAAAAATTGCAGGAGTACTAAAGTTACGCGGTACAATGAAAGTATATTCTATTGGTGAAAGATGTATGTAAAACAACAGTAGAGATAATTGGAATATTCTATGTCAAAGCTAATTGTCCATAACTAGTGTCTCATTAATACAATTATTGTAACGCCATGTTAAAAAAACCCATCTCTAAAATACGTTAGGTAACTTCAGTTATAAGTTAGTAATAAAGAGCAATACAGTCGATCGTATGTTTGTATGGGATATATCCAATGCCGTGTAATTTACTCACCCTAGTGAGTGTATTTCTTTCAGGGTTATGATTTCAAGGAAACTTCGTTGAGGATAAACGGCATAGATATATAACATTCATGTAGAATTGATATAAAAGTGCTGGCTGTCATATCCTCGATAATATAGAGCAAAGATACACACATTGACTTAGATAATACAAACATACATATATACACACAAACACACAGACACAAACATTTATACGAATGCGCGCGTAACTATCGTTAATATTTCAACTGTTAAATTATCATTTCCGTTTTTCATTGGGAAATATTTTATGATCCACTATCGTTGGAGAAACATTGCACACGCATACGTGCTTAAATACACACACAGATATACTAATAGAAATGGTAATATGCTAGAGACGTTACCACAAAAATTAGGTGAGATAGGCTCGAAAATTATACTACGTTAAATTTTCATTCTCGTATATAGGTGTGTATAGCATCTGGTCAGTCTTAACGCTATTGGCGGTGTGATTTAACCCAGTGCAACGTCAAAAGTTAAACCGGTAACCATCTCAAGTCCGTTTGCTACGGAGAGTGGTTTTCGACTCAGAAGATGCAGAACACAAAGCAAAATCGATCGATAGATGAAGAGGTCTACTGAGATAACGTCTATCCAACGTGCGTGCAGAGAAAACCCACAGGAATCCCTGTATCTCTATCTACTGTTTGAACATCCTTCAAGGAGAATAAAAGACTAATGTAAAACGTTCGGTTTCCCGTCATAATTGAAGATCTTTCTTTGGCCTGGTACTAAGTACTAATCATAAGGACACAAAGGGCGGTACTCGTGCTACACAAGCGAAAGCTGTTAAAACACAATGACGTAAGGGTGGCTCTTTATGGCGAATTCATTTGTGATTCCCTCAATTGAAAATGTTATGGCAAAAATAGTGTCAAAGTGTGGCGTCTGAGACAATTCGCCATGACATCTATAGCAGGATTAGTCATCTGAATGTTCATGGATAAAATGCCATTGGCAAATACAGAGCGCAAATAGATGACTATCATCTGTTAAAATAGAGCAATCAGTAAAACACAGTCACACGCACACACACATACACGCGCAAACACACACATATGTATATATGTGTGTGTATTCTAGCATTTATATATACATATATGCACAAATATATATATATATATATATTGCACTAACATATATATATATATATATACATATATGTGTATATTATACTAATACTAGCATATATATATATACATACATACATTTTCATTCATATTGAAATATATATATATATAGTTAACTATAGATTAAATCACATGTAATTATGTGTAACTATAATGTAAGCTTTGACATTCCTCGATAATTAATGCTTTATTTACAAAAGTAAGAGGAATTAAAACTTATTTTTAAAATTACACCTATCACATTTGTCAGTCAGAATCAAGTACACTGGATGAACATTAATATTCTATTCGAAATACAATAAGATTGCACGAAGATCCAGATCAATTCCCAATAACGTATCTCTACTGATTTATGTGGTATAAGATGAAATAAATGCTTTTCATTAGCATCGCAGAAACTCTACTTTATTAATAGCTA
>NC_043008.1:30147931-30272931 GCF_006345805.1 Octopus sinensis | reverse complement strand
GAAGCAATATAAAAAAAGTAACATATAAAACCAGTGGTTTGATAATACTTGGTGCCATTTTAATTGAAATGTTGCGCTCAGAAAAGCGTTGATTATAGATTTATAGAAGTGATGTATGTCGTATAGTATTTAGAAAAAAGAAAGAAAAGAAAATATGAAAAAGAACCCAGTACACTATCAGATAAAGGAAACAAAGAAAAGAAGTTCTAATAAGATAAGTAAAGAAAATTACAAGAGCAACAAGACAAAAGGTAATTAAATAATACACGAGAAAGTTCTTGTAATTACAGCTAACACCCATGTAAAATATATTTGATCTCTCGGAGGTACTTACTATACAGACAAGAGTATATATGTACGTACACACATATAATTATACATCTACATGTATATATACCTACATATATATATATATGTGTGTGTGTGTATATATATTTATATTTCTCTAGATGTATATAAGTGCTTGTATACAACCATTCATGCGGATAAATACATATGCCTGTTAAGGTTTTATCACTGAATTATCTATGCAATATGTTTACACATGAATACGCAGAGACGAAGAGAAATGCTCACATTTACACGACCAGTGAAAGAGAGACACATAACTGTAAAACGCGCGTGCGGTAAGGAAGCGTGCACACATATGAACATATACGGATTTACGTAATTATATGTGAGATTATAAATCTACAAACACAAATACACATGCATATATTTATGATTATGTGTGTATGTATGTATTCATATACAATATATGTGCATTTATTGATACGCATTGTTGTCTGCTTGCGTATGCGTGCGCGTGTGGGGGAGTTTGCGTTAGCGTATGTGCGTGTGCGTGGGGGGAGGGGGCAATGCCATTTCTCTTCTATAAATATTGGCCAATTTATCTTGATTACAAAATTCGTAAATTCTCGATAGATATCTAATAATATGTAATAGGAAATCTACCCATCTACGAACGAGGCATTAGATGAGGGAAGGAAGTCGTAACCGCATTATTTATTGGAGAATGTGTAAATGGATTATTGGGTGATGTCTTATAGAAATCACATTACTACTGGTGATAGAGCATTCTATTGCAGATATATATGTGTTTGCGACTGACATGTGATGACGATTCACTCCCGATCTGAAATAGGCTGTCAGCCTCTGTATCATGAATAGTGAATAGTTATGTGGACCACTCCTAACGAAAACCAGAACTCCCTTCGACCGCTGCATAAAAAGTATTAAGAAAAGGATGTTTACACTATTTTACTCTTTACACTATTTTACTCTTATTTATACTCTTATACATTCAAGCTTCACAAATTTCCCGATTTAAATTATGAATCATATTCCTTTCGATAATATCAATATGATTACAAAACTTCTTTGTAGATGATACTTTTGTTTGGGCGACACTAATTTTCAAAATACTGGAGTCCGTTGCTCTTCTCATAGCGACATACGTAAACATCAGAATGGTCAAAAATACACCTATGCAATCTTAAGTCTAGCCTTGTGCCTTGTTAGCTGTGAATGCCCGCGCGAAATTTTTAGGTTTGCAAAAAATCAAACTAAGACTTACCTCTCACTGTTCTATGCGACTAATATCTGGATATTCTGGTATCATGGGTTATTTTGATTGACAAAACTGAGATGTAAACACCATCCGCTTCGATTAGCTGTTTCGAATCCTGCTTAATACTGACACACGTCAATATCTACTAAAGAATCACACACGCTATATAGTGACACACACTTTTCCATATTATTTTTCGCTATTAACCGTCCTCGCGACCCTCTTCGTATCTACGATGGGGCTACGAACTATGCAATGCACATCCAGAGTTACTCGTGGTCATTGAATGTTTAATAGAAATGCGAAGGTGGTTTATATATTCGAAAATCGATATCCACGAAATAATCGTACTTTCCGGTTTTTTAATGCTTAAAAACCTTCTTAATGACCGTCTTTGTAATCTCGAAATATATCGTGATCATTGGTCCAGCCGTCCGGACGTGAAGAGGGAACAAACAAACGGACAGACAGACGGACGGAACTCCCATTATAATAAGATAGCAAATATTCCCATCTACGATGGGAAATAAAAGGATAGTATCGCAAATCTAAACACTCCAAATTTACTAACTATACGGGGGGGGAGAATCCAGAATATATATTTACACAAAAAGATCAAAGGTGATTTATTAATACACAAACACACACACACACACACACATAAACACACACACATACACACACACATACACACACATACACACACACACACACACACACATATATATATATATATATATAACCTTCGTAACGAGGAGAATATTCCTTGTGTTGTATGTCTTGTACCCTGTTTTGTTTCGTTTTTCGTTGTTTAAAAAAAGTTCGTTTCTATGTTTTTGTTTCCCATTGTGTTCCACGTTTTTCTTTATGTCCTGTACCCATATATGCATGTATATACATATATATGTAGGTATGTACATATATGTATGGATTTATTCATATATATATATATATATATATATATCTATATATATATATATATATATATATATATATATATATAGAGAGAGAGAGAGAGAGATAGATAGATAGATATATAGATAGATAGATATATAGATAGATAGATAGATAGATAGATAGATAGATAGATAGATAGAATAGATAGATAGATAGATAGATAGATAGATAGATTATGTGTACCTTTCAATGTGTACAAATAACACGGAAAAAAATACCAGGATAGCAAAAATTCACACAAGTGCCAAGCATATTACAGCCTACTTATAAAGGTAGAAATTTCAGGGTTAAGTGAGATGTTTTTGTATATAATAGATAAATTAAGAAAGGGAGTCAAACGCAGGTGTTATTCAAGGTTACATTCCTTTAGAGACTAAATTAATTTACTAAGCCCAGTATTGTTGCATTTATTCATATGTCTAAATGTAGATATAATGGTTGGATATTCTTTTCGGCAAATGGACGAAGAACTACCTTTCTAAAAAAAGACATCAGAACCGGAAGTAATTTTACATTGATAAACAGTCTTTAGTCTTAGAATTACTGCTCAGGAAACGAATACGATTCGAATTTATATCAGAAATATTAATATTGTTGTTATTATTGTCCAAAGAATGGTTAGCGTTAATAATATCAATATTATTATTTTCATTAAGAGGATTTGTATTTCAATACTAATTGTTATGCGAAGAAATGATTTGTGAAAGGTTTCTGGTGTTTGAAAACCCAGTTTTCATTTGGTATGAATTGATAATGGAATGGTATCTTGAAGTTTTGGGGAGATTCTTATCTATAGCTTCACAAAACTGGTAAGGAAGGTTGGATTTGATTTGCTTACCATATGGAATTACCAACTAAACAGTTTTGTTAGGACACACGTTGTTATTAGGGTAATTATCTTTAAAAGTCCTAGACTTATTTTTATTACGCACAAAGTGACATAATGAACGGACATCTCCCTTACATTGCAAAATTAATTTTTTTAATTTAGTATTGTCATTCGAACTAAAATTTATATTGTTATTACCGTTATGGCGTATTTTCATGTCCTGATTAATAGAGGTGGAATTTAGGGTCAATATAGGTAGTATTTTTTTATAGCCTGTTTTAAGTAAGGCAGAGTTATAAAATTCTGAGAAATCAGATTATATATGTTTCCAACACTATCTGTGGTCGTTGGTTTGGAGCCAAATGAAACAATGAAACCTACTGAAAGAGAAACCGAAGCAGTTAAAACCAACTCAAGATGATTGTGACTCAAACATCGCTACCGACAATCGTTTGCAGGCAAATCCTAATTGGGGTCTAGTTGCGTATTGGTCATGAGAAGAGAATAGTTGAAGAGTTGATTTTCTAGTGACTTTGACGTATCTAATGAAGAAGCAGAAGTGTTCCAAACAATGTTATAGCATGAGTTTTCAACATATTTAAATAGCTCCTACTGATTTCCTTGTGTTGGAGAAAAACATGTATATGTATGTCACGTTTTACATTTTATCTATCTCTCTATCTCTCTATCTCTCTATCTCTCAATCTATCTATCTATCTCTATGACTATATATATATGTATGCATATATATATAAATATAAATATCTATTTATATATATACACATACATCCATCTATATATACATATATGTATATATACATACATATATACGTGCATACATGCATACAAATACATATCGTTTGAAGTGATACTGTGTTGAGATTATATGAGAAATAGGAAAACTAATTAGTTGAGCGCGAAGAGAACCGTAATTAAAATCCTATACATATATTCACAGACATTTATATCGTAATTATTACCCTAGTCTCTCCCTCTCTTTCCTTCTCCCCTATGTCTAATTCACTCTCTCGCTTCCCGCTGCATTAAATACAAAAGTAAAAAAGCATATATTCTCATATACTGATGTAGTAACAGGCATACATACAGCCACACATACAAATGTACTAATCTTGCACACACACACACACACACACACATACACACAATTTAAGTACATATACTTACATATATAAACGTACATATGCATACACGTACACATATATATTTGTACAAGAACCACATAAAAGACAGAGTGATAAAACAAAACGATGTTTCACTGAAGAGAACACGTTATACTAAAACCGCTTATAATGATAGCCTTTCATTTTATCTTCTGAAATCATAGATAATTATGTCTTAAGTGTAATCTCTTCTGACGAAGAATCACACCAATATGATTATTAGCAATCCTGTTCTAATTTAAACAACTTCGATTCCCCCTCTTCCATTTTCTTTGAATCAAGTGCAATGACTGTGTTTTCGATACAAAAGTAGGTACAAAGTATGAACAACAATCAAGTTATGCATTTTTTTGCGGAGAAATTCTTTAATATAATTGCTTGTGTTGTGCGGGGTATTTTATTTTTATATTTTATCTTGTAACAAATGTCAAGCAGTGGTAACAGCAGCAGTATAGGCACTACTATTGCTGTTACTGTCGCTGATGAGAATGATGATAATTGTGGCAGTGTAGGCAATGATGATATGTGTAATAATTACGATAATGATGGTTCCCCTTATATGAATAAAGATTGCTATACAATTGCACTTGATGTTAAGACACCCATTAATTCAATGTTATTTTTCTTGACACTCCTGTTCTCGTAAAATCTCAAAAAATATACACGGTGACACGGTGCAGATCATTAACAACATTATCTTGCAAGGTGTTTACGTCAGTACTGCACCGATTCTGCCAAGCCCCGGATCTCAGTATTAACAATTATTTACAACTGGCTTAATTGATGTCACATATTTCGAAGTGAGCGAAATATATTAAATTTACTCTAGATCTTGTGTGATAGTTAATTTGAACTACGTAGAAGTATGGTATGCAAAATTGATCAATGCGTTATTTCATTTAAAAATACAGCAGTATATAAAAACCAGCAAATACCTACCAATCTAGGAATTTTATTATCCATCACTCTTATAAGTATATATATATATATAGGCAAATTTGTTGTAGAAAATGCACCAAAATTTGAAAAAACTTGCGATTGTTTAAAATAAATTTAATTACATATATACCAAATTAGTTTCAACAATGTTCATATTTAGAGAAATTGTAAACCAGATCCATTTTTTACTATCTTGACTTTTCCCTTGTTTTTTCTTCGTCTTAACTCAGTATGACTGAAACTTCGATGATATTTATGTCTAGTCTATTACTACTAACACTAATGAACTTTGTGTATTTAAACAAGTTGATGCACAGTTATAATATAATTGACTGCAATGAACATTTAAACTTCTCAACATTAAAACTTTAAAACATATTTTTCTAACCCCTATTTCTAAATTTGTTTGTTATGAACTTTAAACTTGTCAACATTGAAAAATTTAAACATGTTTTTCTAAATTTTTACCACTGATAAACAAAAAAAATATTGTTGAAAGTAGTTTGGTATATATGTAAATGAATTTACTTTAAACAATTACAAGTTTTCAAATTTAAGTGCATTTCAACAACAAATATGTCTATATATTTTTCCCTGCGTGGAAATACAAACCCCATTTTTGTTTTATATATAATAATATGTATGTATATATATATAATATATTATATTATATATAATATATATATATATATATATATAATATATATATATATATATATAATATATATATTATATATATATATAATATTATATGAGGATGAGATCGTTAATTAAAATATCGATCTTATCAGCATGGGAATAAAACCTTCAAAGGTAATAATTATTATTAAAATTGTAATTTAGAGTATCCAACATATACCGTCGCGCTGGAAATAGCAGCCCAAACCTGACTCTAAAACCAGATTAAATGTTCATACAGCACCGGGTGCTGTATGAACATTTAATGTTGTGGTTTTAGAGTCAGATTTCTGGCTGCTATTTCCAGCGTGACGGAATCTCTTAGATACCCTAAATTATAATTATATATATACATATATATATATATATATATATATATATATATATATATATATATATATATATATATATATATGTGTGTGTGTGTGTGTGTTGTGTGTGTTGTGTGTGTATGTGTGTGTTGTGTGTGTGTATGTGTGTGTGTGTGTGTGGTGTGTGTGTGTGTGATCTAATTATTAGAGCATATATTTGAGCAAAACTATCGGGAAGTAAACTGGATGAGAATCTGACATGCTACGAAAAATATAAACTTACCAACAATAAATGGATTCTGTGTAAAACTTTTCGCATGTGAATAGACGTTATTACGTCTAATGGTATTGAAATTATGATTAGAGCAAAGGGAAACGTCACATCTCCTGAATGATAGTAATGACAATACAAATCGCAAGCATTATATGTGTATATACCAATATAGATGTGAGTGTGCTTATGTGTGTGTGTATCATCACGAAAAATGTATACGAACAGAACGTGGTGGATCAACAATTAACCGAATGTGTAAAATGGGACTGGGGCTTTTGCGAGGTGAAAGGATGCATGGAGAAGGTGGCTTTATCCATTCTATCTTATATAGTAGAAATATTTTTAGAGTTTACAGAGGGATGTAAGGGTATCATGTAATTCTAGCTTTACATCACCTCCAAAATTAAAACCATCTGTAGAAGAGGTATCCATTGTACAGTATACACAGAGTATCCTCTGATCGAATGTCCCTGATAATTCACCTTCTATCTTCTCTCTCTCTCTCTCTCTCTCTCTCTATCTATATTTGCTACCCAGGTATCGGTTAACCGAATTACCAATACTAGGATAATTCATTCACCTACATATATAAGACTGAGGGTTTCGAGTGTCCTGTCCGTGTTTATTGTGTCGTCTTCTAAGAGTTATACGTTCTTGTCCATGTTGTATTTTTCTACATACCTTAACATATATTCCAGGCGCCCCGTACCCCCCTTATCATAAATGTGAGCACATATTCTTAATAATTGGTACGACTCTCTGTTTGTCTCTCTCTCTCTCTCATTTTTACTTGATCTGTCCCCCTCTCTCTCTTTTCTCTCTACTCATCCTCTTTTTCCTCTTCTCTTTCCTCTGATTCTTTGGTCTAGTCTTCCACTACCCTCCTATTTCTTTGTCTCGCTCTGCACTCACAGGTCATTCTTCGACACCCATCCCTTCTCCTCTCTGATTCCTTCTTTCTCTCTCTTCTCTCTCTTTGTTGCGTTTGTCCCTCTCTCTCTCTCTCTCCTTTGCTTCATCACTTTCTTTTCTTTTCCCTCTTCTCTGTCACGTGACTGTTGGCCGAAATCTGCCTTCAGCTCCTGACCCTCGTCGTGTCAACATCGTTGTTTTTCGTCCGCCGCTATAAAGGCTTCTTCCAATGCGCCAGAAAAAATTTGTTTGCTTGTTATCAGTCGTAGACACTTGTTTGTTTTCACCGTTAATGCTTCTGTATTTCATGTTTCTGTATTCCATTATTGTTTTTTTTTGTTTTTTTTTATATCTGTCCTTTTGCTGTCCTGGTGTTCGTATGCATTCGATCCTTCTTCCAGGAAATCTACGCTTCCAGCTTAGTTTTTCTAATGCTCGTTGCTTAGTTTTTCTTGGAGGGCTGGCCGTGATCTAGTAATCTCAAGATTAATCAGCCGAAATTACTATGATGATCCGGTTCTTGACTGAAGACTGAGGGTTCGAGTGTCCTGTCCGTGTTTATTGTGTCGTCTTCTAAGAGTTTTACGTTCTTGTCCATGTTGTATTTTTCTACATACATTAATATATATATATTATATATATATATATATATATTATATATGTATGTATGTATGTATGTATATATATATATATATGTGTGTGTGTGTGTGTATGTATAGATTGTTGTATTTCGGTATGGTCATTATTTGTTTTTGCCAAATAGACACACGCACTATATATTTTTGTATTTATATTCGTGTAACGTCGTCCGTTTTCCCTCCTCGTCTCGTATACATTCGATCCTTTTTCCAAGGAATCTAATGCTCTTAGCTTCGTTTTTCCTTAGGGCTGGCCAGATTGGAGCACTCTCAAGATTAATCAGCCGAAATTGCAAGGATGATCCGGTTCTTGACTGGAGATTACAAGCTTCGAATGACCCTTCCGTGTTTTTTGTATCGTCTATCTGGATGCTTTGCGTTCTTGTCCCATTTTGTATTATATATATATATATATATATATATATATATATAATGCTAAGTAATTCAAGATGTTATGTTTTGTAATCAAAGGAATCTTCATTTATATTAGCTATATCTGCATACATAGCAATACGAAAGTAGATTAATAGGAGAAAGGAATTATTTGCAAGTTCGAAGATATGGAAGCATATCGTGACTCTGTTATATGATTTCTTGCATTTGACGTCAGGTTTGCAAAAACGTTGCGGTGGCTTCCTTGACAAGGTCTATGTACTTGTCATGGAAATTGCGTAATGACTTGAAAAATATCTTCTTGGCGCCATTTATGCATCGTTTACGAGACATTATTTATTCAGTTAAATGCAAGCAAGTTTACCATATCTTCCTCAGCTCTCTAAACTTATCATGAGCAAATAGTGCAAGCATTTCACATATCCACTGATCTGAGCTGGTACCAACACCGAAAGGATAAAACATAACATCGACTTCGGCACTATGTGAATGGCAATAGCTAGAATACATAACATCACCAATTAACCCGACATTGTAACGATTCAGTCCATGTGTCTTCACTGAAATATATAAGCATGAATACATACTAAGAAAGATAACTCTAACGAGGGATAAACCGAAAATTTTGTCATGATTTCTGTACCAGGTTTGTGCAAATGACCCGACTTGAAACAATATAAAGTGAAATGAAATGGTATAAGTTGTTGCACTAAATGATCTTCAGTATAACATGAATATAATAAACTAGTTTCCTGATTCCATAGGCAGTGACATAGTTCTACAGAAATTAAAGTTTAAGGTGATCAATTTTTCTACCAAATCGAAATTATCTTTATAACGAAATGTTAGCTATCTTGGTGTGATTTCTCTGTAAGAATAAACTAACTGGCACTTACTACTTGTGAAATTATCTTGCAAGTTGACCCTTAGTATAGTACTAGTTCTCAGGAAGATTCAGCATGACACAGAATGAGATAAACCTGACTCTTTAAATTTTTAGTACAACACATTTTTGCCAGCTGACTTCACTAGAGCAACAGGAAATAAAGTGCTTTGATCGAGGACAGAGTATGCCACCAGGAATCACACTCACGACCTTACGATCGTGAGTCGAATATCCTAATCACTTTACCATGCGCCTTCACACGTGACCACGCGCCTCACCAAGTTGAAAGAAGTGAATCATTATTCGTCACACTTCATGTTTCTGTACGTTTGTCTGTAATTCTTGCACATTTTGCAACTGTCATTTATATATGAGGTATTAAACGACTGGTGCTACAGACTTGTTCATAAAACAAGGTCAAATCATTCTTCCAGTTAGGCTGCTAGTCTATCACATAAGGTATGTCTACACCATTTGTTAACTAATGGTGCCAGTCTTTGTAGAAGAATTTATTGAAAATAATTATTGTGTATAAAGAAACTCTTCGAATTTTTCCATCATTTCCATTCGAAATAATACCTTCGGCATATAAATACGTGTGACATTTTATTTAGATACTTTAGAAAAAAGCAGCATTTCATAATATATTATACATTTTAAACTACATTAATGCATTAAATAATCATATATAGGAAGGTGCACATAATATTTAACTGCATTTACCATATTTTATTTACTTTAATGTCTAATGTGAGAAACCGATACCCGCTGTTATATTATTAATTGCAAATTTTACCAAAAAGTTTGGCAAGTGAGAGGCGAAAACTAGAAACTTATATTGAGTTAGAATTTCTGTTTACTCTTCTGAGAAAGATATTAATCTCTCTGTTAAATCTATTAAATATATACACTCTGTTATATAATATCATATCATATCTCTATGCAAAGAGAGAGAGGGAGAGAGAGAGAAAGAGAGAGAGGAATAATGAAAGTCAGAAAGTCAGAAATAAAGAAAGATACCACCGCTTCAACAACACGCACATATGTATAGTGAGAGAATGTTACAGATATTTGCATTTATACCAATACATATTTACATATATACAAATATAGGCATATATATATATGTGTGTATGTGTGTGCATGTGTGGGTGTGTATTTGTGTAAACACACATTGTGTATGCATGTCGACATGTATGTACGAGTGTGTGTAAATATAAATGAACTAAGTGAAATAATTTAGTGTGGCCAGTAGCATTAATTATAACTAATAAAGTTATACTGATTACCATGTAAGATAAATACTTGATTTACTGAATCTATCTTCGTTTCCAGAGAACGTAGGAAGCACTTAATGGAGTTGGCAACGATGTTCGAAACAGATGAGTAAGATAGGCTAAATAAATCGTCAATGTAAAATATTGCCAAAAATGTTTGTGCTTGGTGACAAGTGAAAACAAAAAGAGAACATGCGTTTCTGCCACAATGCGCATCAGCATTGTACTGACTGCCACCACTAACATAGAAACAATAGTTTACAGCTCTTCTGTCTCCTTGTACTTTGTTGAATAGTACAGCACAGTATACTTGTGTTTGTAGCTCCCAGTATAGAGAGAATACACTTAAATGGTACACATTTCTTTCTTCCTTTTAGCACGTAGCAGTCGACTGTGAATCTACTGTAGTTAGTTATATGTTTACTTACTGAATTTAATAATATTGTTTTTGTTCATAGGGAAAATGCATTTATGCGTTGTAGTTTAATTAATAGCGTTAGTATTTAATCCTTCTTAAAATTATGATCGAATGAATGTGGTGATATTTAAGGTATGTTTGTTCCCAAACAACAGTTATTTTAGTGCTGTTGACACAGCCGGATTGTATGGTACTGCCCAGGTGTCAAAAACATAGTGATATTCATGGGGCAGCTGATGATGGGGGTATATTATATTGTTGGTATAGCTGTTATTGCATGTCGGAATAGACATCTATTTGCTATATAATATGCAAGGCCCACTTAAAACATACTCTATCATTCCCTGTAAAAAATCAAACTAGTTTCCTACTTTATCACCATGTATACTCCATGTAATTGTAAACTTAGACTATTAAGGATAACTTATACTCTTCATTGTGACTAATCACTGTAGTGTAGCAGCTTTGCTATTCTATATTAAATCGAATAAATTTGACAACTTCATTGAAATGGATTGATTCCTTACATTTGTAGACTTCAAACAGTAAATTTAAATCAAAACATCAGTACTTAGTTTGGTGATCTTAATTTGGTACACTTAGTAAGGTTAGAGTTGTAAGCATGTAGTGGTAAGCTTGACGAGTATACTTAAGTTAATAAATTTCATTATAGAAAACGGGTAAACGGCTTGGGGTACGCTGCAGTTCATAAAATTAGATCGATAAACTTACGAGATACACTTCGAGTTTTACACTTACATGAATAAAATTTTGCAGTAAATGGGTAACATTCGTAAAGAAGTAATGTTAAATTTATACATTTTTAGGGTTATAGTGGAATTATACACTTAAATTATTCGTTAATTTACTTACTGGGCTACGATAGAATTCTGAAATTGATAAAAATACAGTAGTTCACATAAATGGATATAGTTAATGCAAAAATATAGTGGCACACTTCAACTGCTGCACTTGCAATAAAAGTAGTGGCACATTTAAACTGTTGCAGAAGAGTAAACTTGGAATGGTGATAACTTTCATTGGAGTAATAAGCTTAAAATTACTTTCAAAATTTGATACCAAGCCATATTTGATCACTTAGAATAGCATATGTGTATATATATATATATATAAAACAAAAGGTAAACAATGAGGCATTATTATTTCTTTGAATGCTGGCATGCGTGTGTGTCTGTACATGTAAGTAACACGCACGAGTGTGCGTGAGTGCGTGCGTGTGAGAAATCGTGTGTGAGTACATGTGTAGTGTGGTCGAAAGTGCACTGTTGTTGGCGTTAATAAGGCAGGTTTTATTTGGAGCCAAATAAATGGTACCGCGTATATCCACAAGCTGGGGTATAACGAGAATATTTAAGCAAGGAAACAAAGTATGGGTCAATTTCCTTTGGTAAAAGAAGGCACTCCACTTCCTGAAAATTGGAAATGACCGTTCAGTTGAAGGAAAGAGACACACAAATTGAAACACAAATGCATACATATATATATATATATATATATATATATATACATACATATATATATATATATACATAGTTGAAATTTACAGAAAAATAAAAGACGAAGGCAGGTGTATAAACATCAAGCAAGTGTATTAGTTTGACGCTCGAGAAGGTGAGAAATTCATTTAAGTTTCGATCCTACGCTCTTCAACAGAGACGAACACGAGAAAATAAGCAGACAGAGAGAGTGTGAGAGAGAGAGAGGGCGAGAGAGAGAGAGAATATAAAACTTTTGCAGTTATCCATCAATCATGGCCACAAAGGTATTGATTGATTGATTGATTGATATATATATATAATATATATATATATATATATATATATATATATATATATATACATACATATATATATATATACATGTACATACATATACATTCGATGCTTTCTTCCAAGGAATCTAATGCGCTTGGCTTAGATTTTCCTTTGGGGCTGGCCAGGTCGGAGCAATCTCAAGATTAATCAGCCGAAATTGCGAGGATGATCCGGTTCTTGACTGAAGATTGAAGGCTTCGAATGTCCCGTCCGTATTTTTTGTATCGTCTTCTAAATGTTTTGCCTTCTTGTCCCAGTTAGTGTTTTTTTTTTACATATACATATACATATATATATATATATATATATATAATATATATATATATATATGTAAGTATTTGTATATATATGTATATGTATTTGTGGTCATATGTCTACATACGAGGGCCACACACATGTGCGTGCACATACGCTCGCATGTGCGCAAACTCGCAAACACACATATGCTCGTGTGCTTGCTTATATATGTACATATGTATATATGTAAGAATCTATATCTATGTGTGTGTATATATATATATATATATGCGTGATTATAAGTATATGCGTATATACACATACATGTATACATATATATATAATATACATATATATATATATATATACATAGTTGAAATTTACAGAAAAATAAAAGACGAAGGCAGGTGTATAAACATCAAGCAAGTGTATTAGTTTGACGCTCGAGAAGGTGAGAAATTCATTTAAGTTTCGATCCTACGCTCTTCAACAGAGACGAACACGAGAAAATAAGCAGACAGAGAGAGTGTGAGAGAGAGAGAGGCGAGAGAGAGAGAGAATATAAAACTTTTGCAGTTATCCATCAATCATGGCCACAAAGGTATTGATTGATTGATTGATATATATATATATATATATATATATATATATATATATATATATATACATGTACATACATATACATTCGATGCTTTCTTCCAAGGAATCTAATGCGCTTGGCTTAGATTTTCCTTGGGGCTGGCCAGGTCGGAGCAATCTCAAGATTAATCAGCCGAAATTGCGAGGATGATCCGGTTCTTGACTGAAGATTGAAGGCTTCGAATGTCCCGTCCGTATTTTTTGTATCGTCTTCTAAATGTTTTGCCTTCTTGTCCCAGTTAGTGTTTTTTTTTTACATATACATATACATATATATATATATATATATATATATGTAAGTATTTGTATATATATGTATATGTATTTGTGGTCATATGTCTACATACGAGGGCCACACACATGTGCGTGCACATACGCTCGCATGTGCGCAAACTCGCAAACACACATATGCTCGTGTGCTTGCTTATATATGTACATATGTATATATGTAAGAATCTATATCTATGTGTGTGTATATATATATATATATGCGTGATTATAAGTATATGCGTATATACACATACATGTATACATATATATATAAGTATACATATATATATGCTCAAGTATGACCGTAGCCAACTGCATGGCAACAATAAGGAATATATATATTTATATATATATATATATATACATATATATGTCTGTATATACATCTATCTATCTATCTATCTATCTATCTATCTATCTATCTATCTATCTATCTATCTATCTATCTATCTATCTATCTACCTCTCTTTCTGTCTTTGTACATTTAGATATATATATATATATATTATATTTGGCACCTGAATGTGTCTAACCCTTAAGGGCTGATGTTGCTGTAGCTTGTAGCCCCAGGATGACATCTCCTCAAGCTGGTTATTGACACACTATCAGATAATATGTCAATAGCCTGCTGGTAGAGATGTCTTCCTGGGGCTACAAGCTACAGTAATATCAACCCTTAAGGATTAGCCACATTTAGGTGGCAAATATACTTCCCGATGTCGTGCATCTACTGTTTATACCTCGCCCAGAGATTTATTATAAATGTATATATGTGTGTGTGTGTGTGCTTGTGTGTGTATGTATGTGTGTTTGTGTTGGTGTGTGTGTGTGTGTGTGTATGTATATTCATATATAAATATATAGATATATATACTCTATCAGACACTCATATATATATATATATATATATATATATATATACGTATATCATACGTGTAAATGCTGTAAATGCGTATATGTGAGTGTGTATGAATGTATGTATATAATGAGTTAGGTGAGAGGAAACGACGTGTATATAATGAACAAGGGGCGTCGTGTGAGACATAAATAACTCTGCTGGCTGGACCTTGTTGATCAAAGCTAACTTATCATTAACACATTACGTGCTATCTCCAAGTTTAACTAATATCATTTAACACTTCACTACTTTTCAGTCTGGTCGGACAGGATATTATTTTGAAATTAGATAGTAACTGAGAAGCATTTTCGAAAAATATAATGCTGCGGCTTGCAGAGCGTTATTTTATCAATATTTGCCTGAAACCGATAGCTATTTCTGTCAAAGTGGGCTGTGATATATGAGCTTAAGAGTGAAACTATTAAGGCGATATAAAGTAAAACAGTAAAAAAAAGGAAAGAACGATCAAGAGCAGGGTATTTACTACATCATTTCTTGATCATTGACATAAAAAATAGAAAATTGTTGTTCAATATTTAAGATGTATTACCCAATATGTACATATTTGTCGTTATTGATATTTCTAACAATATCTTCTTGGTTGATCGAGTGGCGTGTTATGGAAAAAAGTATTAAAAGAAAAAAGTGAAAATGAAAGGCGGTTAAATATATGCAGGAAAAAAAGAATAGAAATATAAAAATTTAATATTACTAAGCTCCAGGCGTCAACCTTGGGTGGTGGGTCTCAATACCATAATTGCATTGGTCGTGCTAGATTGATGTAGATATAAGTTTCGATCGTCAAATATGTCATACAAACCCTATGAATCATAATAAACTTCACATTTTCTTATATGCACATCGAAGTCATTGGGTAATAAATGTCACTATTAAATGCACTGAAAATACTGTTATAACTAGCAATGCAACGTATCAAATATTGATTTATTTACTTATTTATGAATATATTGATGTATTGTGCATATATACCGAATATTAACGGTGGCTATGTGTGCCATCACTAATATTTGACGTATAGAACAGATATCTGCTACGTGTCAACGCCCGAATTGAAGTGATATTACTCCAGAGTGCAATTTCTGCGAGTAAGTTTCTATAATGATTGAATACAGTGCGTTTCATAACATTCACTTCAGTTCATTGTGTTAAAGGTCAAAGGCAACTACAGATTTTAAAATACTCTTGGATATTAAGGATTTCCCATGATATCTAATACATATTTGATATATTTTATAAAGACACTGGTAATTATGTATGATATCTTAATTATTGTTTCTATACTATGGGAATATCGGAACACAGCTATAAAATATTACTCAGCTGAAAATAGAAAATGAAACTCTTTTTGCAGATCTTTGAGACCAGAGAAAGATATGGTATCGTTGTAATTTAACCACGGGTTAATCCTGAACAGGAAAATCTCTACTCTAAAGCAATCCACTCATAGCCACCTTGTCTTATATTAAGGCAACCAATGTCCCTAGTCAATTACAAAACAAAAGAAAACAGAGTGTAACTTAAAGCTAGATCTGTCAGACATTTCTAGCATGCGGAGACAATCCTGTTGATGTTAAAGTGAGAATCCATTGGCTTTCACTTAGCTAGCAGAATATCTTGAAACGGTAAGTTATTGACTGAAATAGATGATGAAGAAATTCACTTCTAAATATTTCGACGCCATATACACCTCATTAAGCTTTGAAAATATGTATTCCACAATAACATTACTGGATATTACTATTTGTCTGTGGTAATTCAACGCAATTGTTATCAAATGTCGGTTGGAGGTTAGATAAAAATAATTGAGGGAAAGTGCTCTGTCTGCAATTTCATGTAGAGTAATAAACAGAAGTCTATGAGGAGAAAATACAGTTACTTCTTTTATTGAAGTGCTAACAGTTCTACGCTGGAAAGAATACATGTCACACAAACATCTATTTTAAGTACGTCGGTTACGAAAGATCGAACATATCTTAAATAAACCATGTTATTCATTAAAAGAAAGCAGGAGAATGAAATTTAGAAAATGATATCAAAAGATTGTCCAAGAAAGGAAAAAAAAACAAATACACGTTTGCAGGCAGAAAAAAAGAATACGGTCAAATACACATGCATTCATATAAGCATTGGTTTGTAGAAACACACAGACACACATACATCGTTCGCGAACACACACACACAGACACACACACAGAAACACACACACACACACACACGTACAATCGTTTAAAGAACGTCGTACAAGACATTTTTTCGTGACGAAGTATCAGTTTTAACCGTACACAATGTAAAATGGAATATCTGTAACATACAGTTAAAAAAAGTTTGGTATTCTCATTTCATTTGAACGTATATAACAGTACTTATATAATGCCAAATGCACGCGCGCGCGCATACACACAAACAAACGTGTGTGTGTATATATCATTGTTAGAGTTTTCAATTGTTCCATTGTAGTCATAAACATAATACTATAACTTTCTCTTAAGATATATACATACATGCGTATACACAGACACACTGATATATACAAACACACTTATGCACACTTCTATATATGTCTGCGGCACGTGCGCACATACAACTTTCTTTGTGTCAATTTAATATGACGCACAGTTTAAGTGTCATTAGTTTGGTGAATAAAGTAGGCACATGTTTGTCTTTATCATAACTTACTACTGTTTTTATAAAACCTTCATAATCGATGTAGAGACATGCTATTTGTTGGGGTAAAATAAAAAGAAATGAGAACTATTTATATTTCATCACAATTTGGATTGACTGAAAATTCGTAACACGAAAAGGTCTATCTTAAAAATGGCCATATCCCATTCAACCTATTCCACCTAAAAGAATTCCTGAATCCCCGGTTTATATCTATATATTTCCTTTTTAACATGGATAAAATGTAGCTATTCCATTGTGTCATACAAGCTTTATTGTGAAAGAATTATGGAAAAATTATTAGAACAATATACACCGTCTAACCAAATAGCTTCCAAAATTGTTTATTCGACTTTTTGTTCTACATTCAAATCTCAGTGAGGCCACTTTGTTATTCCCCACTTAAAAGTTGATAACTAATGCTAACATTTAAGTATGGATTCATTGTAATAGGCTCATCAAGTCTCCAAACAATTTTAGCCTTGTGCCTAAGCTATTAAGAATTACGTTAGTTTTGTAACATATTAGTAGTTGTCCTATAGTATATATATATATATATATATATATATTATATATATATATATATATATATACATCATTCTTATTTAAGGTCTTGCAGTGTGATTTGAGGCAGATATACCTACTTATTCTAACATGGCGGACACAATAAAAAAAACTATTACTTGATAGTGAAATACTAATTCATTCATTGCAAACTGATCTCTAACTAGGAATATTTCATTCTAGGATTTGCAATCTGAACTCTCTTTACTCCAAGATATCCCCTCTAAAGTATCATCAAACGTCTGTCTCTGAGCAAATTATTCAGCTGATCACTATAATTAATACATTAAAATGATATCAAAATAAAATTCTAAATAAATAATATGGTTTTGTTCCCATAGCAGACTGCTAAAATCCTGTGATATCAGATTTTTTCCAAAATTGAATTATAAATATTTTATGTGTGATGTGCTTGCCATCACAAAAAGAACAGCATGTCTAAAACGTCTAAATTATTTTTAGATCTTGGTATGCAATAGTATTTGCAGCTTGTCGAAAACCTGGCTTTAACGTAGATTAGAGATATATTCTAGAACCCAATTAGAATAACATTTATCGGTGTGAACTTACCATCAGTGGACATAATTAATTACCTAATAATGAAAACAGTGAGGAAATTAACAGTTCATTACGCTGAACTAATAGATTCTCTTCTGATTTCAGGCAATGCTCAATTTTGAAGCGTTGCTCCTTGTAAAATGTATATGCTATGTAAAATCATTCTTCCTATTCTTTGATTTCATTTACTTTCTGTCTGACCGTTTGCATCTTCTATTTTCCTAATTCAGTCTCGTATATACTGCATTCATTATATGCATTTATAGACATATGGATGCGCATATTTGTGTGTGTATATCTATTATATAAAATCCGTTCTGTGTGTGTGTGTGTGTGTCTTCTAGGATCTCGGTCATCCTTCCTCCGATTGCGCTCAGATTTGATAAGTAGACACCGACGGTATCAGTGCAGGTATAAGTGTTGGAAAAATTACAAAAATCGATTACAAGTGAGAATGCGATCGATAAAGCCGTGGGAACGCGCATTTGTAAAATCATTATTCTTGGCATAGAAAAAAGTATATCTTTATTTCTTCTTTTTCTGGTGTCTCAAATTTAGGTTAAATCAGTGTTTCCTATGGGACAGTTGGACAAGTGGTTTTGAGAAAATTTGGTTTAAATGTTTGACTACTCAGCACCGAAACCTGCGTGTCATCTGAAAAGTCAGTAACTTGAGTCAATGGGTTCCTCATAATCTTTCCAAGACTAATTGTACGCAGAGAGCGAATGCGTGCTCTTCATTGCTGTCACATCTCAAGAATGAACCTTATTTGGACAGATTACTGACTGGTGATGAGAAATCGGTTCTCTATCTAGGGAAAGGAGAAAGACCGACACACTAGGCTAAAGAAGATCTTCACACACGTAAGGTGTTGTTATCTCCTTAGTGGGATATGAAAGGTTTAGTCCACTTGGAACCTTTAAACCCAAACCAAACGACTACAAAGATCTACTGCGAACAGCCTGAGCGGCTTACGTCAGCGCTAGAGGAAAAACGACCGCCTTTGGTTTCAAAATGAAAGGTGTTCATCCATCAGGATAATGCTCTGCCATATACAGTGAGGATGACATTGGAAAGGCTGGATCCGTTTCAATGGGAAACGATGCCCCACCTACCATATTCGTCGGCTATTGTCCCATTTGATCATCATTTGTTCCGCAGTCTTCAACATCATTTGAACGAAAAAATATGAATTCTGTAGGTGAGGTCAGAACAGTACTGGAGGAGTATTTTTCCTCACGGACAAGTGAATTGCAAGTGTACCAGATAGATGGAAGAAAATCGTAGAAAATGAAGGAGAATATATTTTAGATTTTCCAAAAACTTTCTGTTTCTTAATTTTGAAAAATAAAAGGATAAAAATCCGCATTTTTTATGGGATGGCCCAGTACACACACACACACACACACACACACACACACACACATTTTATATATATATATATATATATATATATATATATATGTGTGTATATATATATATATGTGTGTGTATGTATATGAATATATCAATATATATATATATATATACGCATATATATGTATATGAATATATATGCATATAATGTAAATTTAATACACATATATGTATATTTATGTATATAGATGTATATATACAGAAATATGTTTGTTCTTCTAGAATGTAATTGTGTCCGTCTGTATATGTGCAAATAAATGAGAGAATCTAAAGGCATATTGACTTTAGGAAGTGATATGATATTTTGGTTACAAAGTTTGACCATTAAACCCATCGATTCTCAAACGTCTTCAAAAATTGGCAAAGATATTGCTCTGCCGGAACAACTGAATCTCAAAGAATTACATCTAATTATAAAGAAAAAGCCAGCAGGAATGTTCTACTGAAGTGTTCCAATAAAACTTCAAGAGGTAAAGAACGCTTGTTTTGTCATTTGTCCATTTAACCATTTATGTATCACTTTACTACTCTACCTCAGAGTCTGTCTCCCATTTCGTCTCTGTATGTCGATATATCTATATACAATTGCATACTTACACACATACACACACACACAAACACAAACATTGGTCCATCCATACACACATATATATGCGAATACATATATGCATACACACACACACGCGCGCTCACACACACACACATGGCGGTGCCCCAGCATGGCCACAGCTCATGAGCTGAAACTAGAATCAATCAATCAATCAAATACATACATATATATATATACATATATATGTATGCATATGTATGTATGTATATATATATATATTATATATATATATATATATATATATATATATAATATATATATATATAATTAAAAATGGGGGTGTCTAAAGACACCAACATGCCGAAATAGCAGTCGAAACACTGACTATAGTACCACGTTAAATGTCCATATCGCACCATGAGGTAAAGCGGAGGGACAAAACATACAAGCAAAAATTATTGAATAATTAAAGATCCAAGGATTTCTGGTTCTGCTTTAGATAAGCTTTACCGTCATCAATTGAATATATCAAGGGTACATAAATACAGATATATATATGCACAGCAAACGATATACTTACATATACGAGCGTCGCACATACATACATATGCACGTATGGACACAGCCAGTTTGAATCGCCCGCTAAATCACCGCATAAGTACGATATGGTTAAAATAAGCACCGCAGTGAATATAATAACGAATTATATAAATTTATATATGAGGATAATATCGATACCAGAAATCCTTGGATCTTGAATTATTCAATAATTTTTGCTTGTATGTTTTGTCCCTCCGCTTTACCTCATGGTGCGATATGAACATTTAACGTGGTACTATAGTCAGTGTTTCGACTGCCATTTCGGCATGTTGGTGTCTTTAGACACCCTCATTTTTAATTGTTAAAAGTTTTTTACATTTGTAAGGTATTTCTTTCATGCTGGCCACTTGATAATTTCGACACTTAAATATCGATATTATCCTCATATATAAATATATATATATATATATATAATCCATATATGCAGATGTACGAGCTTACATATGTATGAACGTGTGTTTTTATCTATATATATGCATATATATATGCTTGCATATACCCTGGAAATGCCATTAAACTGCGTCGTCTATTGAAGCTCCAGCTCATAAGTACTGGAGTTGTGGGGATCGTGGAGTCACCACTTACCATTATTCCCAAATCCGTTCTAACCCGGAACTGTTGTACCTATCAGGTTCCTAGTTAAGGGTTACATAGATGTCCCTGGTGTAGAGGAGGCTCACGTTAGTTTGAGAGACCTGAGAAGAAGGCAACCTTTCTAGGAGAAATATGCTCTGACATAAAACTTGCTGTCAAAATAGTCTTGCAATGGTTGTCACGGGATCCCTCTCTCACGACCGACAGAGTTTCAAAAAATTACTCTTTACTCTTTTTACTCTTTTACTTGTTTCAGTCATTTGGCTGTGGCCATGCTGGAGCACCGCCTTTAGTCGAGCAGATCGACCCCAGGACTTATTCTTTGGAAACCTAGTACTTATTCTATCGGTCTCTTTTGCCGAACCGCTAGGTTACGGGGACGTAAACACACCAGCATCGGTTGTCAAGGGATTTTGGGGACACAAACACAGATATACACACACACACACAAACACACACACACACACACACACACACACACACACACACACACACACACACACACATATATATATATATATATATACATATATACGACAGGCTTCTTTCAGTTTCCGACTACCAAATACACTCACAAGGCTTTCGTCGGTCTGAGACTATAGTAGAAGACACTCACCCAAGGTGCCACGCAGTGGGACTGAACCCGAAACCATGTGGTGAGAAAACAAAGGTTGAAAATATTCAAATGATGTATATTCATGTATAAATATATAGATATTTGTATATTAAAAGAAGAAACTTACACAACCACACAGAATTAAGGGGTAAATGTTTGGTAATAAAAGTTCGACAGCTTTTTCTCGGGACTCGGAACTACATCATAATTCAGGCAGATGTAATTCGCAAAAAGTCGTGATTATGCGACCAATAGCAGAAGCGTATACACATTAGGTAGATCCGATCATCGTCTTCAGCGTGCGGAGGTAAGTGCCGAACATTTCAAAATCATCATGCAGGGAAATCTAAAGGTAAATTTCATGAAGGCAAAGGCAAATAGAAGTATGTGGAGGGTAGAGGTAGGCCAACCGTTGGGGGTGTAGGCAGTGTTATAGCAGGTAAAGGGTAAGAACGGATAGGAGGGTCAACTGAGGAACAGGGAAAGTGTGAGTGATCGGCGTATTGACAGAAGTAGAAATGTGGAGAGTTGGGAGATGAGTGGGAGGAGTGGGATGGTAATATCGTGAAGGGTGATCATCGTTGTTGGTTTCGACAACAAATACTAATAGGGATGATGGAAAAGGGGATATGTTGTATGTGTGTGTGTATATATATATATGTATATACATCTATGAGTGTGGGTGTATGTGATGTGTGAGTGTGTGTTTGGGTGTGTGTGTATGTATGGGTGTTTGTGCGAGGTTCTTATTGAGATATAACTCACACATAATCTGGTAGAGCAATTTTCCATCGTGAAATCTGCATTCTCTCTTCAAAAAAACCAAACCATACAATAAACGTTCAGTATGCTGTGGAATCACCTGTGCCTGTGCAATTGAGTAAACTGGTTACAATAGTCTCTGGGTGTGCAAAGAAAGAGTTTGATAATAAAATTATAATTAGTTAACAGTGCACATTTGGAGACACGTAGCTGCGTATATTACAATCCTATAAGCTGCTACGTTACGCGAACAAAGAAGCAGGTGGATTTTGGTTTATAAATTATATTCTTATAATAGACAAAAAAAGTATATCAGTCAGAATACTTAAGCATGCAGAAAAGCTAACATGTAATATTTCATATAAAGCTGGTAAATATATGAGTGTCTATTTTTTTTATTCTTTTGAATATGAACACTTAATATGCAATTATATGAAGAGGATAATTTAAACTTCAGACAAAAAATTCTTTCATATACTTTCTGTTGCATTTTTTTCTCAAATTATATACAGGCACTGTTGTGTGTATGTATATATGTACACACACACACACACACACATATGTATATAGATGTGAATATATATATCCATATATAAAAGTATGTGCGAATTGGCTTATACGCATCTGTTGTGTGTACAAAACTTACATTGATGCGAGTTTAATCACTACCTATGTATGTTTTGATCATGAAGGTGCTTTCAGAATATGTGTGTATGTATACACACACACACAGACACACAGACACACACACACACACACACACACACACACACATATATATATATATATATATATGTATATAAAACGAAGCACAGCAATAATTGGTCCATAATAAGGTATGTGAAACCATACAATATAATTTCCAGGGGATGCCGTCTCTACTCCGAGGAATCTCTGTCTATTCTGTGGACTAACGAGAAAATAATTAATAGAATTTCTGAACGACTCTCGGGAAGCCTACACGGATATCAATGTACTTTTGCACAATGCAGTTGGAATGAAATTCGAGTAACCGGTTACTTACTTAATTTACTTTAAGTTATGGATGACTTAAGTTTACTTTTAATCTCCCCATTCGTATAAACACCAAATTGATAAATAACTCGACTTGTGATCATAGGTGCACCAAACCTCACGTGTGCATATGCTCACATTTTTGCAGATGCTTGTATGAGCGAGTATACTCGCGCCATAGTGCTTGTCCGAGGGAGTTTTTACATCCATACCTATAAACGGTTATTTTTAATACTTTTCTCGCTGGATTGCGTGTTCGTTTCTCTTTTTGTCATAATAGATTTTGTTTTTGATCCTCTATATAAAAGAAGATATTTCCTCCGTCTGGCTGCTATTTCCTTCTACAAAACGGAAAGTTACATTGCGGAACATTCATTTTAACGAGTCGTATTTATGTATCACCCGACGAGATACATCTGCTCCTGAACGACTTGTTGAGTGACCCACACAGGAGGAATCGATGCTAGATGTGTCGAAACGATTGTCATGATTAATAATAATTTCTCGTATATTCTATCTCCTGTCTTTCATTTGCTATATATATATATATATACATATATATACATACATACACACCAGTAAATCGAAACGATCGTATATGTCACCCCCATCTTTGCTTTTTACTTCCTTGCTACCTATTTAATTGAAGACATCCCAGCGTAAACCACGAGTACCCATTGTTATTATATCCATTTTCTTCTCTTATACACACACGCACACACACACACACACACACACACACATACGTACATACATATATATATATATATATATATATAATTTCAACAATTGAGGGTAAAATTAATTAATTAATCAATTTCACCAAGTATTCAGTATGCAAAGGTACCATTTAAGGCGAATTCAAATTATTACATTATATAAAAGGGCTTAGTAAAATAAATTACTTTGCCGCATACTGAACTCATTAGAAATAGCAGCTAAAAAAACTTTTTTAAAACTATTTCTAATACTTAAAGAAAACCTCTCTCATATAGTGTTTGCTCAATTCAACTCACGAAACTCACGTGAGTTGAATTGAGCAAACACTATATGAGAGAGGTTTTCTTTAAGTATTAGAAATAGTTTTAAAAAAGTTTTTTTAGCTGCTATTTCTAATGAGTTCAGTATGCGGCAAAGTAATTTATTTTACTAAGCCCTTTTATATAATATATATATATATATATATAATTTTGACTGTGCTTGTCCCCCACAGTCGGTGTGGGTGCTTTTACGTCACCGTGACCTAGTAGTTCGGCAAAAACCCTATATAATAACTACCTGTCTGAAAAAGTACTTACGTCAATTCATGTGTGTGAGTGTGTATACATAAACATGGCCTAGAGGTCACGTTGTTTCACTAACGTCGTTACAACGCGTGTTCGTTTACCTGACCGTTTGGTGCGTTCTGTTTTTGAGCAAAACACAAAGCAGCAACGAAGCATGGCCACAGTCTAGAGACAGAAACAAGTGAAAAATATATTTTTGAATATAGTTATCTCTGCATTAATGTATGCAGCCTCATATATACACTCACACACACTCACGCACAGAAACTAACACCCACTGAAACATTCGTATATATGTTTACATGAACAGGCATATGTGTGTGAAGGGTGCATCACGTTATATCTTCAGTAGAAACGATACTTATTTTTCATAACAGAATGAAAGGCGAACACATTTGCAATACTGACGCATTCATCTGGTTGTGCGTATGTGAGTGTCTGAACGTGTATATTTGTGTGAGCATATAGAAATTCACATGTTGGTGAAGGGAAATTGCAATATTGCATATTATTCCCTATATGTAACGAAATAAATATTTATTGAATCAGCACAATGAATGAGAAGGGGATTGTATGTATAACAAATTGACAATACACTAAATCATAACACAATGTTTGCAATTGCGGATATGTAAAACAAGCAGCAATGACTTCGTAAGTCGTAAATTTCTCGTAAACATGGGACTCAAAAGCATTCATCTGCATATGCATATATGCATTTATTTAGGCATGGATATTTGTTCATTTACCTATATTGTGTTCTGTATTATAACTATATATGTAACTGCTACACACACACCCGCGCAGACGTATACGCACGCATTCACTCATACACACACATGTATATTAACATGTGCACATATATATATATATATATATATATATATATATATATGTGTGTGTGTGTGTGTGTGTGTGTTTATAGGTATGCATGCATATTATATATCTATGGTAATATGTATACACGGACATACACATATACGTATATAATGCACACACCAAATATATTTTTCTGCGCGTGTGTGTGTACGTGATGGATTCTCATTCCTACATATATTATCAACTACTACAGGTTTTGTATAGGATTATATATCAATAGAAGTGTTCCAAAGTAACATAACCTCATAGTAATTTGCTTTGTATGTGGAAATGAAACAATTTTCTTAAATTCTGCTCGTGTGTTAAATTGAGTAATTGAAATCGATCAATCAATATATGTATATATATACATAAGTATACATATCTGCATATATATGTATATTTATATATATAATATATATATGTATATATATTTATATATATATATACATATATATGTATATATATATATATGTATATGTATATATATATAATATATATATATATATATATATATATATATATATATATATATATATATATATATATACATATATATATATATATATACATATATATATATATACTGAAAACCCAACCCACCAAACAAACAACAGAAAACCCCATGGAGGACCCAATGCCACCCAAAACGCTACAGGAAAGAAGAAATCTAGAAGGCACCCAACAACCTGTAAATTTTACCTGTAGGGCAAATGTTGGCATGGGGAGGACGGCAAAAACTGCCGGTTTGCCAACCCGACAACCCGCCAGAACTACAGCTGCCTTAAAGAGAAGAACTTTACTGAGGAAAGGCAAGAAATGTCTCCCAGGAAAACATTCAGAAAAGAAGTGTGCTCCTCAGATGTTCTGCGCAACGCAGCAGCTGAGCAAGAGTCTTTTTTGTGCATGGCGCAAAGGAATGTCCAGCAGCTAACCTGGCTACGCCAAGCACAAAGAAGGAACCTTGCCCACCAATATGCAAGACCACCACAGTCAGCAGACACGGGATGGCCTCCCCTAACTCCTGCACAGTCGTCACCCCAATACTATTACTAAATATTGGGGGCCTGTTGCATCAAAATAAAAGCAAAATTTCTTTCCTTAGAGATCGTACTGCATGCAATCAATCCCTAAGCACAGCAGTCGTGGAAACTCACCTCAGCCCTGACATAGAGGATGCAGAAGTACACGCACCAAACTATGCCATACTGCGAACAGACAAAAAGGAAAGGAGCCATGGTAGAGCTGCTGTATACATCCGTGATGATCTCGCATCCCAGGTCTTACTGTCATACTCAAATTCGGTATGTGACACTCTAATTGTATACATAAGACAACATAATATAGTAATATGCAATACATATTGCCCACTGGATGCTCCAAACCACATAGGCAAGTTTGAAGTATGCCTCACAAGAATTAAAGAAATCCTCATGAATCTGGAACACCACGTGGCCATATTTCTTATGGGTGATTGCAACTTCCCCAACGTCAAATGGCCCGAAGGTCTCATACTCTCACGAATGACTCATTGCAAGCAAGCACAGGTGGAGTCCCTGCTCAACCTCACCAATGCCTTATTCATGGAGCAAGTTGTACTCAAACCAAATAGGGCGAATAACATTCTGGATTTCTGCTTCACAAACAATATGGACATCAGTCATGATGTGAAAGTGACACCGACATTAGTCTCGGATCACAACATAATAGAGCTCTCTATGCTTGGGCCGAAAACAACCAGAGACATACAGCCTAAAGGAAGCACTCGAAATCTCTCCAATCTGAACTTCCACAAAGCAGATTGGAAATCGATATAAAAAGAGATCCTCAGAGAGGACTGGTTGAAATTTCTCTCCACACCAGACATTGACATGAAACTAGAATGTCTTATGTGCAAGCCATATGCCAGAAATATGTCCCGGAGCACAAGGTCAAAACAAATAGGAGCAAGATTCCAAGAGATAGGAAGATCCTCATGAGATGACGAACGAAGGTTGCAAATCGACTCAACCGACATCCCAAAAGCAGCGAAACGTCCCGCCTAAAAACACTGATAGAGATCGAAAAAAAAGGCTACAACAATCCTATGTAAGGGAGAAAGCAAACAAAGAAGCCTGGGTTATAAAAACCATTAAGTCAAACCCAAAGGCCTTCTTTCATTACGCGAAAGAAACAGCCTCAATACACTACATGATAGGATCCCTCCTCCAAAAAGATGGCTCCCTCACAAACAGTTCAACTAAGATCAGTGAGATACTGAATGACCAGTTCAAAAGTGTCTTTAACACCCCGTTGAAAGACAAACAAGTGAACGAAGTGATGATACCTCTTTCCAAGTGCACATTACCAGGATGGCGACAAAGTGCAGACGACTGGCTGGCTGGATCCTAAGAGCATTCAGAACCAGAGATAAGGAAACCATGATGGTCTTCTGGCGGACTTTCGTCCTCAGTCGCCTGGATTACTGCTCACAGATATGGTCACCCATCAGTGTGAGATTAACAGCGGACCTTGAAGCAATCCAGAGAAGATTCACAAAGAATATCGTCTCTTTGCAACAGCTCATCAACGGGGAAAGTTTGAAACAGCTAAGACTCTACTCCCTGGAGAGAAGACGGGAGAGATATGCAGTAATATATATCTAGAAGATCCTGGAAGGAATTGTGCCAAATTTTGGCATTGAAAGCTACACCAATGCCAGAACAGGACGACACTGCATAGTGCCAAAGATCCCAGCAATGCCATCACGCTTTAAGACCAGCTACTGCAACAGCCTGGGTTTCAAAGGCCCACAGCTTTTTAATATTCTCCCAAAGAGTCTGAGGAACTTGCACAAAGTAGATGTAGGTTTTTTTTAATCAAAGCTGGACCTCTTCCTGTCGAGAGTCCCAGATGAACCTACCTCACGGCAAGAGGTGCAAATGAGGGTAGATATATCAAACTCCATTCTTCTAGTGCCACATATTAGAGGAGGTTCCTAGTAATAACAGTGTAGCGCAAAACGGCGGTGCATCAGCATGTCCGCAGCTCTAAGCTGAAACTTTAATAATAATAATATATATATATATATATATATACATATATATATATATATATATATATATATATATATATATGTATGTGTGTGTGTGTGTGTGTGTGTGTGTGTGTGTGGTGTGTGTGTGTGTGTGTGTGTGTACGTGTGTGTGCATAGAACAAGCAAGAAGTGATTTAGCGGAAATATATTTGTAGATACTGGTGATTGTTAATACAATAAAAAGGAATAGACAGCACAACAAATATCAGATATGTGTAGAAAAGTATTTTCTAAAGTTTATTCTCTCTCCCAATTCTTAGTGAGATCATTAAGGATGGAGTGGTGTCGGTGGCATGCTAAGCTTTGCACTACATATCATTGTGGTGAAAAAGTAAAGGGGCCTTAAAATAATATTTTTATTGATTCATAAACCTATATAATGCACGATATCAAACAGCATTATATGTATATGTTTCTAGATACACATGCATACATACATACATACATACATACATACATACATACATACATACATACATACATACATAAATACATACCTATAAACACACACGTACATATATAACTATTTAGAATTTATATGAATCTACGTGCATATTATGAATATATATGTGTGTGTATGCATGTATGTACGTATATATATATATATATATATATATATATATATATATATATATATATATATATACCGATTTTCTTCCAGTAAAAAAATAGATAGATAGATAGATATAAATATAAATATGAATATGCATTTATGCGAAAACACAAACACACAAGCGTGTGTTTGTGTGTGTATGATGTTAGATTATATATATATATATTATATATATATATATATATATATACGTATAAAAGAATACGAAAAACCATATAAGGAAAAAAGAAATCATTACTAAGCATAAGAATATTCTTCAAAAATTATGTGAAAGAGAATTTCTTTTTTATATATGAATTGTAAGTATACAACCATGAAGAAATGGGAGTAAATGCAAATTGTGTGTGAGCCTGTATTCAGGTTTCGAAAGACGAGAACTTGGGCTTCGCTGCTTTGCATTTCCCATTGGTATAAAAACGTAGCGTTCAGAATAGTAGCAGTAACAGTGTTACAGAATTTAAGAGGAAATTATACAGCGGATCAGAAGAAATATTCTAGCTGGGTTACACTTAGAATTTGGTACAAATGTTGTTTAATATAAACATTACTACAATTGTGTAACATGAATATTATTTAAAACCGTCTTGATGACACAATGTAATGATTCTACTTATATGTAAGCAATTATCTCTCTCTCTCCCTCTCTCTCTATCTATCTATTCATACATACATATATGTGTGCGTGCATATATATATATATATATCCGTCCCTCTATCATATTCTCTCTCACTGTCTCTGTATCTATCTGTCTATCAAGATCTATGTCCTTAAATGTAGAACATATATATATATATATTATATATATATATATATATATACATACAGATATATATATATATATATAAATAAACATATATACATATATATACACATATATATATATATATGCATTTAAGCATCTGTATACATACATGCATATATACATACATGCATACAATGATTTGGGATAGCGAAGAGAAACTGCGTGTGGTTGTGGAAATTAGCTGCGCAGTAAATATTACCTTACAGCTGAAGATCAGCTTAAAAGATAACACCTACGCTAAGCTATTGAGAAATCTGCAATTATTCTATCCATACTACACGTTCAGATTAATACCTGTAATTATTGGGCCAATGGGATATGTAACACACTGCCTAATTATAATCTCGAGAAATTAGGTTTCTCAAAACCAGAAAGGAGAAAGCTGATTCGAAGACAACAGATCCAATCTATAATTGGAATTGTAAAAATCTGTAAGACTTTTCAGAATATTATCATTTAAATATATATGAGCATGTCTAGATGTGCAAGTATATGCATGATACGACATAGATAAAACAAAACATACAAATCTGCACGTATAAATACATACAAAAGGACCCTGTTGAGGCAGCAGAAGTTCCAGTGAAGATGCCTTCGATCTAGGTTGGAAAATGGCTCTTTCTCTATTGGCGAGAAATCTTGAAATAAAACTGAATAATATGTATACATACCTACAAATATAATCGTGTGTGTGCGCGTGTGTGTGTGTGTGTGTGTGTGTGTGTGTGAGTGTGAGTGTGTGAGTGTGTGTGTTTGGTGTAGTACAGTATCACACATATGTATATTACGCATATTTATACATATTAATATCCACAAACACCTAAGCCTCTATGTCTGCGTATGTGTGCACATTCATAGACAACATATATGTATATACATATATGTGTGTGTTTCTATGTACATATTCATATACACATTTATATACATCGTCATTATATGTGTCTTATTTACACGCCAGTTATAAATAGATGTTATTATTTCAGTTTCGTCCTTGATGACATGATTTAAACATCTTATTCAATTGTATCATTTGTGTAAAATTACGTAAAGATTTTATTAATCAATGACGTTTGATTATGAGCCGTTGAAACACCTGAAGATCATGCTAATTGAATTTTGAAATACGATTCCTATCTTAGTTACGTACTTTTCTACACATTTTGCCTGTTACGTTTCTGTTAGTAACATTTTATACGTTACAAACACCGTACTGCTATGGATATTGTATAATAATGCTAAATTATTGTCTTGTCATTATATCACTTACGTACTCAGTGTTCAAAATAAGAGCTACTAATAGTGTTTTTGCCGTAGAGACCCTGAGATTAGACAGATTTATATGACATGCGTTGTATCTCCAAGCAATGAGGTTAAACCTGCCTAATCTAAGTATATCTATGACTAGAGACTATTAGCAATATATTCTAAATGCGGTGTACATTAAACGATATTTATCTCTCAGGAGATGGAGTACATTATTTTGTTGATCCTGCCTTAACAGATCTGTAAACTGTAAGTGGGCGCTCACATGTGTTTGTGTGTCACGTGTACCTCTGTGTATGAGTGTGTGTATGTGCATAAAAGTTTCTTCACAATTGGAGTACACTACCATGGTGGTATCTGCCGGGAATATTTTCCCATAGCCTTATTTATTTTTTCTTTTGTGTCCGTTACTTTGTTTTTTATGCTTCCCGTTTTTAAAAGGTATCATGGAGAAGCACTAATACACACACATAAATATAGTTGTTTAAGGACATATAAATATGTAAGCACCCCTGCATTCCTATGTAACCTTCAATACATATGTATACCTGTACACTTCTAGGTTCATACCTCTATGGAGAAAGCTATCATCTGTATTTGGTTGATACATATACAGGTAAATGCGGGTATACACCTATACTGATATATTATATAAATAGCTATGTAAGATGCATATTTGTGCACTCCAATTAATAATTCAGAATAGCGTATTCTATATTAATCTATGATTTTCTTTTAAGCCGAATATTTCTTAAAAGAAGGCTTCTAACATTAATTTAATTCTGATTTACGCCTTGTGACAAATTAAATATGTTTTCTCTATAGACATTATTTTCTACCATACGCACAAGACCCGAAATTTGGGGGTAGTGGGGGGTAATCGATTAGATCGACCCCAGCACGCAACTGGTATTTACTTTGTTCACCCCGAAAGGATGAAAGGCAAAGTCGACTTCGGCAGAATTTGAACTCAGAACGTAAAGACAGACAAAATACCTATTTCTTTACTACCCACAAGGGGCTAAACACAGAGGGGACAAACAAGGACAGACAAACCGAACAAATCGATTACATCGACCCCAGTGCATGACTGGTACTTAATTTATCGACCCCGAAAGGACGAAAGACAAAGTCGACCTCGGCGGAATTTGAACTCAGAACGTAACGGCAGACGAAATACGGCTACGCATTTCTCCCGTCGTGCTAACGTTTCTGCCAGCTTGCCGGTTTAATGAAACCAAAATATTATAACGCAACAGCATTCCATACACAAGTCATGTAGATTAGCTAATAGAAAAAAATTCTGTCAACAAAATGTTTGCCTGAATATATCACAACTTTCGCATGGACCCTACAAAATCACAATGCTGAAAATGTTGACACCCACTTTACATAGAAGTGCACTAGAGCCCAACGATTGAAGAACCCTTAATTTATAAAAGAAGAATAAGTACTTGCAGCATACATTCTTCTACACTCAGTAACTAAAAACATTTTTCCCACCTTCCTTTCTTTATTCCTCTTTCAAGACATCAATTTCTACTTCATGTTTAATATCATGTCTGACTCTCGCTTAGCTTCTTCACTAACCAAAAACAACCAACAATAAAAGTACCATGCGTAAGGCGTTAAAACCGAAGGGCATTACAATCTGATGATGAGTAGTTAGCTAAAACATCGAAGTTACGGTTACCAGTTCTTTAAAAAAAATTTATACATCCATATGCTTGACGCGCACACATATATTTGATCTATACAGGGTGTTTTGGCTAGATATGACAGTTTGAATACAAGGAAAAAAAACATATCCCTTCCAGAAATAAATGTATTTTTACAAATCAATAAATATCAATTGGATTATTGCTTTGAGATAACTGTTTAACGAAAGTAGCCGCCCTCAGCTTTCACCAATGCCTCAAGACAGTCTTGGAATTTGGCATGTGCGTCCCCCACTCTTTCGTTAGGATTATCTTTGAATAGCTTAACCTTGGTGTCGCAGGCATAAAAGTTAGTGCCTTTCTTAACCGGTGCCCACACATAGTAATACAAGGGATTATAACCGTGAGAATTAGTAGGTCAGAAATTCGCACGGATAAAGTTGTAGAAATTCTTCAACAACCGCTTCAGATTCGTTCAAGCAATCTGAAGCAACTTCAGAGAGTCGTTTGAATTGTACCTAAGTACCTGTTTCAAGAGGTGGAAACCTGTTTTAAGACGTGCAAGACGTGGCATGACATCACGCTCAGTGGAAACACACACAAGGATCTCAACAGTTTAAAAAAACTTGGTTCTCATGATACTTTGGACATCACATGGAATGTAGGCAAGCCACATGTTGTTCTGGGTATTATGTAACTCATCCTGGATGAAGTCCTTTTCATTTGAGAAGAACCAGATCATCCCTGGTGATATATATATATATATACATATCATCCCTCGTTATATATATATATATATATATATATATATATATATATCATCCCTGGCTATATATATATATATATATATATATATATATCAGTTTGTAGCAGTATGTATGTCAATGTGTATGAGAAACATATGTATCTTATATTGGTTTCGATGATATGATCTACGATCTATTAATTAAAATTTTTAATTCCTCAGTGTAGTGTCGAATAAATAGTTATTTGGTTTCCTCTCACATAACCTTGTATCTATAATATAAACAGCTAACAAATTATGACAAGACTGTCTGTTTTAATTGCAGAAGCAGTCTATCTGCTGAGTTTTCACTTAGTTTTCCTCTATAGAATTTCATTCACATGCCTTTGATTGGGCGTAGGTTGTGGCATATTTTAACCATTTATCGTATATTCACCAGTACAATGTAACAAAAATGTAAGTCGTAAATGAGTCCACACTTCACTGGCGAGAAAATAATCTTCATCACTCAAAACACTAGTGCACACAAAGACACTCACGCACATATATCTCAGAGTCAAACGTAATGCTCTTTAGAAATCGCGCGGCTTTACTTATATATATAATGAAGAGGGAGACGACAAATGCATTTACTGTAAAAGAGTGAAAATGGATGGACACCACGCACAAAAGTTGCAGAGAATCTCAACCCGTCATCAATTGTCGAACAAATATCATTACTGTTCCGAAAGCCTCTGGCAATATTGTTTAATGTAACGAAATGAACAGCGTACATTCATACATACATACATACATACATACATACATACATATATAAATACACACACCTATATATTTGTACACACACACAGACACACACACACACACACACACACACACACACACACATATATATATATTATATATATATATATATATATATATGTATGTGTGTGTGTATGTGTGTCTGTGTATGCGCGTATGTATGTATATATGTATGCAAGCCAGAGGCATAACACTCTTGAACGTCGAATGAATGACCTATAGGATATTGCTGCATAATTTCCCTCCATCTTTACATTGTACTTTAAGAAAAGACAGAATAATGCATTTGTTACTATGAAAATATTTAAATTATATCGAAAATAAATTGCATACTTTTAACAAGAACGTCCCTTATCGTCGATCAGTAAGTACATATAACTATTTACATGCTATATTATTTTGTATATTTAATAAATCTAAATCTGTGTGTGTGTGTGTGTATGTGTGTGTATATACAGCTGATGCCTCAATATGAAGGATATTATCACGCGTAGTCACAGCAAAAGCCCATTCCTAGTTGTAACTGTCAAGACCTTGAAGCTTGAACGCTTCCTGTTTGTTTGATAAACATACTCGTTCATGAAACCCAATTTGCAGCTGTGGTCTAAGACTACATCACTGAGAAAATCAACAACATGTGTTTATGCGAAAGTAGTTTCAAAAGTTATTATGCAAATCATTATTTTACTTTCCTACACATTGATAAATGCAAAGCCAATAAGTTGGCTAACCATATATGAGCTCTGAAGACCATTTACACATCACATGCAATCAAGGGCAGAATCATAGAACAATCTACGCTATATATAAACGGATCAAAGAGAAACAAGTTATGTATATCTAAAAGATCGCAAAACGATTTTTGATTCAAGAATTCCACCGCCATATTTAATTCCAGATCCGAAATTTTAAAGAAATGCTAGCATATGTGCAGGTTTTTTGTCGAGAAGGAGGACACAACCTCCTCGGAATTGCTTAGCTAACAGAATTTGGCCTCTTTCACTTATATTATTGGCTTTCTTCCTTTTCTTATTTTTGTTTTCTTTCTTATTGTTCCGGTTTTGTTCCTCTTTTTCGCGTTTCTTTTTTTGTTTTACTTTTCGGTTTTTATCTCATATTTTCGCAGTGGCCAGATTTCTGATTTTATAAAAGATCTAACGTTATGAAGTACCCCGAAAGACTGCTTGAGGATACATGCTTTTTTTTATATAAATCTGGCAATTCAATATATCTTAAAGCATGAAACTATTTGTAGCTCTTTTGTAATTGTGTACATTAAATGATGTATAAGATATGATATAATATAATATACATACATATATAAATACATACATGTATATATATATATATACATACACACGTATATATATATATATATATATATAGATATATATATATATATATATATATATATATATATATATATATATATATATATATATATATATATACATAGATGCGTATATATACATATACATCCACACATGCATCCATACACACACACACTCACACACACACATAATTCTGCTTTCTCCCTCTGTTTTTCTCTTTCTCTTCTCCATGCTCACATACCACATACATGCTTGGATATGCGGACAAACATAGACACAGGCGGAAACACGTCTTATTTGAAAAAGAATTTTCCATATCTTTTATAATATAGAAATAACGATGTCTTATACACTCTATCTCGATCTATTTATCTTTGTTATAGCAGTGCCTATCACCTTCAAATGTTATATATATATATATATATATATATATACAGATACATATATACGTGTCTGTGTATGTGTGCACGTGGGCGCGCGCGCGTGTGTATGTGTCTGTGAGTGCGTGTTTATATACTAATATAATGTACATACACTCATGTTTCGTTATATGTGTTTGTGTGTGTATTTTTTCGTACGTATATGTGAATTCATTCACATGAATACTATTTGAAAATATATCTCTGTGTTATGTACATCACATAAATATCAAGTTTGATTATTAAATAAGAATACATGAGAGCATGAAAATGTTTTCCGATTATTTAATATTGTGAAAGGAATGAAATAAATGATCTAAAATATTTGTATATTTTTTTCTAGATGAAGAATATAATAATACGTAAAGACTATCTCATAGATCTAAAATATACTATTATTTTGAATTTTAGATATATTAATAGCAAGATTTATCAAAAGATCATTCTATTTCGTGAATCTTCTAATACAAGTTTGATTTTTATCAGAACATTGAATCATTTCAAAATCGCCATTATGATAATAATGGCTTATATTTATTATTAAGTTGAACATCGATGTTCGTTCCTTTTTTCACTAAAACCGCTCAAGCCATCATCTATTAGCGTTGATGCTGCTGCTGTTGTTGTCGTTACAGTTATTGTTAAAGTTGCTTTTGTTGTAGCGGTGATGATGATGGTTCCTGTTTTTAAATCGATCATTTCAAATTTCAGAGTAAAATACCTAATTTCCTAAAATTGCTGTAGGAATTGCTTTGCCGTAAATATTATTATAAAGAAAGTACCTTATCAGTTTTGCCTTATCCGATGGTTTATGATAGTATCAGAGGTCTGGCTGTGTCCGTAAAAATATATCTCGTGAAAGAGCGTTTATCTCAAATTTTATAGCTAATATGTAGTATTCAACTTCCGATAAGAATTGACTAAATGATTCATTAGCTTGTTTTATTCTCTTTAAGATTTCATCATTGGGTTTACGTGACATCTCCTCTTCCACTCATTCTCTGTCCCTTCTCTTATTTCTCTTTCAAATCCCCAGCACCTCACCAACACCACCAGATACTAAGTTCGTGAAACAATTATTGTTAAATGAGATTTACAAGATCTTGGTGCATCGCTTAATGTTTATGAATATATCATTATATTTAGGAGACATCAAATCTGAAATACATTCTATTCCATTTCAAATATATATGTGTATGTATTCATATATATATAAATATAGTGTACATATAAACACATACGAGGTATCCATCATAGGATACCTAGCACACTAGAAGGAATAGCCAAAATCCAAACCACTATTAGAGATAAATTTCGAAGGGAATGAAAAATAAAAACATCTATCTCGTGGATCATGGTTTGGATTTGAAAAATTATAATATATAAGCACGGGGCACATGTTGGATTGGCTCGTGCTTATATGTTTAATCTAGGCGTACTTGTTGATGAAGACTTCGCCTAGGAAATTATTTTATTTGCTAACATAAAGTCAGAAACCATGGTCCAGGACATAGATGGTAAATGTTTTTAATTTACATTCCCTTCAAAAGTTATCCCTAATAGTGGTTTTGATTTTAGCTATTCCTTCTAGCGTGACAGGTATCCTATGATGGATACCTTTTGTGTGTTTAAATGTACACTGTATTTATATGAATAATATAATAGTTTATTGACTAATTTTTCTATACGCTAGGCCACTGGTAGTAAAAATTTCTAAAGATTTTCTGACCCTGAGATTATTAATTATATATATATAATTAATAATCTCAGGGTAAGAAAAATTATATATATATATATATATATATATTATATATATATATATATATATATATATATATATATATATATATATATATATAGTTATCAGTAATAATGTAGGGTGAAATTAATTAATTTGGAATAATTATCAATTTCACCATGTAGATTTCGGCATGTAAAAGCCCCATTTGAGGAAAGTTTAAGTAATACTAAGTAATTAAGGGTTCAGCAACGATTTGCCTCACCACACACCGAATTTAGAAATAGCAGTCAAAGAGTTATAGCTATTCCTTTCTACTAAAAGGGAGATCTCAGTAAAGCCACAGCACTTGAAAGGCAAACACAGACAGGCAAGAGAGAAAGAAAATGACGACAATCGATCATACAATAAAAAGTCACCTACGGACGTACGTTTCGAAATCAAGTTTTAGGAAAGCATAATAATTAGATAATCCTGTCTTACCCAACTTCTTTTCTCATCAGCGTAGGATACTACAATTATGAATCCTACGCTGATGAGAAAAGAAGTTGGGTAAGACAGGATTATCTAATTCTTATGCTTTCCTAAAACTTGATTTCGAAACGTACGTCCGTAGGTGACTTTTTATTGTATGATCGATCTCTCTTGCCTGTCTGTGTTTGCCTTTCAAGTGCTGTGGCTTTACTGAGATCTCCCTTTTAGTAGAAAGGAATAGCTATAACTCTTTGACTGCTATTTCTAAATTCGGTGTGTGGTGAGGCAAATCGTTGCTGAACCCTTAATTACTTAGTATATATATATATATATATATAATATATATATATATATATATATATATATATGTGTGTGTGTGTGTTGTGTGTGTGTGTGTGTGTGTGTGTACAGGCTGCGGTGAATAAATTCTCGTCTAAATTACGCAGAAATGAAAATAACACTGACAACTCATTTTAACAGATATATTTACAAAAGTTACATACAAATATCGTGGAATACTAACGAATACATTTATTTAATAAAAAAGCCATTGACTTCTGCCACAGCCTCCAGGGACTTCGGAATTTCCTGCAACTCTTCTAAACGATCCCCTTGTTTAACTTGGTAAGTGTGGCCATAATAATTGCCTTCAATGCATCTTTGGTCTTACAAAAAGTTTTGTTGCTCTCTCGCTCAACTGCGCCCCACACATAATAATCAAAGGGGTTGCAGTCTTTGGTGTTAAGTGGCAAGATGTTACGTGTGATATGGTCGCAGAAATTGTCTGATATCCATGACTGGGTTCTCCTACTTGTGTAGCGTAGTACAGAGTTCTGTTGATAAGCAGAGGGTCTTCAAGCAGCCACCCCGTTGACTCCGGGAAGCATCACCTCTTCTAGGCCCAGGATGTAGGCCTCTCTGTTGAGTCTGAGTCTGTGTGGGAAGATGAATATAGGCATAACGTCGCCATCACTAGTGATCACTCCAAACACCATAATCTTGACTGAAAGTTTGATTTTTATCACGCTTGGTGCATGTTTTGGGGACACGGAAAGCGAACGGTTGTTCGGTGTGCACACCATTTGATCCTGGGAGAAATTTGTCTCGTCTGAGAAAAACCAAAGCATATTCGGTTGGAGGGGATGCTTGAGTTTGTTCAAAGCTTCGTAGCACGGTTTCTCCTCTTCTCCTTGACTGCTTGGGATAGCAACTGACTCTTTCTCACCTTGTATGAAGAATGCCAAGTGTATTGAGGCGCTCACATGTCCCTCGCGATGGAGCAGACTGACTTGGAGGTATCGTTATCAAACGTGGCCTCGATCTCATCAACAAATTCAGGAGTTCTTTACCTATCAGAACGTTCTGAGTGAAATTTCCGAGATGCAGTACCTTCCTCATCAGTAATTGATTCATCCACCTCTTTCTGAATTCTCAGCACTGTCCTCAGACTGATGCCCAAACACTCTGAAATGATGTTTCCAATTTTCGCAGAGTGATTTGCGTTATGGTGGTGCTTTTCTCACAGACGGTGCGCAGCTGACCCTACTTTAGTGTGTAGTTGACAAAATAAAAAAAAAAAAAACAAACAATGTGCATGCTCAAAATTAAAAATACAGAATGGCAACTGTTTACTCATCGCATCTTGCATATATATATATATATATATATATATATATATATATATATATATTTGCACAGGCACACAGACATAGGCACACGGACATACGCACACTGATACACACACAGAAGACTAAAGCATAACGACACACTCGGTCAGGGAACAAACACCATCTATTTTCCCATCCAACTGCATCTAAATAAGAATCGGTGAGTCAAAACATAGACTGGGTGTCATGGATGGAAGGGATTTAATCCTCAATTGCTAGATTGTAGAATATCGGTGAGTAAGCAACGAAAGCAATGGGTTTCGTTTCAATTAAGTTTCTCGAGCTGTTCGTATGTGAGATTTGTTTCTCGCTTATTTTGACTGACTTTTCTATTTACTGAGTTGGTGTCCATTAGTATAAACTAGATGATCATGAATAAACTAGTTTGATCAAGGAAGAACCCAACACAACACCAGCCGGTAATACATCTATACCATAGAACCATAGATTTATGACCAATAGCGAGTCCATTCACCTACTCATTCCGCATTTTCTCAAAGTTTTTTGTAGAACAAATAGAATACTCTAAGTTTTCACAAAAAGTATTAAGAATATGTATGAATATATATGAAGAGAAAAAAGAATTATAACCTTGTTCTAAAATTGTTTAATGGATATTTTGACTAATTTTGACTGTTTAATCTACATAAACTGTAGGTATTAGCAACTACTAAGATAAGCGATAGCATGTTCCTTCTCTTCTTGTGACCCAGTTCTACTCATCTTTTTCGATAAGAAGCCATGTTGTATAATTTTGACATCACATCGTTATATTACACCGGGCTTGTGCACTACAGGAATCAGAAATCTTCCGTTCTGATTAAGCGATCAATAAGCTGTTGCAGGACACATTTCTTCATATTAATTATTAATTTCTAATTAAAAGAAAAAATCCAACACTTCCTTTTCAATATACTGTTTATAATTTATTGGGGAAAAATAAGCCAGTAAATCAAATAATTGCAAAGTGACAAACATCGAGAAAGGAGGGTGCGAGAAAGAGCGGAAGATGGAGGGAAAAATTAAGTGAAGACTGAAACTGTATGTATCAATTAATTATTTTATATATCTTCTAAATAATAATTATTATGTTCATGTAGTAAACATAATACGATCACCGTGCATCTTTGGGTGTTGGTTGGGTTAGAGATGTAATGGGATTAAAACTGCCAAGCATAAATCTATTATGGTATTTCAGCATCTATTTTAGTTTTTGATTTGTTAAATTAATGTTTGTCGGAAGAGGAATGATTCGTTCTGCAGGAGTCATTGAGGTCGTAAATAAATGTCCATAATAGTTGCTTTCTGGCTCTAAAGTGTAATAGCTTCTGGAATTCGGCAATATATTTCTATTTATTCCAATAATAACATTAATGTTGAAGTGTGTGAAGCAATGGGAAATATTAATATTTTCGATTTAGAAATTAAAGAGGAAATGAAAACAAAAAATGTTTTCATAATTTGTGAAGCGGGAAGTGACCTCTTTAAGCAACACAGTCCAAGAAATATTTTTCTTTCCCAAATCTTTTTGTCTCATCGTCTCAACTGAATAAGAACATTATTTGCAAACAGGGTCGTAGTGTGAATACTTGTTTCTGAAGCGAATTAATTTTATATACACTGTTATTTTCACTGGGAAAAGTGTATTATTCATCGCACTTAAGAATTGAGGCTTCTTCATCATGATATACTTTTGTTTGGTGCGGTAAGTTACATTGAAGAAGAAGTATGCTATTTAACTTAAGGAAGAGCCTCTGCGTCGATAATTGAACAACGATAAGTAGTAACCAGTTTTCCTTGAAATCAGTCATGAAAATAGAAATGATATATTGTATAATTCAATGAAAGAGATATTATGCCTGAAAGCGGAGACATGTTTATGGCAGGAAAATCGTCGATCTCAGATTTTCTCAGTCAGGGATAAATGGACTCAAATGAATAACAATAATACTGTAAACTACTGGCAAAGCGAGACGTACATACATTATCTCAATTCTTGGTTGATAGGAGATAACTCCCTTAATTGCATTCAGCTAAAGGTTAATTGTCACAAAATTCCACCTCGCTCTGTTTTATGTGACAAGATACATTGATTTAGATGTAAGATTTCGGTGCAAGTAGGTCTTAAAGTAGTAGCAAACTATCATATTTACACCAAGTACTGATCTCATTAAAGATATGAATGGCATAAATTTACGTTATCTCCTGATAATTACACCGTATTTGTGTATCATGAAAATAAACCCAAGTCGTTTGAATGGGGCTCTAATATTGGGCAAATACGTTTTGTTTCCTTTCACGTGTATCCAAGAAAAATTAGCGCTAAATGCGAGAGATTAGAAGGAACAAGGGAGATGCATCAATGGGTAGGGAATGAAAAGGGGAGAGAAGGGGTGAGAGATAGAGGGAGGAAGAGAGAGAGTGCATAAGCATTGTTTGCTTACCTATTTACTCCATGAGAATATTAAAGCAAGTTATATTGTTGTTTATTCCTGGGATGTCACTATTCTGTCAGATATATGATGAACTGCAGTTAGGATCCTTTCTCTTTCATATATTCTGTTCCAAAACGAGGCCACCGAGTCAGTTTGATTGTACTCGTATTCCACTGCGTTTCCTGCAGAGATCATCTATTAGATATTCGTGATTACCGTTCATATTATTTTTGATTTAAATAGTATTTGGCTATCGGGCTATTCATATCCTTAATCCATTCCCAGATATCACATAACCTATGTCCTTTATTTCGACGAACAAAAAAGCAACTGTAGTGACATTCTTCTCATTCATTTTGAAGAAAAATGCGACAGATATTATTACAATAAATAACATTGTGCTTATACATTGAGATTTGTCATATGTAACCCACGAATTCCTTTAGATCAAGCAAAAAATTGATTCTCTACCCCCATTTTTCTATAAAGTGAATATCAAGATTGATGGCGGCGCATAGAGGGTGTAATATCGTTATTGAAAGGAGGCAATGAAATACATCCTGGCGAAATTGTTTCGTATTCTGACATTAACAGCTACGATGCTCAATATAGGATCCACTCGAAATGTACATACCACACAAACATTCAATAAATAGTTTTAACATGCTCATACTGTAGATTCCTTGCAATAAACTGCCCTAGCTTTAACAAATTCATTCAATTTATGTCGTTAATCTGAATCAGTCCACTGAAGAAACGACATGGAATGTTCATAGCATATACAGAACGAGCGAAATTTTAAAAGTCTAGTTTTGCCACTGCAGTGAAGTGTATTGTGAGAGTACTATTTGAGAGATTATCAATTTCAGAGGAATATATACATCTTTGAAGGAAATATTTCTGAATGTCACATCAAAAGTTTCTTAATGTATTGAAAAATGACATGTCAAATCTCTTTTATTGAATCTAATACTGCAGATAGGTAAATCAATAACTAATGGTAAAGTGCATGCGCAGGGTCCTAATACCAACAGGACACATAGAACAAAAAGTTAAAGAAATAATAGAAAAAATCCGGAAGTCAATCTCAGTCACTGCAAAGGGCCTCAAGGTTTCAGAATACACCTTCTTAAGAGTTGGGCATGAGGGCATCCACTACGCGTTGCATGTAATGTGGCAGGGTCAGTTAATATTGAATGTGGCAAAGCGCTTGCAAAACAAGTTAAAACACAAACATCAGGACCGAAAGGTAAACGGTCATACATACTAAGTCGCCAGGAACTGAGACGGTTCTGAGAATTGTCAGAAACGGGAGAGAGATGCCATGTCTCCTCACCTACTTTTCACCGGGCTTAAGAGAGTCAATGTCACTGTCTACAACAAGGTGCGAGGCTCCGAATTGACAGAGTACTCAACGGAAGACCGTACGTCTTCCAGCAAGGCATTCTATTTCGTACAACCTCAATTCACTGGAATATTATGTATGGTGCATAGAAGAGAGAGTGAGTTCAACCAACTGCCACATAACACCATACAATCTCTTAAAGTCAGCCATAACCAGCACCTTGTCCAAAATTGAGAACGATCATCTAATTCAGGCATGTCAAGACCTCCAACCCAATATTAAATCAACCATTGACGTTAATGGTAGATTCATTGAATAGGTGTGATAAAAAGATTTACTCGATGATTTCTACCAATTTATTTTCAAATACAACAGTTCATTCATGTGCTATGCGCTTTTTTTTTGTAAATTCATACAAGTAACACAGTCTGATTGATTATATGGATTATATGGCATGCGGTGTCTGCCCGTAGAAAGGAGTGTATTATATTAACTTACATATACTTGTACTTTGAAAGCCCATTTTGTAAGCATAAGAAGCTAATTTGTGTGACTTGAATTCTGTTTAAATATCGCATGTTTGTATGAAAGGTGCAAACAAGCAGTTGTATGTACACTTGCATGTGCTTACATATTTATATAAGCTTTTGAATATATGTGAGAAAATGTAATCACTTTTATATGTGCACAAACGTGAGTCTCTAGTGGAAAGTCTACATGCACACATACATATCTTTGCAGTAAGGAAATCAAAAGTTTCAAGAGGTATCACTCTTGAACATCTAACTGGGGAGGGAAGCTTTAATTATTTCCTAAAATACAAAATTTATACCAAGATTTACACTGGTTTCTATATTCTCCTATCGCCAATTTGGCTACGTATAAAATATTGATTGCTTTTCATAATATAGTCACGTCACACCAATTTTCAAAAGAAAAGTACTACTCTGAAAAGCTATGTTTATGAATAACACTTTCAAAATATGTTCCCCATTTTATGTTTATCTATCTCCTCTCTTTATAAAACAACTTAAGCTTATAAATACATAGCTTTACCCATCTAGCGTGTTCTCCCAGAAATACAACATACAAGATCACGTTCTCTCTCACGCAGCATACAATCAAAGCATAATATCAATTCCAAAGATTTTTTTCTTTATGAACAGTATTCTGTACTTTTTTCTCAAACCATTCATGTTTTCAGTGTTCGTTTCGTATGAAAGATTATTTTCGTGTTTTTATATTGCTTTTTCGTATATGAAAAACTACACATGGTAGATTTTCTCGATCTAATCTGTACTACAGCTCGAAGATTGAAATCGTGAAAATCAGCACAAGGCTTTGGAAGTATTATACTTCTAATACATACTAAAAGTACATATATACATATAAAGATATATATATACATATGCATCTGTGGGTGTTTATGTAGGATGTAGAAATAACTAAATGAAAATATGTATGTTCTTTTATTTAGCATATATTTACACATTAACAATATATAACACCTGTCTAATAATTTGGGTAATTATTTAACATATTTCTTATATTTTGATATGAATCAATTTGTATTTCTCTTTTCGGAAATATTTGTTTGCAGCTACAACATTGATAACAATAAAGGTGCAGAAATAGCGTGATTATCGCAACACACACACGCACACACACACATATATATATATATATTATATATATATATATATATATATACATACATATGTATATATGTATATATACGTATACATACATACATGTGTATGTATGTGTGTATGTATACATGCATATATATATATATTATATATATATATATAATATATATATATATATATATATTATATATATATATATATATATATATATATACGCATATATACATACATATGAATATACACATGTATATGCACATACATACAGACACATACATCTATACATACATACATATACAATTTTATTCTCGACTACATTGTTCGGTTCCTTTCTTTAGTTCACATACAATTTCACGTGAAGAATGAATACATAAGAATAACGCAAAAGTTATTAGGAAATATTTTTCGTATGTGTTAGACAGTAAATAATGTATTCTCTTAGTTACTGTCTGGTATGCATCAATTTTTTTCTTGAATGTTAACTATGTTGCAAAGTGCGCAAGTGTTGACAGTGGACGAATGACGGAGTATGGATAAGAAGACTGGTGCTTGAGGATGTGAGAATTGGCATGTGTTTGCATTCAAAATCGATATGTACTATATTCGATTTTATTTATATATTTTTCTCTATTGTAATCAAAGTATACACATTAAACAAATACGCTTATACACGTACTGAACATAAAATATCCACAGGCATGAAAATCAAACATACCCATGCATATACATATAGGTCCATACATGATTATATGAACAACAAAATACTCAATGTATATGTAGAGCCTTATTATATCTAGCTGGTCGCTGCCTGTCTCATGTTTTATCAAGATTTCCCTATTATACCATTATTATGAAGTGTATATATCCGAGTATATGAAAATCCCTATCACATAAAGAACTCCGTAACAAGGACAACAATTTATCGTAGAAAATAATTATTCTACCTTTAATGACATATTACGACAAAGTCTGTGACTGTGATGCGGAGGAAAACAGTCCCTTGTTTTGCGAATCTAGTTATAGGCTACCTATAAATTACATTTTATATTAGGAGAAATATGGAGCCTATTTTCCCATATACATACAAGAAACCTGGTGCAGGTACTTTGACTATTGTTTCATTGAAGGAAGGCATAGATAAAGTAAAATATTTTGAAACATTCGTTAATGAAATTAATAAAAGTATTCAATTCACAATGGGACATAGCCAGAACCAACTCCCATTTTAGGCATTCTTTTGAAGAAAATCAAAACAGCAAAAAATAAAAGGACATTTATTATACACAAATGGAGTTCAAATAGTATCTTCAATCCACTTCATACTATCAAAGACACAGCTGAATAAATTTCCTTTATATCCTACCCAAAATCATTTGTGCTATAGAATCCAATACAAACACCCGTAACATAAGACTGAGAACTGAAGAATATACCTGTTGGCAGAAATTACTTGCTATGTTTCATAGATAATGGAATGTAAGTAGCCAAGAAATTCAGTATCCAGTAACTCGAAACAAATAAGGTGAAGAAATACGTGAGAAATGCGTGTCCTACAATACATGACCTAGTATCGCCAAAGCTAAAGGGCTCCAACATCATATTCTAAAACATATCGTTACTAATAAAGGACCGGGGGGTAAACCATATCCAAACTTACCACCATAAAGTGTAAAAGACAATTTAAGCAATGGAAAATATAATAACAAAGGACTAACTTCACACAATAACTAAAAAATCAACAATAAATATAGAGAATACCCATCTGTAGTATATGTTTTAATTTGAGAGAAAGTTCAATGATCCGCTTCAAAGAAGAACACACCTAAACAATAATGAATAACTTTACTTGTGGATCTGAAAACCAAAACTATGCAAAAGAAAAAAATCCTCGGGGTTTATTCAATTTGGTCATTGGTCAGAAAAGATACGATTTACGATATCCATGACACTGTGTAGGTCGTAAATTAGAATAAGGAACTACAAGCAAACAGCATTATGTATAATGTGGCAGAAAAGCAGTGAAAACAACCAATGCCTACGATTTTTCCCTATATATAAGTTCAGTGCTAATATAACTCAGCCTCATATAAAAGTTGTATATAACAAAATACCAACCGTGTTTAAGTTCTTGTTGCAGAGAAAGGGAGACAAACACCACTAGCTCTGCTACAAGTCTTACTAAATTCAAAAAATTCGACAATAGCTTTAGAAACTGAGAGCCATAACTGCTGCTGCTAACACCAATAGCCCTAACTGCTGGTCCTTTCACTAAGAGACGGCTTTTATTGCTGTTAACTGCTACCCAGTTACAATCAAGAAAAATCCTGCACCGTACGATCTCTATGAGAAAAACACGTCAATTACCAGAAATGATATTATGAGAGATTGAATAATTCAATTAAATTTATTTCAATTTATTTATTTTCTTTTTTTGTTTCAGCGTGACTTCAACGTCTTATTAAAGCGATATAAACCAGTTGCTGCTTAGGAATGTAAATGCTGTTATACTATTTTTCCACGATAAAGTTCACAATGAAAATTGTTTTTACTTCTTCAATATAAATTTCCGCGTGCGAAATCACTTAAACTTTTATATATAAATAAATGAATATGTGTGTGCATATGTATATATACATAACGGCAAGACTTCAAAAGACGATTAAATGGTGAGTGGAGAGACAGAGGAAGTAATAAGAGAAAAGAAGAACAGTAGGAGATCGAAAGAGAAAACGAGTAAAAGAGAAAAGGAAGCAATGGCAGTGTATTATAAGTGTATGTGCCTTTGTGTGTGTATGTGACTGAGTGTGCTGGAGAAACTGGGACACAGAGAGTGGGAGGGAGGAGGTGGAGGAGGGGAGAAATAAACTGAACAAGGTGTACATGCATATGTATATATATGTATGTATAAACACACACACACACACATATATATATATGTGTTTTGTGTGTGTGTGTGTTTGTGTGTGAATGTGTATTTGGGTTTGTTATTTAGGATTGGGATGTATGTGTTAATTTGTCTGTGTGGGGAGGGAGTGGTTTTTGGTGTATATTGAGGTTTATAAGTTAGTATAGGTTTGTGTATAAGTTTTGGGTCTGTGGTTTACGTGTGGTTTTTTGTGTGTGAATGTTTAGGTTAGGGGGATTGCTATATAAGTTTGTTATAGGGTTTAGCAAAGGGAGATTTTATCGTTATATGCTTTTATGAGTTTTGGTTTATCATGGTTTTTTTTAGGTAATTTGTGGTATTTTGTCTATTTTAGGTGTTGGTTATTTTTTTACATTGTTTCATTCATAATTTTTGAGTGGTGTTCGTTTTGCCACGTGAATAACCGGGTGGTGGACTAGCGTTGCTTGGAATGTGAATGGAATAGTGTAGTAGTGAGGTAGGTATAGAGAATGGGATTGGGTTACTGCAAGTTGTTTGTTAGAGATGCTAAGGTGAGTTAAAGCTCATAAATGTATATAATGTTTTTTGTGGGTGTGTAAGTATTGTTGTATATGTCGAGTTTAGTGAGTATGTATAGGCGTATATGTGAGGGAGTATATGTATCTTTTGTGTGTGAGTGTTTTGCGTGTGAGTGTGTGTTTTGTGTGTGAATGTGTATATGGTTTGTTATTTAGGTTTTGGGATGTATGTGTTAATTTGTCTGTGTGGGGAGGGAGTGGGTTTTGGTGTATATTGAGTTTATAAGTTAGTATAGGTATGTGTATAAGTCGTGAGTCTGTGGTTTACGTGTGTGTATTTGTGTGTGAATGTTTAGGTAGGGGGTTTACTTTATAGGTTTGTTATAGAGTTTAGCAAAGGTAGATTTTATCGTTATATGTTTTTAAGAGTTTTGTTTTATCATGGTTTTTTTTTAGGGAATTCGTGGTAATTAGTCTATATTTTCGATATGGATTATATATAGGTTATATATGGATTATATACTTATATTTTTTCATTTATACTTTAATTATTTAAAAGTATTATTTTTATATTTTAAAATTTTGATTTTTTAGATTGGAAGTCCACCTGAAGATTGTCGATCAAGACAAGAAACGATTGTAGTGGCGGTTTCTTTGACTATTTATTAAATTTTATGTATTGATTAAGTCTTTCCTTGTTTGTTTTGCAAAATAGTGGTTTTGTCTCAAATAATATTTTATATATAAACATATATATAAGTATGTATATTTATTTATATCTACATATGTTATGTAAGTATATATGCTATATTATCTTTCATGAATTCTTTTCAGATGCAGTGGACTATGTTTAGGTGTCGTATTCAATACATGGTACAAAATAGACTTTATATATTTATTGGAGATAGATCCAATGATTATTTGTACAGTGTAGTTTGCTTCGTGTATATTTGGTAATACTATGACATACTGTAAAATCTGGAATAACAGTATATCTCTATGTGTGCAGGTGTTTGTGTTCTTGCGTGTGTGTGTATGTGTTTTTATAAATGAGAGTGTCGCTGTGTGCATGTGAGTATATGCTTGTGTGCGTCTGTGTATTTCTGTGAATATGCATGTTTACGGTTGCTAAGTAAGCACTATTGGTATCATGGAATGCAATACAACCAATTGTATTACTGGATTGTCGACAGCAAGTCGTCTAACGTGGCAATATATACACATGAGTTGATTATCGATAAACGAAGCTGGTTGCAAATAATTGCCATTAGAATATAGTTGAACTCCGCGCACAAAAAACATCTACCTATCTATAGTTCAGGGTTAAATTCCAGATTGGCTACGATCACGTTGTAGTATCACTAGTTTCGTACCCTTTATAATTTAATAAAGCTTGTCTCTATGTGAATGTAGGTTTCTTAAGCAAAACGTGTTGAAGGAAATATGTATATTTATTCGTACATGAATGTTCACATAATTTCGTCCTTAATTAAAATAAGTGGCATACTTAAAAATAGATTCTAGGGAAAAATTATTGCTTAAAGACTTAAGGTAGAAAATATGGCTGCAGCCCAATGACTGAAGTACGTAAAATAACATCATATTACTGCTCTCACACACACTACTATTACTACTACTACATGCTATGTATATATATATATATATATTTATATATATATGTGTGTGTATGTATGTATTAATACAAAAATGAGCCAAGAACGCAAAACATCCAGACAGACGATACATAAAAACAAGGACGGGTCGTTCGGAGTTTTCTATCCTTAGTCGAATTCCAGGTTATATATATATATATTATATATATATATATATTAGTTAGGGTTTTTTGAATATTTATCTATCCATCTCTCTGTCTATCTCTCTCTCTCTCTCTATCTATCTATCTATCTATATATATATATATATATATATATATATATATATATATATATATATATATATATATATATATATATATCTGTCTGTCTCACTGTCTATCTATCTATCTATCTAACTATCTATCTATCTATCTATCTATCTATCTATCTATCTATCTATCACTATATATATATAATTTTATCACTCCACTGGTTGCTAATGTGTGTTTGTGCACGTGCGTGAAAGTTTGTACCTTTGTGTGTGTATTTGCATATGTGTATTATCTTATATCTGTCTGAGGAGTATAGTGAAATCATTTTAAATATTAATATTTGATATTATCCGTGTCTAACATCATATATCAAAAACAGAGACTGTTTGGCAGATGGACATTGACACAAGTAAAATCTCTCCGTACAACGAATTTTCCTCAATTACATACGCAGCGTCTTGTAGAAAACAAAATAAATATATCAGAAGTTATAAATCGTGGCCATTTCCCAAATTCCTTAATAATATTGCATATATTGATATAACTTGGAACATCTTGTTAAAAGATATTATAAGGAAATCTGACTTGGCTTTATGTACAAAAATATGAATATATGATATACGTTTGTAAGTTTTCAGTGCATACACACACACACACAAACACACTCACACAAACACACACTCACACACACATGGTGTAATCCAGGTTCTGTTTAAGTACATCAAGTGATATACAACAACATGAAATTGTTTACGGTAAACAATCACATGGCATTTCGTCTATTGAGTAAATCCTGAATTCGCTTGTTTAGATTTTATGGTGTATACAGATTGTATATTTAAGATATCTTAATTCTTAACCTCGCTCAAATATCCTAATGCTTCATTTCACTGTGAAATCCTAATACTTCACTAAATTCTAAAGCCTCGTAGTGGCAACATCTTGAATAACACTGCATGAATATGTTTACTTTGGATGAACTCATTTTGCAATTGAACCAACACGATGCAACTGCATGCCATAAATTTGGATATCTATGCAGTTGAAACACGTGTCGGACCGAGGTTTCAAGTTTATATATTGTGTGTAACACTGTAATAAACAAGGTTTGAGGACGTGGAATTATCGATTCTTACTTTAGCGTTTATATCTCCTTCTTTCTGTGTTTTTCTCTCTCTGTGTATCTTTCTGTTGAAGAGCGTAGGCTCGAAACGTTAAAGACTTGTTTTATTTATATTTCCTGAGCGCCATACTAATACAATTGTTCGTTTGTTTTCCACCTGCCTTCGTCTTTTGTTTATTTTCATAAAGCTTCCCGTTATATATATATATATATATATATATATATAACTTTACAGAAGTTTCTACCGTTAATCGGTTATATTTACATACCGAATTCTACCAGTAAATAATTGTTGTTGTTTTTTTAAAACCATTATAGGAATTATTTACTCTTATTATATATATATGTTGAGTATGTTTACCTCGTGAAGACCACTCGCGTTTTTTTCCCCTCTGTCCTCCCACCTCGGCATCTTTCTTTCTCTTATGTTTCCGACGAAGAGCTCCGCTCGAAACGTCATGCCCTCCTTCTTCCCTTTTTTCCTGAGGGCCTAATAATACTTTAATTGTTCCACCTCTTTTCGTTGTTGTCTTTTTGTTTTCTTGTTTGGATTAACTTTATATATATATAATATATATATATATATATATATATATATATATATTATATATATATATATTCATTATTTGAAATCAGGTCGATTGAGTCATCTGGCAGTGTCTTGTTTAGTTATATTTTTTTACTGTTAATTCTCACCTGTATTCAACTAATTAAAATGCTTTTGGGGATGATGTAACACTTTTGTTCATCTATAACAAGCACCTCTGAAACAAGTGTGTTTTGTGTATATATATATATATATATATATATATATATATATATATATATATATATATATATATATATAAATAATAAATATTAGGGAATAAATCCAAATTTACAGGGAAAAATCAGATTTAGGATTAAATCGATTTTATAGTAAAATATTATAAAATATTATTCGAGACAAAACCACTATTTTGCAAAACAAACAAGGAAAGACTTAATCAATACATAAAATTTTAATAAATAGTCAAAAAAACCGCCACTACAATCGTTTCTTGTCTTGATCGACAATCTTCAGGTGGACTTCCAATCTAAAAAATCATGATTTTTTTAACGGCTAAGAATTTAATTTCACTTCATAATTTGACACTGAATTGTAAGTATGTATTTTATTTATCCTTATGTCATATTGTTATTTTGATATTCTGGTTAATTACGATGTATTTAATGTTGTTTTCATAGGTGTGTTTATGTATATGAGATTGTGTGCGAGTTTTTAGTTGTTTAATTTATTTATCTGTATGAGTGTGGGTGTGTAAATATTGTTGTATATATCGAGTTTAGTGAGTATGTATATGCGTATATGTGAGGGAGTATATGTATCTGTTGTGTGTGTGTGTTTTGCGTGTGTGTGTGTTTGTGTGTGAATGTGTATATGGGTTTGTTATTTAGGTTTTGGGATGTATGTGTTAATTTGTCTGTGTGGGAGGGAGTGGGTTTTGGTGTATATTGAGGTTTATAAGTTAGTATAGGTATGTGTATAAGTCGTGGGTCTGTGGTTTACGAGTGTGTATTTGTGTGTGAATGTTTAGGTTAGGGAGATTGCTATATAGGTTTGTTATAGAGTTTAGTAAAGGGAGATTTATCGTTATATGTTTTTAGGAGTTTTGGTTTATCATGGTTTTTTTAGGGAATTCGTGGTAATTTGTCTATTTTCGATGTTGGTTGTTTTATTACATTGTTTCATTCATAATTTTTGAGTGGTGTTCGTTTTGCCACGTGAATAACCGGGAGGTGGACTAGCGTTGTTTGGAATTGTGAATGGAATAGTGTAGTAGTGAGGTAGGCATAGAGAATGGGTTTGGGTTACTGCAAGTTGTTTGTTAGTCTTTTTTTACATAAGTTATTTCTATGGTAACGTAATTTTGGTTTGATTTTTTAACGGCTAAGAATTTAATTTCACTTCATAATTTGACACTGAATTGTAAGTATGTATTTTATTTACCTTTATGTCATATTGTTATTTTGATATTCTGGTTATTACGATGTATTTAATGTTGTTTTCATAGGAGTGTTTATGTATATGAGATTGTGTGCGAGTTTTTAGTTGTATATTTATTTATCTGTATGAGTGTGGGTGTGTAAATATTGTTGTATATATTGAGTTTAGTGAGTATGTATATGCGTATATGTGAGGGAGTATATGTATCTGTTGTGTGTGTGGTTTTGTGTGTGTGTGTGTTTGTGTGTGAATGTGTATATGGGTTTGTTATTTAGGTTTTGGGATGTATGAGTTAATTTGTCTGTGTGGGAGGGAGTGGGTTTTGGTGTATATGGAGGTTTATAAGTTAGTTTAGGTATGTGTATAAGTCGTGGGTCTGTGGTTTACGTGTGTGTTTGTGTGTGAATGTTTAGGTTAGGGGGATTACTATATAGGTTTGTTATTGAGTTTAGCAAAGGAGATTTTATCGTTATATGTTTTTTAAGAGTTTTGGTTTATCATGGTTTTTTTAGGGAATTCGTAGTAATTTGTCTATTTTCGATGTTGGTTGTTTTATTATATTGTTTCATTCATAATTTTTGAGTGGTGTTCGTTTTGCCACGTGAATTTTATTTTTATTCCATTTATTCCATTTCTCCATTCATTAATTTAGAGATGTTCGTTTCCAGAGCGGTTATACTTTTTATATATATGTTAATTTCCTTGGTAAAGTAATTTTGTTTGGTGTATATGTTGAGGCTTATATGTACTTCTGGGTGTGTGTGAGTGGGGTGGGAGTTTGTATTTGTTATGGGTGTGTGGTTTACGAGTGGTTTTGTGTGTGAATGTATAGGTTAAAGGAATTGCTATATAAGTATGTTTTAGTGTTTAGTAAAGGGAGGTTTTATCATTTCTGTTTTGTGAGTTTTAGCTTATCATGGTAGTTTTATAAAAGAATCCATTCATAATTTTTGTGTTTATTTGTCTGTGTGGGGTTGAGTGGGTTTTTGGAGTATATGTTGAGGTTTATATGTATGTATTGGTATGTGTAAGTGGTGTGGGTATTTGTATATGTCGTGGGTGTGTGGTTTACGTGTGTGTATTTGTGTGTGAATGTTTAGGTTTAGGGGGGATTGCTATATAGGTTTGTTATAGAGTTTAGTAAAGGGAGATTTTATCATTATATGTTTTTATGAGTTTTGGTTATCATGGTAGGTTTGATAAGGAATTTGTAGTAATTTGTGTCTATTTGCGATGTCTGTTGTTTTATTGCATTGTTTCATTCATAATTTTTAAGTAGTGTTCGTTTTACCAAGTGAATATAATTTTTAATTCCATTTATTCCATTTCTCCGTTCATAGTTTTGAGTGCTGTCCGTTTTCTAGAGCGTGAATGTGGGTTGTATGTGTGTGTGTGTGGGAGTATGAATAAGTATTGTGTTGAAGTATTTAGCTATTTTATTTATTTATAGTAGCCTAGACATTTTTATGTGTATGTATAGGGATATATATAGGTGTGTGATTTAGTGTATGTAGTTAGATATGGTTATATATAATTAGGTATATGCGTATGGGTGTATATATAGTTTATTATTATATTATTATTATTTTTTTGTTTTGTTTTATATTTTATATTTTATATTTTATATTTTATATTTTATATTTTATATTTAATTGTTGATAGGTTTTTTTAGTTTATATATTGTTTATATATTGTTTATATATGGATTATAGATAGGTTATATATGGATTATATACTTATATTTTTTCATTCATACTTTAATTATTTTAAAATTATTATTTTTATATTTTAAAATATTGATTTTTTAGATTGGAAGTCCACCTGAAGATTGTCGATCAAGACAAGAAACGATTGTAGTGGCGGTTTTTTTGACTATTTATTAAAATTTTATGTATTGATTAAGTCTTTCCTTGTTTGTTTTGCAAAATAGTGGTTTTGTCTCGAATAATATTTTATATATATATATATATATAAATGTGTGTGTAAATAATATACATTCATATATATATATATATAAATATATGGTGGCCTTATCCCTAAGGATATTCCCTATGTGTAGCTAGCATCTGGAAGAAGAGCCACCGGAGACACTGCTCCAGTAGAGCTGAAAACAGCAAAGATACAACGCATGGTCAAATCTGACCGAAGGTAGCCTCTTATATTTTCTAATGTGAACATACATACATATAGCTTCATATACGTATATATATATATATATAATATATATATATGTATGTATGTATTTTCGAGAAAATATTCTGCATGAAATGTTATATGAAAATCCTTTGCAAAATGAGGTAGAGATAGAGAACTTTTGAGAACTGACATCCTGGTGAAGAACAATGTCATGTAATTGTTAGTGTGTTTCTCTTTGTTGGAACTGATATGTGTGAGAAGTGGAAATTCCAAAAATTATTTGAAAATACCCGAGAAGAGTAAGTTATTATGGGTGAAATCAATAACCATCCGAATCGGAGATTGCTGTTTTGGTTAGTTGTATCATATCAATTAATGCAATGGCGTTTCTTTGGATAAGTTCTAAAATCTCTCCATACAGTGTAACAAAACTTATAAATACTTCTAAAAAATACTTCAGCATTTTTCTTCTTTTGTTGAGATTTACAAACTGTTGTGGCTGTATCTATCTTGAAGATAAACATTATATTTTCAGTATTTTTACCGCATGTGTTTACCAAGAGTTATGCAGATATCCAGCATTTATAAGAATACTTGTATATTTGAAGTGCAAATTCTTTGTGGTTCACTATGCGCTAATGATTTGTTGATATATATTTTGAATTTCCCATTGTATATTGATAAAGTGAAGTTTGGCATGGCTATATTGACGTGTAATTTCGAGATATCTGTTAATATAAGTGGAATTTAGGAACCAAGTTTCCGTTCCATCTACAGAGGAGAGGGTGATATTGGAGATGAAAGGGAAAAGGTCATTGAGATAAGGGAAGATTAGTGTAGTGGACGAAACTGAACCCTAAAGCTCAACAACCTTGTAATAGTTAGAGAGGTTTCCATGAGTGTGATATGTGTTGGAGCTATCTCATTAAGATTCAATGATCCAGGAAAATTAAAACTGATTCATTCACGGTCTTATGGTTTATTTAAGATATTTGCATACCCATGATTCTCAAAAATCTTGCTGACATGACGTGTAACAGCAAATAGTATTTCTTTGAATTTTTCAGAGAAAAGGCTAAATGGTAAAGAAATAACAAGGTACTTTTTGTATATTTGGTTTTATGAAAGTCTTGTTTATGCTTATTTAGAAGTGAGGAAGATTAAAAGTGATACAGGAGGTTATTGTTTAGATCTGCTTGCATAACTTTCCCAGTGTTGCAAGGGGGTGCGACAGAACGGTAGACGGTAAAGTTAGACATTCTGTCTTTTATGAGAATGAGACAGACCCAGACTCTTTTCACTGATTAGGGTCTATCCTCCAAAACATATTTGATACGCTTGGTTTGAAGTTACCATAAATGTCCACTGGATGTCTATAGCTTGGGTTAGGCAAATAGGATTATGTCTGTAGAATGGTGTGTAGTAAAATAGAAATATATATTTTAGAGCGCATGCCCTATGGACTATGATGCAAAGTGAGTAGCTAATATGGAAAATACCTCTATGAAAACACTGCTTGGAGAACCATCGTGATCGTGAAAAGGATTCTGTAAATATACCACAAGCATTCTTGACAAAGGCTACAGTTTGGGAAAGCGAATAATCCTGCACGCTATGCAATGTCATGAAGTATCATTCATGCAAGTTATTAGATGGACTGTATGTGCCAGAATATTGAAAAGAAAATGACTAGGAATTCACACCCTACAGATGAGAGGAGAATCAAATGAAGAAAAATGAAGTTTAGTGCGTAATGAAAGTATATGTGTGTGTATATATATGTACCTGTATATAGTTGCTAGTGCGCATATTCGTGAATTTGCTAAGAACATACTATTGGTTTTTGTCAAGCAGATTAGCATAAACATAATTTACTGGTGATCGGCGAGCACTTATTCTATGATTAGATTTGAACTCGGTCTTCTTCTCAAATCATCAAGCAAACTACCTCGATGGGGTGGGGTGGGGAGTGAACATTCAAAATAGTCAATATTGTCTCCAAGTAAGTTCAGTTGAAACACCACTTTTGTATACATTACCACATCACGTTTCGACTGTTTGTTTTCTCCCCTAATAACACAGTTTAATATCCCATATAGTTATTTTACTTTGATGCAGCCTTTTACAACATTTTACACTCGAGGACAATTATGTCAAATCAATAATTGCCAGCATTTACGTTTTAAATGTATTCGAATTTGGTGCTGTTAACACTTGGTGATATATTCCTCCATGTTTATTTGCAGTAAAATGAGGTATTATAAATCCTTCTATTTACTTTTTTGGATTATTGCATAACATGTTCACGAAAATATTACGGTTAAAAGTAAAACATTTGGTCCTGCCGTTCGCCTATTGCCCTGGAATATAGCTTAGGAATCTTTGTCTCTATTTCAACACAATGGATAATATATTTTCATGTTTTTGTTTTAGATATACTAAATCCACTTGTACTGAAATTACATTAAGATTTAATTAGATGTATTTCAGACCCCGACAAATTTATTTTATAGACTCCACATGCTAACTTATAGTCTACGCCACATTCTGAAATAGTGAATGCTTAATAGCGTCAGTGTATAATTGTTTAATATTGACTTCCACTAAGACACGATTCTAATTATTATCGCGACGGTTGTTAGTCTATCGAATCCAACCAAATTTTAAGCTATCACATACACTATTAATGAATGATGAAAAAAAATTCTGTCTCAATGAAAATTTAAATCTGAAAGTAAGTTAAATGAGCACGCTTAGCAATTGTGACAATATGTGAATGTTTAAATGTAACTTGTTTCCGTAGATTCAATACTTTTAGCATAAATATTTTGCTATGGTGCAATCAATATTGTTATAATCAAACATTTCTATTTTCTACTTTTATATATTATATAATTTCTATGTGCATACAAACCTAGATACATAAGCACACACACACTCACATACATATATATACCTATATACATAAGCACGCATATATAGGTATGTGTGTAACCCATATGAGAGTTATATGTTTGTCTATGTACGTCTAAACAACTGTATCTATTTGAATGACACTTCAGTTATTGTCAAAACTTCATTCCTCCGACATGTAAACACAATTTGTATTTGTTCAACTCGACATCACCTCTTATAGCACATAACCACTCCCATGAATAAATTATTAAGATAACGTGAAATGGAGCACGCTCTTCTCCCCACTACAAAACCATAACACTCACAATTAACTTTGTGATGTTCATTGTCTCCGAAACTAATTTACTTACTAAGTCTACAGTTTTTACACTACTCTCTTAGATGTTATTCAATTTCCGATTAGGTCTCTAAGCATAATTGTTTACAAAACGCAATATTGTGCACCCAAACACTCGTTACAAATAGACCATATCTTCCCTTCCCCAGTTATTAAAATGACTCATCATTCAGTAGCAGTATACCACACCAGTAGCAGAAAATCAAAATTATCCAGTTGTGTCCATGTAAATTTATATTTCTTCAATCTATCTGCAAATACATAAAGACGCCCACATTAACTTTACACACACTACGTAGCTCCCGTAGACAATGATATTTCCTACGAGGAAATATTCTATTTCTCAAAATTTCCTATTCATTTCTCGTCTGGGAATTAGTTTGAGACGTTAAAATTTCTAATACAACCGTAATCTTTTCAATACAAGAAAAATATCCCGTTCTCTCTACACATATATAAGGTTCTACATTTCTTCTGTTGGTTTAACGCCCCCTGGACTAGGCCAATTAATAACAAACTTGTAAATTTGCATCAGCTAAATTTGAATTAGAAGAGTTTCTCCCCCTTATAGTAGATGGTCACCAGGTATACAGGACGTGATTTGAGCAACACTAATTGCGTTTTCTTAAATACCCACTGAAAGATGTTGACAACAGCTGTGGCAAGATGAACAAGAATAATGTCTCTTCTAACTCTTCCAGACGGATAGAACACGAGCTTGAAAACTTTATTTGCACTGAGAAAGGAAATACCATTTCCGGCATATGACAAGAGATTGTAGAGAACACATTAATTGTAACTACATGAAGAGTTTGCAATGCAGATTTGCACTGACAATGTCGAAAATTTCACCAGTTTTCAGTATCCCTTGAAATGTTACTAAGTGATTTTTTAACCCCCCCTCCTTATGCTTCAGATTATCTGCTATTTAGCTTAGGCTAATGACTTGGTTGCTTGGATTTTTACAGGTGACATTAAGCGAAGGAAAAAAATATGCCATGGTTTAAATTTGCATTTATCCTTATACTTTTTCTCCCGATTATTTTTGGTAAACAGATATAAATTACATATGGAAATCTACATGAATGCTAATACGCACGCGCGCATATACACACAGACACACACTCACACTCACACACAGTGTAAATAGGTATAAATGAACTCAGACACAGATGTGTGTATATATGTGTGTGTTTTCCAAGAGTACAAGTGTTGTACTCTACTTAATAAATCAAAAGAAAACGCAGATCCTAGGTGTAAGCAATTTTGTGGACTTCTAAACTCCATTTTGGTCGTAGATGAAATAACTGCTACTATTCAACGAACACCTTGGATTCTGCATCCTCAATAGAAGTCGAAGTAGCGGCAAGAATGAAGTTAGATGCTGGTAAACCACTTGGTGAATTCGTTCTTTGGCGATAATTTTGTTACGCAGAACCTACGCAGCTTGGAATGATAGTGATCTTCCAGAGGATTGGAAGGGTGTCTTTCCTCTCTCTAAATGAAAGGGAGTCAGAATAAAGCGTGGCAGTCTTAGAAGTATCGCTCTGTATACAGCTGTCTTAATGTTCTGGCAAGTGTTCTTATCCGATTGAATAAATAGCCTGTATTTGCAATCCTATCTAAATCTCGGTGTGCCTTCCTTGATTTTCATAGCAAGACAGATGCAGGAGAAATGCAATGGTCAGAATGTGGCTCTTGTTCAGGTTACATTAATTTAACAAATTAGGTCTTTTATAAGGAAAATACTCCGGCTCACTCTTTAAGTTGTTTATATATAAATTCCTTTATTCTTTTACTTGTTTCAGTCATTTGACTGCAGCTATGATGGAGCAATGCCTTTCGTCGAAGAAATAGACTCTAGGACTTATTTTTTGTAAGTCTAGGACTTATTCTTTCAGGTCGTTTTGCTGAACTGCTACGTTACGGGACGTAAACACACAAACATCGATTGTCAAGCAATGATGGGGGACAAACACAGATACACAAACATGCACATACACATATTAGGACGGGCGTCTTTCAGTTTCCGTATACTAAAACCCGAAGTTATAGTAGAAGACACTTGCCCAAGGTGACACGGATTGGGACTGGTTGGGAAGCAAGTATTTTACCACACAGCCACTCCTGCGCCTCATAATAAATATATATATATATATATATATATATATATATATATATATATATATATATATATAAGAAAAAAGGTTTGAAAATGCAATTTAAAAACGATGTTTATTTACTTAACCGGTTTCACTCTTTGGTAAAAGATTGTCAAAAGTTACATTTAAGGAAACATTGAATAATATGGGTTCAAAAAAAGTTTTTTTACATAATTGTCACATTGAGTATTATGCATTCAAAAAGGTTTTTACATAATTGTCACATTGGATATTATGAATTCAAAAATGTTTTTTTATACATAATTGTCACATTACATGTATAAATATAGTGTTTGGTAACAGTGCTCCCAAAGCAGGAGCAAACAAAAGACTGCTTCTCAATTAAAAGCTCTCTTAACAACACCTGGAGTAAAAATCTCAAAGCGCGTAAGTTTGCCTTCTGGAATTTCATAAAAAATAACAACAAAGCTGACATTTATGAAAAGTGGCTCAACTCCACCCCTATCATCCTACCCAGAAAACTACAAATAAAACCCATCCAAAATGAACCAGAAAACCAAAAAAACCTCAGGGAGAAACTAGCTTTTGAAAAATTCAAGACGGAAGTAGAACTCTTGCGGCTCAGAGCCAACGCCAGTGAAGAAAAATCCAAGACCCTTGACAATGAAATGCAGATTGAAATCTCAAAACACTGTGAAGGAGCACTCCTTGATGAAACCACCAAACTCTGGAGAAAAAACTGCGAGGATGAAGAAATAACATCCCTCCAGCGAATGGAAAAAAACAGCTGGTTCACCAATTATGAAACAGAGTTCACAAAGGAACACCTTTCAAGCAACCCATATTTTAAAATATCTACTACTCACACTCACACCCCTCGCCAAAAACAAAGAAAACCAACCACAAAACACCGAACACACACCACCCCTAACATCGACAACAACAACAACAGAACTTACAGACAGCACTACAATCCCATCAAAAGAACCGAGACACCCATCATCACACGACAAAACTTTACCAGACAACGTAGACCCCAACCCACACAAGAACCGTTCCAGATTCGGAGATCCTACCCATCACTTAGAAACCCATCTCTGAACTATGATTGTAGATTCCAACCCAAACCGCTCCTAACTCAGAGTTCTCCCCCAACATATAGGGATTCACTTCTAAACCATGAATATAGTTTCCAACCCACTCTAAGGAACCAACATTACACCCAGGACAAACAACCCAAACCCTGGAATAACCAAAACTCTTCCAGGAGGCCACCCAACAACCCAGACCCTGGAACAACCAAAACCTCCTCAACAGACAACATAGCAACGGGGCAGAATCACACAACCAAAACCTCTTCAACAGACATGTCAACGGGGGACAGAATCACATACAGCAAAATACCACAAATAGAAGAACCCCCAGGATTCCTTTTTTAGGCAAGGGCAACAGTTTCCACGACACCAGATGGTAGATACCAACCCCGAAAAACCAAAAGTAGTGAATCTTTCTAACCTAAACCTGTCGACACCACAAATAAAAATCCTTTCAAGAGGACTAAAATTCACCCCAACTCCGCAATACCCTAACCTGAGGGAAATACAGGATGACATCTCGCACTTCTGCAGAAAATTACGCCTCACAGAGGAATTTTTTGACAGGAAAACTAATAATATCGACGAATCAATGGTCTGTAACAAAAGCAACTATAATCCCATAAAAGGCAAAAACAAAACCTTAGACAAATTTTGCGATTACATCTCCAACTTCCCTTATGGTGAACTCCCACAACCTAAACTGAAACCCAACACCAGTAAAAGAGAATGGGAAATCATCCATACGCTACGAGACAATCATGACGTCACAATAAAGGAAGCTGATAAGGGTAGTACGGTCGTTGTTATGAATACTGAGCAATATAAAAACTCTGTATCTCTCCTTTTAGAGGATACCACATATACGAAAGAGTAGTCGACTACCAGCAATCCAAAACAATGACCAATCTGAAGGCACTCATTTACCAACACCGGAATGACTTGACAGCAAAGGAATGCGACTACATTACTAAATTTAATTGCAAAACCAGCACACTCTATGGGCTTCCAAAAATACACAAGAGTCAAATTATCACAGAAGCTTGCAAAAAGTCCACTTCAACCTGCATCACTATACCACATCCCACTGATCTCAAACTGAGACCAATAGTGGCAGGCCCAAGTTGTGAAACACACAGACTTAGCAACTTTATAGATATCATCTTAAAGCCAATACTGAAACACATTCCAAGTATTGTAAGAGATGACCTGGACCTATTAAACCATCTCCCCAAACATGCCGATAAAGACACCTTAATCGTTTCTTTTGATGTTATAATCTTTACACCACAATCCCACATGAATTTGGACTGGAAGCCATTAAATTCTGGCTGGATAAATATCCCAATGAGATCCCGGAAAGAATTAAAAAAAATTCATAATTGAGGGCCTCAAATTTATTCTGCAAAACAACTTCATGTATTTCCACAACAACACTTACAGACAGGTCTCAGGTACTGCAATGGGTACGAAAGTTGCACCTACCTATGCAAACCTGGTGATGGCCTACCTGGAATCACATATCTATGAAAAATCCAAATATAAGTACGGCCAGTCTTTCCACAAATACCTGTTGGAGAACTGGAAACGCTACTTAGATGATTGCCTCATCCTATGGTCCCACACACTCGACCAACTTATAGACTTCAAAACCTTATCAACAGTGTAAATAACAACATTCAATTCACAATGGAATATAGTCAGGACCAACTCCCTTTTCTTGACATCCTAATCATTAAAAAAGGCGTGAACATTGAAACTGACATCCATTACAAACCCACTGACTCTAAACAATACCTTCTATTCACCTCCAATCACCCAAAACACACAAAGACAAATATCCCCTTCAACCTAGCGAGAAGAATCTGCACTATTGTCTCAAATGACACAACACGAAATAGAAGACTCCGGGAACTAAGGGCAATTCTTCTCGAAAGACATTACCCGGCATCACTAGTAGACAACGGAATAGAACGGGCCAAATCAATCAACATTCAAGACCTTCGAAAACCCAAACACATCCACAGTACAGTCAATAGACTCCCTTATCTCTCAACACACAACCCAAGGAATGCAGAAGCTTACACTATTATATACAACAACATTCCACAACTAAATCAAGACCCACGCCTGAAAAAAATACTGGCAGCTCATAAAAATAAAAAGTAAGAGACAACCTAAATCCCTAAAAAACCTCCTCACCAACGCAAAATTACACAACACAAACCCACCGCCCACCATCAAAAAATGTGGTCGCCCCAACTGCAAGACCTGCATCCACCTCATTGAGGGATCATCGTACAAGTTCCACTCGGGACACACATTCATCATAAAAAATAATTTCACGTGCGCATCAAAAAATTTACTCTACGTCATAAGGTGTGAAGGATGCCACGAAGATTACATAGGGCAAACAAGCCTTACCCTCAGAGACAGAATGACAGTTCACCGACAACAACTGAGGGACCCCTCCACAAGACAGATACCACTAAGTGGACACTTAGACCTTTGTGCACACAATAAGTCCCCCAAATTCTTAGTCTTCCCACTATACCAATGCTCGGACAACACCACAGACCAAACACGAATAAATAAGGAAAGTAATCTTATTCAAAAATACAGACCACAACTAAACATACTCTAACATACCCGCTGGAGGCACATCCAGAGCAAGCACACAGGGACGCGCGCACGCTCACAGCATATCGTGCGGGCGGGCACATGCGCGCATCGGCACGCATAGGACACACTAGCGGGCATTGACCACACACATACGTGGCATGCACACGCATGCATTATATATATGTAGGTGATGTATGTGTGTGAGTGTTGTGTGTGTGTGTGTGTGTGTGTGTGCACGTTGTGTGTGTGTGTGCGCGGGTGTATATATATATATATGTGTGTGTGTGCACTGTGTGCGTGTGTGTGTATGTGTGTGCGTGCGCGCGCGTTGTGTGTATGTGTGTGTGCACGTGTGTATATATGTGTGTGTGGTTGCACTGTGTACGGGTGTGTGTGTATGTGTGTGTATGTGAGCATTATGTACGTATGTATGTATTTACATGTGTATTTGTTTTTAAATATATATATATATATTATATATATATATTATATATATATATATATATATGTGTATGTGTGTTGTGTGTGTATATGCATGGTATGTGTGTATATGTTAGTACTTTGTTTGTGTGTGTGTGCGGCATGTAGAGATATATTTGAGTGTGTACGCTATAGGTTGTAATTTGTGTGTGGGGGGGGTGAACTTTATATATATATATATATGTATGTGTATGTGTGTGAAAAAATATATGTATGTGCATGTATGTATGTATGTATGTGTGTATATATATATATATATATATATATATGTATATATATATGTGTGTGTGTATGTGTGTGTGTGTATATTTATTTGCTTGTTATGTGTGTATAAACATGTACATTATTTGCATGCGCATTGTGTATATGTATATTGTATGTATGTGTATTGTATATGTATGTGTACATTAAGTGTATATATGTGTGTGTATGTGTGCAGTGTATATATGTATTTGTAGGTGTGCTATATATGCATGAATACATGTATGTGCATTGCGTGTATATATATGTATACATTGTGTATGTATGTTATGTGTGTGTGTGTGTATATATATTATATGTATGCGTACGTGTATGTGTATGCGTTGTATGTGTGTATTGTGTGCATATGTGGTACATCTTGTATGTGTATGTAAACACTATTTATATGTATATGTGTATATATGTATATGCATTGTCTATATATATATATTATATGTATGTACTGCGTATGTATATTGCATGCATATATTGTGTATGTATATTGCTTACATGCTGTATGTGTGTATTGTATGTGTGTATATATATGCTAGGTGTATTTGTGTGATATTTATATTATGTATGTAGTGTGCGTGTGTTGTGTGTGTGTGTGTGTGTGTGTTGTGTGTGTTGTGTGTATGTGTGTTATATATCTGTGTATGTATATATAGATACATATTATATTTGTGTGCTGTGTGTATATGTGATATATGTGGGTGCGTTGTGTGTGGTGTGTGTGTTCTGTGTGTGTGTGTGTGTGTGTGTTGTGTATGTGGTGTGTGTTTGTTTACTATGTGTGTGTGTGTGTGTTGTTGTTGTGTGTGTGTGTGTGTGTATATATATGTGTGTGACAAACAGACGCTATCTGACCAGCGGGCACGGACACATCTATTCACACCCGCATACTAACCTCCTGATAACCCCAAAATCATTCATGCATAAAGGGGAAGTATACACCACATTGGCTACTTCCTCTGTTCTCTCAGTCCAGCCTTTCTGCTAATACCAACAGGTCGGTAAAAACATATTCTCGCCTTGTACTTAAAATATTCTGAGATGTATAAAAAAGCCATTTTAATTTTTGCTGTCAAAAGGCTGTATATATATACCGAAGATTGTATATATATACATGTAATGTGACAATTTGCGACAACCAATAATTAACGCAACCAATTCAATAATATATTGTTTTATCCTTTTCTGCCAATTTTCCCAAATATACTCATCACACTATTGAACTTCTCTGTTACCAAACACTATATTTATACATGTAATGTGACAATTATGTATAAAAAAACATTTTTGAATTCATAATATCCAATGTGACAATTATGTAAAAACCTTTTTGAATGCATAATACTCAATGTGACAATTATGTAAAAACTTTTTTTGAACCCATATTATTCAATTTTCCTTAAATGTAACTTTTGACAATCTTTTACCAAGAGTGAAACCGGTTAAGTAAATAAACATCGTTAAATTGCATTTTCAAACCTTTTTTCTTATATAATCCCACTCGTGCGATACCCCACAACTCAACTTTTATATATATATATATTATATATATATATATATATATATCTATATATATATATACATACATATATATGAATATATTTGTATATGTATGTATATGTATATCTGTATATATTTGTGCGTATGTGTTCGTTTCTTTGTGTGTATATAATATGAATAAACAAAAGGTGATATTAATAATTAGTCAAACTATATGTCTCGGACTCGATTGAAAACTTCACTTATAGAAGAAATCCTGTTTCATAATGGAGCTCTGGTATTATATTGGTTCAATACTATAGGAAATTTCATTAGAGTTTATCTGAAACTCAGATTAATACGTTTTGGCAGATTCCATACTTTAATTACAAAAAAAGAAGAGATATTCATCTCTATTTTAAAATAGTGAATATTCATTGTTCAACCATATCCTTTATATATATTTATATATATACACACGCAAATATACATTAATATGCATATACATACTTATATTTGTATGTATATCTCTGTGGATGTATATTAAATATATAGATAGTGAGATAGTGTGTGTGTATTTATACATGTATATATGACTGAGAGTGTGTGCGTATGTGTATGCACGTGTATATGTGTGCGTGTGTATGTATATATGTGAGTCTTTGTGTGTGTGAAGTAAAAATCAATTTTGATTCTTTACGAAGAAGAAAAGAATATATTAGAAATTGATAAGCTTTGTTAAAAACAAGTTCCTCCAGTCTCTTCTCTCTCATTCTTTCTTCTCACAATCGATGATACGTTAGAATTGAAGGCATAAATGGATGGTGCTTGTGTAGGATTTCAAATGGGCAATATTAATTTCGTTTCCTTTTTTCAAAATCGAAAACTTGAAACGCAAATTTTAGATTAGTTGATCTCCACGAAGGCAGCAACCATCCTGCTCCAAACTTGTTGAATTAAACAAAAAAGTAAAAAGAACAACAACTAATTCTATGAATGTAAATATGAGAACGAATAAACAAAAACAACACGAAGATTTAATAAAAAGTTCCAATAGATCCATCAAAGCAACATCTATTTTTTTTCTCTGGAATGTTATTTACATATTTGATAATAATAACAAACCTTCAAACACACATGCTTGCGCGTACGTACACACCCACCCGTGTGTATATATATATATATATATATTATATATATATATATATATATATAATACTCATACATATATACACACATATATATATATTACATATATTTATGTACATACTACATATATATTATATATATATATAATATATTATATATATATATATATATAATATATATATATATATATATATATGTATATATACCTCCATGCCTTTCTATATTTATATATAAACCTACGAATATGCGTTAGAACAAAAATAAGTGGCTGACGATGATTTGTTATTTGATCTCGGATTAAACCATTCTTCCGCATGCCTATGCATTATTATTGAAAAGGAATTCTCGGTATTCATTTGGCATTTGCAATTCAGTGTTTTTGCAGCCGTTTTTCAATTCCAATGTCAGCCAGATGGAACATCGTAGAAAGAACTACTCTAAACAGTATGATCGATTTATGTTACGTAGTGAAAACATCTGGCAAATTGTGACAGGTATTACGTTAGTATATACGTATACTTATATACATAAAACAACACTTAGACACTCACGCACACAGAAACATACACATACGCAGAAACTCACACACTCACACACATATACACACTTATACATATGAGTTCCACCGCCGAGGACTGATAAGTTTCTGACACTTTTGTGGTGTGTTTTTAGCATTATCCATCTATCGAGATGCTTTCCCGAGGCGGATGCCTGATATTTTTACTGTTCCTTCATAACAAGTAGGATATAGAGATTGCAGTTTGACACTTATAATGCTTTCTTCGTTAATAACTAATTTACATACTTGCATATACCCTCACACACTCTTACACACATACATACACACATATATATGTATACGCAGGTGTAGACGGCATTCTATTCCTTTCTTATGTCGTTGTTCTCACGCGTTCAAAATAATATCTCTTTCGTTCGGCTTTCGTTCGTATAACTGTTGTTCTACTTGTCCTGTCGTTTACTGTTTTTATTTTTATTTGTATTTTTACTATCTTGACTTGTTTTTACTGTCCTGTTTTTGTTACCACTTTTACCCCTCCGCAAAAAATCTCAAATTATTTGCGGGAAGGATTGTTTCATCGAAGTCGCGTCTTGCCTTTACCTTCGGAACGCGGAGTAGACGAAACGGAGGCGGTTGTAGAAGGGGAATTTTCCTTGTGTCGTATGTCTTGTACCCTGTTTTTTCGTTGTTTTAAACAAATGTCCGTTTCTACGGTTCTGTTTTTATGTTTTCGTTTCTCATTATGTTTGACGTTTTTTTGGTGTCCTGTACCTATATATGCATGTATATTTACATATAGATGTAGGTACGTACATATATGTATGTATATATGCATATGTTTTATTTATTATATATATAAAGGGCAAACTATGGCTAAAAGCTAACATATAATTATCTCGGCTGGAAAATCTTTAGTTAGAGTTTTGCTCAGCTGGTGGTAAACAATTGCAAAAACAAGAGACACATGCCTCTAAAAATCAGCCAACTGTCATAGATATATAGATAATATACTTGAAGATAAATATATATGAACGCACGGTGGAATAATGATTGAAATATCTTTATTGTCAGCTTGTTTGTATATAGATATAACACGAAAAAATAGCTGCAATTTTGTACATCTACCCCTCAATATTCACAAGTTTCTGAATTCAGTTGTTCTCAATGAATGATTCATCAGAAAAATAATAAGCCTGTTTACGATTACACTTGAAAGTGTGCTTTTCACGAAAATTATATGAGCAACATACACGAAAGACTTGTGTGAGTGTTTATATGTATGTATGTATGCATATAGATATGTATGTGTCTATCTATCTATATACTGAGGAAAAGAGAGAGAGCGAGAGAGAGAAAGATATAGATAGATACAAATAGCTAGCTAACTAGATAGTTATAAATATATATAAACATAAATATTTGCAACGAACATCATTACTAATAAAAATCAAGCCTCAAATATATTACTAATAGGTGAGTAAATTACTTTTAAAATATCAATACCAATATATATATATATAATTATATATATATATATATATATATATTATATATATATATATACGAACACGTAAAATTATATATAAATTTTCTTTTAACCATTAAGTATGCTATGCAATATTACATGGTTTTCTTATATGAACTAAAGAAACCAATCTACTATATATCGCTTTACAAAAATAAATATTAATAAAATCATATTAAATTCCAATGCTATTTTAATATCAAGGTCGAAACTTATCCCTTTCTGCTACTCAACAGTGAAAATCTACTTTTGACAAACGGAAATGCAAAAGCATTAGTTGCCGACACGAAATGAAATATTTCATTTATCTATTCTCGTATTATTTTCTAAAAAATTTAAATCGTTTGATCTTTTAATCTGGCTTTGATGTTTAGAATGTGGGTATTAAAATATATATTAAAACGTCACCATTTTTAATATATATTTCATTGATGCCATCTTCATAAAACGGAAATATTTTTTCCCCTTTATCATATTTTGGACGTAAAAAAGTGGTGTTACATAATGAATTTTTAGAAAATGTTTTTAAGTCGGATTATGTGGAATTTCTTCAGAATTCATATCATTCCTATTCTGAATAAATACACAGCGTGGACTAGATAATATGATAATCAAAGAGAATCTGATTAATAACAAGTTATTCTATTTATGTATACAGATTTGCCTTCTCTTCATACCTACATATATATTTTTATGTATATATAAAGGACTTTTACTTCAAAAGATTAACTATCTCAACTGATATGCACCACTAGAAGCAACTGAAAGAGCGTGAAAGAATTTGCGTGTTAGGGGATAAACATAAAACAAGAGAAAATAATGAGTTTCCTTTAATATTTCTTGAAATATAGACAGCTTTGCAGACCATAGACAATACTTTCTTCCCAAACCATTTGAAAATGCAATTCGCTTGTTTGATACTAACTAACTTTCGAGTATAGCAATTTGAATACGAAAAGAAATGCGTTGAACCAAAATCATTCACGATGAAAATTATTCAGTTTTTTAGGTGTTGGTATTAACTTGATTTTCTCTAAAATTTCAATTCATTTTATGGGAGGATTTCTTGTTTTCAAGACAGTAGTATTACAAAATGCTTGTTTTAGGGTTAAATTCATCTATATATATCAAACAAATGATTGTGTGTGTCTGTCTGTGTGTGTAGTACGTATGCATTTCTACAATTTTCTACCGATTTTCACCAAACATTTACACACACATTACTTATGTACCGGGGATGGTCATGCACTATAACATTTTGTCCTGCGAGAAACCGGGAAAAACGTGTTTTACACGGGTTTTTCTCTTAAAAAACTTCAGCTGTTTCCAACTCTCCCCTTTTACCTCTGCAGTTTTCAACCAATTCTCTCCATTTTTATTTCTCTCTTCTCTCCCTTTTTTCTAATTCTCTCTTTCTCTTCCTTACACATAATCTCTCTCACCCTCTCTTTTACGCTATATTAGTTTCTTTCACACTTTCTATCTCTCTCTCTCTCTCTCTCTCTTTAGCGCACTCACACACTAACTTCTGTCTACAATTCGACATCCGTGTATTTCAATTAGTTGTGCATAAAAATCTCTGTCCTCACGGTTTTTGTAGGTTTTCCTTTAAAAATAATTTAGCTATTTTTAATGTGTGTTAAAATTCAGTTTTGCTTCATCTGCTTAAAATTGACTTCTGTGTATTTCAAGTTCGTCGTGCATAAATATATTTGTCTTAAAGAATTTGTAAGTTTTCCTTAAAACATTACTTTACTTATGTAAAGATTTTTGCACTATGGTTATTTTAATACGTTATTTACATGTCCTCCTCTATTGAGAAATGTGCGTACGGTCTTGCATGCGTACGTATGACCGCTGTGGGCAACACACAGCCGATAAGCCTTTATTACTAACTGATATGATTTCAACCACGCCACTGAGCGGTCATGCGTGAGAAAAAGCTATCAAGTTTTTCACTCATGCTTTATATATGATTGTATATGTATATATATATATGTATGTATGTATGTATATATGTATGTACGTACGTAGGTATATATGTATGTATGTATGTATGTGCGTATGTATATATATAGCTAGATGTGGACCGTTAGCGAGTTGTTCCTCCGTTTTCCTTTTCTCTTGGACATTCCTCTGTCTCCTGTTTCTGAAGAAGAGCATTGACCGAAATGTAAAACTACCTATCTTTCCTTCTCTGAGCGTCTGCTAATACTTTGCATGTAGCACGTGCTCGCGTTGTTTTTTTTTTATATTTCTTCGTTTGTTTTTTATTACATGTAGATTTGTGCACGTGTGTGCATCTGTGTTTGTACTCCTACCATTGCTTAACAACCAATGTTGGTGTGTTTACTTCGCCGTAACTAAGTGGTTCGGGGAAAAGAGACCGATAGAATAAGTACTAGGTTTATAAAGAAACAACGAGGTCAATTTGTACGACTAAATGCAGTACACCAGCATGGCCGCAGTCAAATGACTGAAACAAGTAAAATAATTAAAAAACTGTCATTTTAATCCCGAGCATCGCCGGATTTCTCTACTAGCTGTTTTATAAATCACATTTATTAGTTTCACTGTTAATAATTAGAATTATGTTTTATCAGATTTTAGAAACATGCGACTCTTGCAATAAGCATCAAAGTCGTTATTAATCCTTTCAATAGGCATTAATATTGTTATCGGTGGTTGATTTAAAAGATATGATTTTTATAACCGAATTTGTTATTTAAGTACTCCTATGAGAAGAGTTGCAATCAATAGTGCCTTATATTTTAATCCATTTTAATAAGTTTGCATCCAGGTTAAATTCATTCAAGTTCTGTTATACTATGTGATTTGGAAATGAATTAAATATAAAATCTTTAATACAAAACCTATAAGATTACAATTTATTAATCAGACAACAAGGCTACATATTTTGGGTACTTGCTTGTGTAGTTGATTAAATAATATTCAATATTTGGTTAGTGCATTATACTAACGCTCTGGGGAGAAAGGCAAAGGCTAATATTGGATATATTTACTTTACTGACTTTGTATCCACGACCATCAAGATAAAGGCTTTTATCGTAACAAAAATAATGTCATATTAAAATCTTGTTTAACGAAAGAGCGACAGATTATTGTGTATCAATTATGGTAAAGCAAATCAGAAATAGGTATATTATACCACAGGAAAATAATAATATTTATTATCTTGTTATAATTTGCTTACTCATTTCGGCCAAACATATATGTAGCCATGTAATACTTATTTATCAGAGTTCATATGTTCAACTGTTCTTGTAATTGAGTAGAACAACAATTAAACTGTTGCGATTTATGAAGCAAGTCTAATATTACATTTGTTTTTATAACTCTATTTTAGTATAGTACATCCCGCATTCACACACGAAGTTATAAACAATAACATGTAAAAAGAGAGGTGAACACCTTTTAGACAGAAATGTCAGGCTATTTCAACCCAATATCTACATACTGTCGTTTATAGTTTTATGTGTGTAATTTAAGATATTATTTCAAAAACAAAACAAAGGTAAAAAAAAAGAAAATGAATTACATCACGTTCTCACAAAGTTTATGAAATTTTTGTGACGTGTGTTGTTATTTAATATGGAAATATACATGACGTTAATATATTTGTTATAATTTATTGAGGATACATAACAGAACCTCTGAACTTACATGAATTTAACAAAACCATAAACCACGCAACAAATAGAACATTAAATGTATATTGGGGGCCGATATGAAGAAAGATCTCCCGTTTCAGAATCTTATTTTAAAGCAAATAGCAATGAAAGATAAAATGCATTTCAAAAACTCTCTCCCTCTCTCTCTGTCTCTCTCTCTATCAATATATATATATATATATATATATATATAAAATATATAGGTATATATATGGATATATATATATATATATATATATATATAAAATATATAGGTGTATATATGGATATATATATATATATATATACAAAATATATAGGTATATATATGGATATATATATATATACAAAATATATAGGTATATATATGGATATATATATATATATATCTATGTATCTATCTATCTATCTATCTATCTATCTATATATATATATGTATCTATCTATCTATCTATCTATATATATATATATATATATATATATATATATATTATATATATATATATATATATAGATATATATATATATATATATTATATATATATGGTGTGTGTGTATTTATGCATGAGATGCATTTCTGTGGACATATATGCATATCGGAGTATATGATTCAAATGATAAATGTTTTCATGGTATTAAAGCTAAATTCTAAATATTGCTTCTAATCCTACATACTAACATATTAGCAGAACAAAAGAAATAGGATGAAAACCATCTCGTAGATCTTTTGTAAAAATATCTTTAATTCTTTTTAATAACCAATATGTATATTAACAAGCACTAAATGGAAAGCCTAATTATGAACTTGGAACATTAAAATTTTCACATTTTCAGTCAAACATCTTGGAATCAATGTATTTATTTTAGCATGAATAAATATATATATAGATATATATACCCCACACATATACAAACACACACATATCTATATACAAGTACATGCATAAAACACACACACACAGACACACACACACACACACACACACACACACACACACACACATTATATATATATATATATATATATATATATATATATATATATATATATGTAAATGTCAAATGATAAAGATGAGTGCTCAACACAACATTGGTGGATACAATACTTTGAATTGTGTATTAAGGTTACCATTGGATTTATGCCAGAATGTGGAATATATCCTCGTGTTTAGAAAAATGTTCAAGACGATCATATGGATAAAAGTGTTCGTCTCCATTTTGGAGACCACAGCCTAGTTTAGTTCGCGGAGATTCTCTTAAATTATTATGAATAAAACAATGAATCAAGGACATTAGACCTTTTAAATATTTGTCGCCCTCGGTTCTTTTGGACAAATTGTTGTGTGGTCAATTTGCATTAAGTTGTTTCTGTTCTGGGTGTGGTGTTCTTATATTCGTGTACTGAGGCTTGGTTTCGACATTGAGGCATATTTCTTCTGTGTGTGGAGCTTGTGTACTATATATATGTTCAGATTTAAAGTTCGGAGAAGGGGCTGTCCTGGTGGGGTTACCGTCGCAGATGGTAGCTCTTCTATGAAGTATTTGATGAAGATATGTTGTTGTGTATGCAGTAAGAGAAAGTTTTATCCCTTATGTTTAGGATGATATCAGTTGGTTGTATAACGTTTAGTTTTCAATATACAAAATTCAGATTTGGTATCCTGTCCTCTGTACTTTTTGGCATGAGCAATAATTTCTCATTCTATCTAGGTGGTACTTATTCTACCTTCTTTCGATGTCTATATCATATTTGACAGGGATGTTGCATTTTTTAAAACATTTTTGTCTCTAATTGACACCAGCTGTTGAGTATACCTTTCCTTGAATGACTTGCACGCCATTCCCTTATACATATTCGCTACTCCGTTGGGGTCCATGATCTTGGCCTTGCATATGAGTTCAATCTCGAGAAATTGTTTTTAGAGGTTAGCAGTCGGGGATTTACATTAGCATTGTCTTTTTGAGATGTTTCTGGTGTATTTATATTTATTGAGATTTAGTATTATTGACCCTACATTGGGGAGGCAAATATAACTAACTTCAACAATGTTTCTGTTGAAGATCTTATGGCATTTGTGTGAAGGTAGACACAGGTTGTCTATTAGTTTTTAGAGTGTCCTAGCTACCTTACTAGCCATATTCATACCCTAAGATGGATTAAACCATAATATTTTCCTATGTCTGAGTCTTCTTGATCTATTTGTATATGGTTTAATGTGTTATATGCTATTCTTAAAGTTGGACCTTTGTAATGCAGCATTATAGTATGGGATAGCTTTTTTCAAAAGTGTACACATACGCGCTTGTGTGTCTATTTAACTCGGCATATAAGAGAGTGTATATGGGATCATAGGGCAGCCAGTTTGGGTACGGAAGAATCTATATGTGGGTACTAGCATAAATAATATTTCACTGCATTGTAAGTTTTATTTTTCTTCTTTACCATATTTTATTGAATTAGTCCCTCTCTTTGTCTATGAAAACGAAATCGAGTCCGTCACTCACCATTCCTGCGCAACAGATTAGACATCCTGTCATAAAGGGCATGCGTGGTATGAGTGAAACAGTGTCTATTTAACGAGGCAGATCTTATAACATCACCTGAAGACATGCAGATACCACGACGAGTTGCACATCAGCCTACCCGCGAGAGATCGATGCAAATTGCGTCGAAATGGTTGTTGTGAACAATAAAATTTGTCGTATATTACATTTTTCGTTCCTATCATTTGTTTTATACATGGAGACACACACAAACACACGTGCATATATATACATATACACACACACATATATATATATGTACTAAAACTACACTAATCAATAGGAATTACCCACAATCCTTAATCGTCAATACGATCCAACGAGTCCTTAAATTCAATATACAAGAACTTAGACTACCAACACCAAAGAAGGAAGAAAAATTCAAAACCCTGCCTTACATCTCCACACACAACCCACATAACAGTGAGGCCTTCAACATTTTACTCCATACCACAACTCTACTCAAGAGTATTACGACAAAGATGAATCAAATCCTCGAAACACACACCATGAACATAAGTAAGAGACAACCAAAACTAATGAAGAGGACTTTAACCCAGGCCAAATTACACTCAACAATAGCCACAAAGACGACAGTAAAAATGTGCTGGAGGCTAAACTGTGGGATTTGTATCAACGTAATAGAAAGATCAGAACACCGATTGGAACAAAGCCAAAAATTTAGCATAAAAACGAACTTTACATGTGCATCGGAGAATTTAATTTACATGTTCGGGATGCAAACGGCAATATATTAAACACACAAAAACTGCCTACGTCAGAGGATGGCGGTGCACAAATCCCACATTAGAATTCCGGAATACTGGAAAATATCTGTCAGCAAACATATAGACAGATGAGCATCCAATAAATATCCCAAATTCACAACTTTTCCACAATATAAATTCAAAGACAGTGCTACTCAAAATGAACGCATTAACAACGAAATGTATTTCATAAGAAACTATTGACCGAGTCTAAATTCGTTGAGCATAAAAAATAAATATAGGAGATTAAATAACTTCCTTTCTGTGAAGTCCTTAGCTGAGATAATATTACGACAAGTATTATTAATACTACTACTTATTTTAATTCTACGGCCACTCCTTTTGAAAACAATTTGGACCACACTACTAAATTAACCATCACAGACAACAGCTGAAATTACTACTAGCAATGCCACGAAAATTAATGGAAATTACCACGTGCTCTTACAGGAAAAAGAAAATGTCACTATGAACGTTTATTTTATTAATAATCTATTTTCTCTTCATATTTTATTTAAGTAAATATTCTTGATAAGGATTATAAATAACCGAAACATGTAAAACAAAAACATGTTTTTTTAATTTCAGGTCATTCAGGTTTTTAAAGATGAGAAGATTTCGCCGATTGATCAGCCAGGAGGAGACGTTCTGATGAAAGGGTATAGGGGATATGGTTAAATGGGTGTTGATAGATAATAGACAGACTAGAACAAAAACTATACGGTCACAAAAAATTATATGAAACTAAATGTAATTGTTATTCCAAGTAAATTGCTCTACACGTCTGCGGCTCCGACGAAGGTATAAGGAGTTATTCGGGCACTCATCTATGAATCCACTGCATAATATAGTAGAAACATCTGTAAGAGATTATGACGTTCATTTCTCTGTCATTTCTGTTTTCTCATCACCGCTCTGAACTTGACTAATGCTTCGTTCAGAAGCATACGTATATTGAGTTCTTCCTAAGATATTTGTATCACCTAAATCTCTCTTTAATATATATGTATATATATATATATAATATATATATATATATATATAATATATATATATATTTTATTTATATATATATATGTATATATGTATATATATATATGTGTATATATATATATGTATGTATATATATACATACATATCTATGTATGTGAGTGCGTGCGCGTGTGTGTCTCTGTTAGTAAAGGTAAGATCTAAAGATCAAGGTGTAGGAAGTTATTAAAATTTTTAGCAGTCCATAGAAGGCATAAAAAACAACTCTCAATAATAATAGTGGTTTATTGACGTAGGATGTTGTAAGTTTTTCCCATATCAAAGTTCGATAAAGGGAAAAAAAGTTGTATATTTTGTATAGTTTGTGGTTAGCAGCTGGTGTTGCTTGTGAATGCGAATAAAATCCCAAAATTAAGGAACGGAGCAGATAAAATCTAGTTACATATGTTTCATAGCTGCGCAAACGAGGGGTAAACTGCTAGCTACTCTTCGGGCAAATGATACCTTAATCAAATGAAGTTTATAGTGTCGTGAAGGGAGGCCATGTTAACTCGTAGGAAACCCAATCGAAAATGCTCAGAAAACACAGAGTTGGAGAACAAAAGGGAAGGCATATTCACTCTCTCTCTTTCTCATTCCTCTATCTCTCTGATTTAATTTTCCCTCTCGTATTCTTTAAACTCTTTCCCCCTCCCACTTATAAATCAAACTCTTTTGCTTTCCGTCCTCACGTATCTCCCTTGTACCTTTTTCTCTCTCTCTCACCCTTCCTCTCATTTTTTGTCCCTCTGATTTCTTTACTCCCCTCTCCTATTCCTTTGTCTCTCCGCCCTTTTCAGTTGCTCCCCCCCTTACAACGTGATCGCTGTCTGGTTCAAGCATTGTCGTCCTTTTTTGGCCGGCCGCCTTTGAGGTTGGTCGCATCTGTTCTGTTCTGTCCTGCCACCCGGTCTGTTTGCATTTTTCCATTTCCATTTTCCTTTCGTTAGCTTACTACACGCGTGTTTTATTTTTGTTGTAATTGAATAATTATTTTCCCTTAGTTGTATAGCCGTAAGGCGTTTGTTCATTGAATATGTATAATTCTATTTCATATATTACGTTCGTCCGGTGATCGAACGTCACTTTCCTTTGTTTACTTATTTGTTTTCGTATATGTACATTCGTTTGGCTTTCCCAGAGGCTTAATGCTTTTAAGTCCTGGCCCAGCCGGTTTCGAGTAGTATCAGAGATAATTGGGCGAAACTAGGAAGACATTCCGGACTCCGACTGAAGAGGCAATTGGCTGCGAACGATTCGTGTATCTTGTTTTGTCCTGTTTGCCGTTGCTGTGCTATCGTCCTTTCTTCCGCAAGCTTGATTATATATATATATATATATATATATATATATTATATATATATATACAAAGAGCAATAAAGATTCAAGTTAATTTAAAAAATTTACTTGAATATGGTACCTAACTTAGATGCACCAAAAAAAACTATACTGATTTAACAATACAGTAATGTGGGGTGATTATAAGCGAGAAAGAAGCAACAAGAATGGATAGGTTTTTAGTACGATCGTTTCATACAAGGACAGGTTTTATTAAAAGTTGCAAAGATTACAGCATATAAACGAGTCCCGTACTCATCAGCTAAAATACATGTAAGTTCTCTAGACATCCTAGTGTTTGAGGCTATACTCATGAAGTAATGTAGAAAATTAAACAGATTTCTAAAGTTCATTAAAGTTCTTTAAAGATGATGCATAGTCTTATCACAGAATTTTAAAAAAGTTTTGGTAGCATCACAGAGAAGGTGACCTAATCCATATGAATTTCCATAGATATGATGAGGGATTATATACTCACAGAGGACAAATTTATCCATTGTTATTAGCATTACAGAGAGGGTGAATTAATCCTTTGTATATATGCACAGATTCCAATGGTGTAGATGTAAATTTCCAGAGAAATGGAGATGAATTTCATATTCACAGGCGATAAATTTTACAATGGTTGAACACAATGAGGTAGGTACCAATCCTTGTTATATGATTAGGTGTTTGCCATATTAATCACATTACTGCTATTCACAAGAGGCTGCAGCCTCTTGTGAATAGCAGTAATGTGATTAATATGGCAAACACCTAATCATATAACAAGGATTGGTACCTACCTCATTGTGTTCAACCATTGTAAAATTTATCGCCTGTGAATATGAAATTCATCTCCATTTCTCTGGAAATTTACATCTACACCATTGGAATCTGTGCATATATACAAAGGATTAATTCACCCTCTCTGTAATGCTAATAACAATGGATAAATTTGTCCTCTGTGAGTATATAATCCCTCATCATATCTATGGAAATTCATATGGATTAGGTCACCTTCTCTGTGATGCTACCAAAACTTCTTTAAAATTCTGTGATAAGACTATGCATCATCTTTAAAGAACTTTAATGAACTTTAGAAATCTGTTTAATTTTCTACATTACTTCATGAGTATAGCCTCAAACACTAGGATGTCTAGAGAACTTACATGTATTTTAGCTGATGAGTACGGGACTCGTTTATATGCTGTAATCTTTGCAACTTTTAATAAAACCTGTCCTTGTATGAAACGATCGTACTAAAAACCTATCCATTCTTGTTGCTTCTTTCTCGCTTATATATATATATATATATATATATATGACTGTTTTTTCATGAAAAACCTGTTGACTTTTGGAAAATTTCTGACTTTTGAGATTAACTCCTCTCCTCGTTTAGAGTTACCCTCGATTACAAGTAAGCGGTTCTTCTACTCACTGTGGAGGTAGAGATAACTATATACCTTTACTCATTTGTGTTGTACAAATACATACACCTAGTCATTATGAGTCATTTCCTGTAACCTTGGTTTTCGTTTCTGATATACACACTCACACATAATATATGTCTATTTGTGTCTCTGGGGATGGTTATATTTGTGCGTGTGACTTTATATGCATATGTGCGTGTGTATGTGTGTGTGTGCTTCTCTGTATGAATGCATATATATATATTTATAAATTACGTTTTATTTGACATTTGAGTATTTTTCTGAATCCTTGAGTGCATTGTTAAAACAAGTGTGTGATCAAAAGCTAATCATGCAGGAGGTTAGAGAGTGAAAAATATAATTTCCGCTATATGAATAGCTTAGCTTTTGCCGGCAGTCACTTCAGATTTTTCTAGATATAAATTTAGTAGTACAGCCTTGTAAAGAAAGATATTCTTGTTTTGATAATTCAGTTATTACGATAATAATTGAGACAGAAACTATCGAAAGAATAACGGGGAGAAAAGAGGGAGAAAGCAAAAATGTTGCACTAGGAGACAGTTGGCTGCAATTTAGGAAAAAATAGTGTTTCGGGCATTTGCTTGATAAATATAATATACATTAGAAAGTCGTAACGGTTCATTGAATTAATAGAATCGATAAAAACAATATTTACGCCTTGCAACATTCGTCCAAATTTCTGAGTAGTGAATTGCTATATATTTTGAAATTCTCTGTAAAATCATTTAAAGTACTAAAACCTCGGAACTATTTAGTTGTGTATTAACATTAGTTCGAAATTCTGCGAGCTGCCAGAATCGTTAGCATGCTGGCTAAAATGCTTAGCAGTATTTTGTCTATCTATACGTTCTGGGTTCAAATCCTGCGGGAGCTAATTTTTTTATCGATCCTTTCCTGATCGATAAAATTGAACATTGAACATTGTGGTCGATATAATCGACTTACCCACACTCCCACAAATCGCTGGCCTTGTGCCAAAATTTGAAACCAATGCTTATTCTAACAGATAATGATTATTGTTATAAGATATAAAATCAATTTTTGATGACTTTATTGCTGTTTAAATACACAGCATTTCCTGTTGCCTTCTCTGAAATATACTCGAACATATACCTTCGTATTCTGGCACAATAGGGGGTGATTTAGGGTATATTGGCAGTTATGTCTCGCAGGTGTGCGCTGTTCTAGAGGCCCCTTCACAATCTAGTTATTATTTTTAAATATTTGATTTCGTAAAGATTTTGCGTGCTGATTAGATGAAATCAGTAATTTGATTGAGAGCAGAAATTGCATGCTGCTTATATAATCAATAATGCATATTTCGGTAGTATAATTAATTCTCACTTCGACTAGCACTAGAAAAATAGAAATCTGATAAACTGAATGCGTTACTCACGATAACGCGCCCTCCTATGAAATTAAGCGGGCTTCAGAGATAATGCTTAACGTCGAGAAATAGGAGACAGTTACCAAATTCTGTGCGCCACCTGTGAGTGAATATATGTGCGTGTCTATATATGTGTATTTACACAGACACACACACACACACACACACACTTATATGGATATGTATAGATAAGCAAATATATGTATAGGTATATATATATATATAATATATATATATATATACATATATATATATATATATATATATATATATATATATATATATATATATATATATATAAAGATATATATATATATGTGTGCTTGCAAGATATATGTATATATTTCAATATATATATGTGTATATATATATATATATATATGTGTGTTTATATGAATATAAATACACGCTCAAACACACAGATAAACACATACGTACAAGCACGAACAACCATACTTATTAATTTTATTTAAAATTAGATATGGTAAAATATGTATTTCCAAGTTATTTGATGATTAACTTTGCGATTAAATAAAGATATGAGCTTAGTTCAAAGTCAAAAAAATAATGCTAGTTTTAGAAAATGAATACGCTAGTTCACACCCCACCAAACCGCCCACACAAAAAAACGCCGCGAGTTCCAGACACTCAAGTTGAGGTAACATTTAATTTTGTAGTACTGAGGGATATAGGGTTTTAGTAAATACGTCTAGATATTTTTTATTTATTTGTTCCGCCAAACTCCCGGATTACATTGAGATGTTTCAATTATAGTGCAAAAACAGAATTAACTTAAATATTCAGAAAAACTGCATGTTATTAATTTGTTCTTATACTATTAGTAAACTCGCTTTTACCTTCCAACCGAAATTTTGGAAGGACTTAAGCATTGCTGGCCACTCCCGGCATGAACACGAGAATTTATGTACATGCTAGTATCTGAAAAGAACATGTATAAAGCCACGTGTGCCTTTTGCATTGCTAGGAAACAGTATTATTTCATTCGACACATGTTGGTATGTATATATGAGAAAATATGTTGTGTACTCTCTGGGGTAAAAGAAGTTTAAAACTTGATTACTTGCGAAGAGGATGAAACATTTTAATGCATTTCTTATTGTTACTATGTCGTTAAATAGTAACTATATTGATGACTGTTATCATAAACACTGCTCACCATAATTTTCTCACGTAGAATGGATGTACGAAATTAATTCAACGTAAGAACAGTATTGATTTTATCACCCTAAGACTGATAAAATGTAGATTAAATCCACTTAAAAACGAATATAAATCTTTAGATTTTCCAGTTGCTAATGGTGATACATTAGTGGAATACTTTTAGAACTACTATCACGTAAGGAAGAATCCAGTTGTTGCCGATCTGACAGAAACAGAAGCCAAATCTTCTGCTTGTTACATCCTACTACCATAGATGCCGAACTACTAATTTAAATACTATCATATGTCCTTCTAAAAAACTGGATATTCATATCTGAATGCCATTTGCTAAGCACAGTTAAATGCAAGGTTGTGTTGGGTCCAAGCAACAACTAAATGGTTATTTATGAAAACAAAGTACGTTTGACTACCTCTTATATACAACACATTTTATGGCTTATAATATCTAAATATATCTAGTAGCAAACAGGAATATATAACAGTGAACTAAGACATCAAAAACATCCCAGCTCTGCTTATATCTGTTGCTGAAACTCAAGCAAAAAGAACGTTACAATCCTCCATTATGACACCCTATCAATACCTAGAGCACAGATGCTGTCTCTTCATCTGAAGTTTTAAGCTTCGTACCACTTCAATGCAATATCAATTGATTCATCCGCTTCACTATCATGTATGGACATGATGCAATCTTCCTTAACCAAATCCGTGGTTTACTGCGACACACTTCCTCTTCATGTATTTACGGGAATTTCAGTGATATAGCTAAAGTTTGAATGCTTAATTTTCATGTATAAAAACAAACAAACTGGAAATGCTAGGTGTCATTGGTGTGTTCCTTGTAGTTTGAATGAATGCTTACACAAAATATACACAGTGTGATGTATATTAAAGTACAAGACTAAATAGGAAGTACTTCGGGATGTATATTACTGAAAACAAGTTTTCGAAAGCAAGGTGTATGACAGATTTTTGACTGTAATAAAATCAATGATTAATCAGCTCAAAAACAAGTTGTAGTATATATTAATCTTCACCTAACTGATAAACGTAAATGAGGTACATAATTTATAGAAATAAATTAAAAAACCTTAATTATAAGCATTTGGTTGATGGCATATGATATGCATATTCCATAAAACATAGTAAACTATAAATCTTTCACATCCAATTTTACAAGTGAGTGAAATATGTACATTTTGTTGAAATGACCAAAGAATATTACCTGCACATAATGTAAGAGTCATATACTAATGAATAGTGGTTAATACAGGTAGAAATTACTCTCCAAGTCAAAGCAACAAATTTTCTGCCTGCATAAGAATAATTATACAAAACTTTTACGACAATGACAAATTGGGGGGTATTCTAAAAGATATACAATACATTACTACGTTCTAAACTTACTGATTTTGTGATTCCATCAGCCTAAACTATATCATGTTCAATACCTTGCACAATTTTAAAACAACATAAAAATTATCACAAAACGTTATTTAAAAGATGGGTGGGAAAATATTTGGTATCCCGAGGGCACTTAAATAATAATAACAACCTGATAGCAGAAAAAAGTAAAACAGAAAAATGTTATATAACGATTTATAGCAGTAAATCATTTTCATTTAAAAAGGCTAAGTTTAGTCATGTGTTTAAAATATGTTCAAAAATAAACAGTATGCAGAACACACACACACACACACACACGCACTCATGCACGCACGCACACACGCACAGACACACACGCACGCACACACACACATACACACACAAAACACTTACATGCATGTATAAATAAACGCACACACGCACTACTTTATTGTATGCTTTTCTTATTCATGTGATATGCTGTTATTCTTTACGCAATGATAGTTTTAAATATAAGCTTTTGTGTGCTCTTAAAAGGGTAACATGTAATATAATTACTATCCATATTTAGTTTGTCATCAATTTTTACTTCAGAATTGTAAATAGAATCAAGTTATAGAAAGAAGATCTTTGATAGCTGAGGTCATGTTTTAAAATGCTTCATCTCATTGGCATTTTCCCTTTCTTATAGAATATGAACTGAGTTTTAGTAATTTCAAATATATACTAAATTTCAGTTTTAAACCTATTTATATTAGATAAATTTCAAACACAAATTAAAACCGTGGTAGAGAGAGAGGGAGAGAGAGGGGAGAGAGAGAGAGAAGTTGAAAGTTTTAAAAATATAAATATAATTTGATATGAAACAATTTTGAAATTATCTTAAATATGAATAAGATCAAATTATAACATAATTTTACATGACTTCAATTTTTGTGAATTTTCCTCCATTGAAATATCTGTACGCAGTTTACCAGTTTAATGGGAATAAGATTAAAACTGAATAACATATATCCATCAATCCATCCGTCCATCCATCAATCTATCAATCTATCTATCTATCAGGAGTGGCTGTGTGGTAAGTAGCTTGTTTACCAACCACATGGTTCCGGGTTCAGTCTCACTGAGTGGCATCTTGGGCAAGTGTCTTCTACTAAAGCCTCGGACCGATCAAAGCCTTGTGAGTGGATTTGGTAGACGGAAAATGAAAGAAGACCGTCGTGTATATGTATATATATGCGTGTGTGTGTTTGTGTGTCTGTGTTTGTCCCCCTGGCATTGCTTGACAACCGATGCTGGTGTGTTTATGTCCCCGTTACTTAGCGGTTCGGCAAAAGAGACCGATAGAATAAGTACTGGGCTTACAAAAGAATAAGTCCCAGGGTCGAGTTGCTCGAGTAAAGGCGGTGCTCCAGCATGGCCGCAGTCAAATGACTGAAACAAGTAAAAGAGTATCTATTTATCTATCTATCTATCTATCCATCTACCTACTTATCTCTATACGTGTGTTTGTATGTTTATAGTTGCGAGTGTGTATGACTATATCTATTCGTAGTTTGTGTGTATGTGAGTTTGTTTCCATTGTGGAAGTTGTTATTTGAAAGAAAATATTCAATTATAGTTATCGAAATAGATATTTGATTATTTACAACAAAAAAATGAAGTCAGCGGTTTGGCAACTCATTTAGAGTGTTGGATACGATGGTTAGCATTCTTTCGTCGTTTTATAACTCCAAGGATATTATTCCCCCGATGTCAACATTGCCACTCATTCTTTCGAGGGTACGTAAATAAGTGCCAGCTGAAAATGGGGGTCGATATAATCGACTAGTCCCTCTGCTGCAGCAGTAAGGGTTATTGAGAAGTTTAATAAATGCCCATTAAAATATTAGCTTTTTTTCTATTGATGAGTTTCATATTTAAAAATAGAAGGGAAATCCAAAATGAGGACCCTTTTTCTCATATTTTAGATTATGGATAAATATATGAAATATATTGATATGGATGAATAATGAAGTTATTTAACGTTTCTATTAAGCACTGACATTTCCATGGTCAATTACATTTTCGAAAATATCGGTATATAAATTTAAGTTTTTATGTACCAAACGGTTTTGGTTGAGAGATTTGTAATTTAAAAATATATCATGCTGAAATGAAATCGCCGAGCAGGTTTCAATTCCAGCCTACTAATTCGATGAGCTTACAAACGTTTAGAATGAAACGGTCTTTAAGCGATTATTCTCATTTTCCTAGATTGGTGCCTATAATGCTTTCATGGTTTCCAAGTTTAGTGTGGAAAGAAACAGAAAGAGAAAGGGAAATGTGTTTAGAGAAAGAGAGGGGGGGAGAGAGAGCAAAAAAGGGTGGGACACTTGAATCTTTACAGTAAAAGACCATACATCAAAACACTAAATTCAAGCATTCGGATATAAAACACGGATATTTGAAATAAATCAGAGTAATACCCAATTGTATTTGGAAGTGTAGTTATTAACCTTCGAATTATAATACCTTTTTCTTAAACGTCAAATGATCACTGTGTTAAATTGAAAAGGAATAATGCAAATGATTTTGTTTCGTTATGCGATATTGCTCTCTTTTTAATTATATTGTCTATTTTACTATGTAATACAAATTTATGTTTTTTGAGGATATCTTTATTTCGAGATTTAACTGTGTTTTACATCAATACTAAAGAATAAACTATTCTTTATAGAGATAAACATATTACATTTTCTGATAACTTCAGCAAATATGGCTATTGCCGAATTTTTGTTATTGTTATTTATTGATTTTTAGTCACAGATCAGACCTCATCAGTTTAATTATGACCACAGTTGTCCAAGACATGACCACCATGTTTTATTTGAGTACAGCGCATAACAAAGGAGAATATCCAATGTAAGACCTTTTTGAATTTGTGATATGATAAAGATTACGCTGCTAGTAAAAGCACTTGCGGGATTAAACATGAAAGTGCTACTGCTTGGAGAATTACACGAGTTTAAATTTAAGTTTTTGTCTACCAGTACAATGAAGTTCTGGTGACGATAAGAAGTGGGGCATCTTTGAACAGACGAGCATATCTAAACTATACCACATGAATTGAGAATAAACAATGAAAACTGTTACATATTCTAAAACAGGAAGCTTGATTCGTTCAGAAAGATTCAATAAATATGATATAGTTTGTTTGGAAACATTCAGCAAATATATTTATTTTATAATCCATATATGTGGTTATTGAATTCTACACTTTTAATTCAAAGAAAATTAGACTATTCCAAATCACTGAATTATTTCATTTCTCATTTTTCCCTTAATATATCGGTAACTGTTTATTAAATCTAGTTATTTAGCAGTTCTAAAAACAATAAAAATAGCTAGCAGTTACATCCTCAAATTGAATATCAGTCTTGGAAACAAGATAAAAAAAATGGGGAGAGTAAAGAAAAATAAACAAATTACATAATTAGCATAATATTGAATACAAATCAAATATACATAAAAAAAGCAACAAGAAAGTATTTAATGGATATTGAGTATAGAAAAAAATTATTGATGATGACGGCGGCGATGACGACGGCGTAGATTGCGATGGTGAAGTTGATGATCATAAACATGGTGTTGCTGGTGACGATGGCAGTGTTGATGATTATGGCTCACTGAGCTTTTCTGATTTTTACATTTATCTGATTAGACGAGTATTTTAGGTAAAAATGACAATCACGGAAATTAAATAAACCGGATGAATTTCTACAATTTCATACCAATTACGAATGATGACAGATTTAGCAAGTAATTCGTTACGCCTGTTCTCTGCATTAAATATTCTGTGCAAAGTGTGAGCTTACATACATTGAAAAACATATACGCACACATACATAAATATATGTGAATAGAATATGTGAGCGGAATATAAATGTGTAAACCCATGCACATATACACAGACACCACTAGAAAACTGTTTGCTGGTTTTAAGCAAAGATATAGAAAATACTTAGGGATGTATGCTACATGGAAAAGTATTAGTAAATTGCTGATAGCATGCGTGATGTATGGGGGCAAAAATTGTTGTTAATTATAATTTCACAATTAACAATAAACACAAAACAGTTTTTCTAAATAGATGATTCGATACAGAAATTAGAAATGTTAATTCGACTAATTTCAGCAGAAATTTAAACAAAAAACCTTGCAATTGAAAATTTACATAAATGTAAAAGTTGAGGGAAATTGTGACAGTAAAACTTAAGGCAAGAACTACATTATAATTGAAGTGTTTCCATTAATAAGGAGAAAATTATATTAAATATACATATCTTCTCTTGATACATGAAATATAGGCATCAATTTAGTCGTATTTTCTCGTGCAGTAGATCTCATAGGATATTTTTCCCTTTGTTTTAAATGTGTTCTTTTACGGAATACTGTCATGCGCCGTACAACGAAGAGATACATTCATGCACACGTACATACATATATTAATGCAACTGCATATATGTACACACAGAAACAGTTTATATATATATATATATATATATATATATATATATATATATGTATATACAGAGTTAGAGAGAGAGAGAGAGAAGAGGGGACACATGCTTCCAGTTGTGAATTTTCAGATATTTTACATGTAGAGAATATTCAGTGTATATTGTTGCATCGGAGCAGGAAGTAACTGGCAAAATGAATTCATCCAGGTAAGTGGGGAGCTATGACTACGGAAGCGTTAATATATATACATATATGTACTGCGCGCTCGCAGCGTGTGTATGCCTGCATTAGCATATGCGTACATGCGAACGACTATGCAGCTACACACACATATATATATGAGTTGATATATATATAGATTCAGATGAAGATGGTACTTCAGTTAAGGCACCAGAATTTAGTACGGTATTATCCTTACAATTTCAAAATAAGGTGATTAAAATCGAAATAAGCAACAAGGATATCCAGAGGTAATGGAGTACGATCGTTTCAAGCAACTCCATTTAATTGAACAATGCAATCATTGCATCAATTTAAATGCAGAGCAATCCTCAGCATCATAAAGACAGAATTTAATTAAATTAAAATAGATGGACACATTGGTATACTATTACCTAAAATCTCCAAGAAGGTAAGTAGATATACAAAGAACATACTGTCTTCACTTCAGAATAGAAGCTTACCTTCTTGGAGATTTTATGTAAAATTATACTAATGTGTCCATCTGTTTTAATTTAATTAAATTCTGTCTTTATGCAACTGAGGATTGCTCTGCATTTAAATTGATGTAAAGATTGCATTGTTCAATTAAATGGAGTTGCTTGAAACGATCGTACTGCTTTAACTCTGGATATCCCTGTTGCTTATTTTGATTTTATATATTTGTACATATATAATGTATACATAATTATAAGATTTAACCGTATATTGATTAAAGAAAATAGTCTAATATTAGGGCATGTTTGGGCAGCATGAATATGTATACTTCCGTATATCTTTTATCATTTACTCGTTTCAATTATAAGACGGTGGCAATGCTGGTGCAGAGCCTTGAACAATTTTAGCCGAATGAAGTGAACCCCTTTACTTTCTTTTTTAAGCCTGGTACTTATTCTATCGATCGCCTTTTTGACGAACGCTAGTTTATGGAGACGGAAACACACTAATACCCGTTGTCAAGAGCTGGTGGTGGTACAAACACAGACACAAAGACACACACACAGATATATACGTATATATTTATATAGGGACGGAATTCTTTCAGTTAACATCAACCACTCACAAGTATATGGATTGCTTGAGGCTATAGTAGAACACATTTGCCTAAAGCAAATGCAGTGGAACAGGCACGGGAACCAAGTGGTTGTGAAACAAACTGTTTAACACACAGCCAATGATCGCCTATACATATGAAAATGCACACACACACATACATATATATATATTCATAAGTCAACTAGTGTAGCTAACTAAGTTATGTTGTTACAAGCTTTTTAACGCACGCTGTGTTTTGCATAAATTGAGTTTCTGCTTTCTATTCGTGGGCAGAAAAATGGCAGGAACAAATAAACTGGAAATATATCAGATTATTCTTCTTTATATTACTGCATGCAAAGAGAACAGGCAGATATTATTCACATCGGATTTAAGGGATTCCACAGTAAAAGACTGAAAACAGTAAAGTTAAGTTTCATTGATTGCTTCGTTGTGCCTGCAGATGTATATGTGATGTACTTATTTACCCGCCTACTTATCTATCTATCTATCTATCTATCTATCTATCTATCTATCTATCTATCTATCTATCTATCTATCTAGCTATATATATGTCTGTCTGTCTGTCTGTCTATCTATCTATCTATCTATCTATCTATCTATCTATCTATCTATCTATCTATATATATATATATATATATATATATATATATATAGTCTGTCTGTATAACTAGCTATCTATGTTTGTACGTTTTTATGTGTCTATATATGTGATATTCTGCTGCCAACTATAAACCTAAGTAAGCGGGTTCAGGCGTATCTACATAACTACATACATTTACACACACGCATAATCACTCACACGTACACACACGCATACACACACACGTACACACACAGGCACACACACAAGCACACGCACACACACACACCTCTGCTCAAAGTGCATTTCAGAAGATTTGAGACGTTTCGGAAAACACGTTTATTAGATTCAAAACACTACAAGCTCTAATCTCCTTCAAAGTAGGACTCTGTGACATCAGTGAATCTGTTGTAGCATTCCAGTCACTTCTCATGGAAGGCCTCGTGGATATCCTCCTAAGTGAAGATATCCAGTACGCTTGCCACATCCTCCTTCATCTTCTTCAGTTTGGGAGGATTCACAGGGTGCAAGTTTGAACAGTAGCGAGGATGAAGGGAAGGTTTCATGACCATCGGTGTCGTAAGTATAGCATGACATATTCCTGTACATCAGTGCTTCTCAAACAATCTGATGTGGCGTATCGGCAGTTTTTTTTTTCTTAATGCGCCAGGGACCGGTAATATTTCTTAGTAATATTAATTTATATAGGAATCAATATATATAATGAATATGTTAAAAGTCGACCATTTTTTTAATCTTATATTTATTTTGTAAACAAATAATACATTATTATATAAGCATTTTATAATGTTTCTTTTCTGAAAACTCACCGTGTAGCTGCAGCTTGTGGCTCACAGACCGGCACCGGTCCGCGGACCACCACTTTGACCAACACTGCTGTATATTATCTATAAACTAGCCTCTTATCTTCCTTCTACACAACTGTCCATCCACCTAAGTTCCACCTGTATTTAACTCTTGTATTCTGTCTTCAAACTTCATATATGCTAATTATTTCCATCTCTCTCTCTCATACTCTCTCTCTCACTCTCTCGCTTTCTCTCTTTTCACGTCTGTTGTCTTCCTTTTTTACATCAGTAAAAACAGCACAGTGGTGCAAAATCTTAAAACATGCGCCATTGAAGCACGAAACTATTATTGAAACTACTATACGACAAACTTTGATCTTCGTACACAAAATCACTCTCACACACAATAACCACACACGCGCGTGCGCGTATATATGTTTATATATATATATATATGTATGAATGTTTATGTATTGACGATGAAATCACGTTGTTACATTTGCATGCAAGAGCACATACATGAAAATGAACAGCCACTATCATCACATCATCTATAGGAGGTCTTCAGTTTAAATGTACAGGACAGTTGCAATTTATTGATACCAAGGCCTATGTCATAAATAACACTGACAGTCTCTTTTAAATACTAGCATGATTAGTTTTTCAAAGCTGAGACTTTCTTTGTTCTTTGAAGTTTGTCTATCGACAGATGAATATCTCTGGTTTGGATAAAAGTATATAATCTACTGCATGCATTGCATACATTGTTCTGTCTTTTTGTAAAATCTAACCACATACGCATACACACTGATATATGTGTACACATGCACATACATAAACGCACATATCGCATTATAGATCTTTCATGTTCGAAATATATATTCACTTACTTGTAAGTATATTTCCTGTCTTTAGATATGAAATCTAGTCGTAATTTTAAGCTCTCATACATGATAAGTATAAACAATAGATATAAACAAGTGCTTTACACTGTTATATTCAAAATCGTGTCCTTATTTTGGTCGTTATAATCCCAAACGCTCGGTCTTAAGCCTTCCGAATTACTCCAGGTGCCCCTCAAATCAGATAACCTCCTCAGAATTTTCAACATAACCCTTTATTTTTATAGTGCGGCGTGAGATAGGCGGTTCTGACTCTGTTGTCCATAGCATTAAATATTCTTCTACCTCGCTCCAATGCACCTGTTCCAATTCAATCAAAACTACGTTGTTGAACGAAGTCCATTTGCAAAAATATCCTGTTTAAAGCTCATAATTTTCTTTACCTAATTGTATGATAGGACAATGAGATAATGGTGATAATCGTTGTTAACTGTTCATAGCAGAAGCTTCATAGCTTCAAATTCTTTGTCATACAATGAACGTATACTCTGATTCATGCAGGGGGAGCATGTCATCACATCAAGGAGGAATAGTAACGGAAATGTCTCTAGTATGGACAACAGAATAGGAACAATACAATCTCGTACGTATAATAAGGGGTTCAGGTCAAAATTTTGAAACCGAAATCTAAAGCAACAAGCACAGAAAGAAGGCTGCAAAATTGAGGCTAAGCCAACTAATATGCAAAGACTACTTCAAAACTATATAGGAAACGGGGTAGCTTATGCATTGCTTTCCTACCATTTTGTCGTTCCATGTTTTCAGTTAAGTTTGTTTAAGTTCTGTGTGTGGGGGAACACATTATTTCTAGAGGAGTTATTAGAATGTTATGTTGCAGACGTATTAGAGAGTTTTGTGAATATAAGTGTACAGTTAGTGTGAATAAAAATGATGTAAGCATGAATATATTTCAGTTATAGAGTTTACTTCGTTTTTAGCTGATACATAGCTTTGATAATATTCTTGTGGAGGTGGGCAACAATTCTTATTTCATTATCATCCTTCATCTTGCAATACTGTCATTTCATAATACATCGAATTCTCATATTTCTAGTTTGCTGTCAAGCCACTTTTTCCATTTCAATGTAGATGTAGATTATTGCTCACATTTAAGCTTCATAAATGATTTTGTTGGCAAAATTCTGCAGTAAAGATAAAAATCTGAAAGTTAAACAAATTGAATGTTTGAACTATAATTATACGTCTTCAAACCTGTGGCAATCTATTCTAAATGATAAAAAAATCCATACTTTCAGAATAAAAAGTGATTGAAGGAGCAGATGTTAGCTTTTTACGTTATGTCAGCTGGTTTACGTCTAAACCACCTTTCCCCTTTTCTTCTGCAAAGGGCAATACAATTTTAATATGCTTTTCTTTTTCAAGGCAATACAATGTGAGTTGAAAAAGAATTAGTTTCTATTTCTAGGCGGTTGACCGATCTCATATGTACAGCTGCATTGCTTAGTAGTTATCGTGCTATGTGGAGAAATGAGAGCATTCATCGACTAAGTAATTTAGCAAAGTATTGTAGTTTACCATGTTTTATTATATACGAGATTATTAATGTGTTGTTTGGGTTATGGTTAAGTGGTGTCACTTGGATTCTTTGAATTGTAGTAAGGTATCAGATGATTGATGTGCTCCGTGTGCGTATATTGTAAATTCGCATATCGTCTACTTAGGCTGTGTTGCATACTGGTTGCCTTCGGATAAATGTCTCTTTTGTCTGCTGCCTTTGTTAAAAGATTCAGCAGAACGTTAATGATAATATTACTTCGCAGTACATTCCATTTGCAACGGAGATATTCAGAGCTTAATAATTTAATATATTAGTATTTACAGTGTCAATGTTAATGCTTGAAAGCTATACAATATGTTTTATGTAGACTATTAGCTCACAAGGGGCTAAATTTCAATATATGCTGTTCAATCTAAATTTAGATACTTATGCCTAACACACAACTTATACAAATTCGTAGCATGTACATACATGTAAGAATAACTGACTAGATTTTAAATGAGAAATACGTGATTAGAAAGAGAAAAACATGCGAAGATACACTCGATTTTATAGCAATATACGTGTGTGTATATATATATAGCCACACATATACAAATATACTTACGTGTGTGTGTGTATGTATAAATATATATATATATATATATATATATATATATATATATAGTATATCATATACGTTTATGAATGTATTTATGTGTGTAGGTTTGTAAGTTTGAGTACATTACATTGATGTTTGCGTATTGGCTTGATTTTCTTCTTGACTGTTTTCATATGCATGGGCATTGAGTTGTCAAATATTTCTCATTAATTATTCAAGATGTTTTTTCCACATCTGAAACGTCACTGCTTATACGATTCGTTTATTCAAAGCATTATTAGATGAAGTGAATTGAAAACGTTTTACGAATCATAGGAAGCGTTATATATTTTATTTATTTTTCGCATTTATTCATATGAATAGTTGAAATAAGTATTTCGCGTGAATTTTACATTAATATCGTACAAAAGGAAATGTATGCTAAACAGAAATTTAAAATGATATTCTAACATAGATAGAGATTTGTATACACGGAATAATATATTTAAAACTAAAATGAGTATATTTGTCGATATATATTAAAATTTGCCCCTTCTATAATTTTTATTAGGAATGATACTGTTAATATGTTTGTATTTAGATGAATCGGTAATATATACATGTAGAAGCGTTTATGAATAATAAATTATTAGTAAACAATAATCTCATATTACAAAAATAAGGAATATATATATACATTGAAGATTGATCGATCGTATTTTAAATGAGTAACTCATGATTAGGACATAAAAATAAGCCAGCAGCATATTTAAGAATAAAGAATAAAGTATTAAGGCAGCGGAGGCGGCTTCAGCAGTTGCATCATTACTATGATCACTTGCAGCCTATTAAAAGACGTGGCAAGAGCGTGACATTATCGTCATTCCTTTCGATAATGGGCGGAGAATGTCTTGAGACTTTAATGGTCTTAGTAACGTTATAGTCTCAAATTAAGAAAGGCTAATGAGGAAATATATCTTATGAAGAAATATGCAAAATCTATAGTGATAACAATTAAAGTCAAATATAGGCGTGTATTCTATAAAACTTTTTCAAACGAAAATTTCCTCATGTACATACGCATGCACATATACAATCCACCCTACAAAAACACACACACGCACATTTGCAAACACACATATATGCATATACGCGTGCGTATGTATGTATGTATGTATGTATGTATGTATGTATGTATGTATGTATGTATGTACGTATGTATGTATCTATCTATCTATTTATCTATCTATCTATCTATCTATCGGCACTCAAACATATAAAGACATGCACACATTCTAGACAAAAACATACACAAACAAACATTAATATGTAAAGGGAATTAATTAATGTTAGTGTTATAAACCTCAGATTAAGTAGACGGATCGAAAATCAATGAAATTATCACGACTTCGAATTAGATCGTTTTATCAGCTTTGAGAGCTAAATTATAATTTGCTTATTGTTGTATTTCATTTGTTAATAATTTCTATTTTTCATTTCCAATCATATATGCATGTGTGTGTATGTATATAATATCATATTATAGAACATATATATATATATATATATATATATATATATATATATATATAATATATATATATATATATATATAATATATATATATATATACAGAAAAATAGAATGGAAGGTATAGTGGAACAAAGGAAAAGTACATACAACCCATATCGAGGGTTTTCAAGTTATATTTTGAACAACTTCTGAATAACTAAATTTCAGCAGACACATAAAAATCAAATCCAATTATTTTGTCCCTTTTCTCTTTGAAATGATCACGGTTTCTAAAGGAAACCCAAGAATTAAGGTTCGTTTTCATTGGTCATGTGAATGAGATCAGCCTTTCGATAAGTACTGTCGAGTAGGATTCTTCTCTGTCAACATATATACCAAACTCTTGAAGTTCCGCCAAGGTCGACTTTGCCTCTCCTCCTTTTTGGGGTAGAGAAACTAAGTACCAGTTGCGTACTGGGGTCGATCTAATCGACTGGCACCTTCCCGAAAAATTTCGGGCCTTGATCCTAGAGTAGAAACGAATATCTATATCAATACCTATTTCACTTGAAATTTTACAATGCCAGCCAAACTTTATAAGCTTTTAACATATTACTAAAAGTCATGCACAGCGAAGTTTCGTTAGAGGCAACTATCGTGTATTTTTAATACTAAAACGATAAAATTGGAGATGTGCTGAAATGATGTTTTTCATAGCTAAACACATAGTAAAATAGAAAGTGTGTTATTTATCATTCACTAACAATAATTATTGTTAGATGGAATCATTGACACGTCAGTTCTCAATATGCAAGCAATAAAGAAGAAAAAAGTAAAAATAAAATTTAGACGTCTATAATTTTACTTGTACGAGCCTAAGCAAAATCATATGCTTATGTAGTCTATCTAATGCATTCACATTGCTGCAAGGCCTTTATTTGCATGCCTATATTTATATGTGCACCAAATATTAATGTTTTTTTGCCTCCGACTTTTACGTTCGCTCACTTGTTCTCAGCAGCTTTTTGCTGTTGACACCATCACAATGAACAATCTTATTATTAAAGGCGTAAAACTCTAATGATTTTTGAACAATAGCTGATGGGAAAAGCGTATGTCCACGTCTTATTTGATTTCCCTTGTTGTACTTATTAAACACACACACACATATATATACATACACGCATACGTATATACATATATATATATACATATACACGCACATACACACATACATATTTATATGTATATGTACACATATACATACTCAAACATACACATATATATGTACGTATATATATATATATTATATATATATATATAAATACGAGTAAATAGTGAATGCAGAATAAGTTACCATTAATTCATATGCCTGCTTCGTTGTAATTTACTTTGGATCTATTTTGCATTCTTCCGGCCATACCCACATATTTTTTCATAATACTTTCCTCACAATGCCTGATATTAACTATTGCAGTATATATATATATATATATATTATATATATATATATATATATATATAATATATATATATATATATATATACAGAAAAATAGAATGGAAGGTATAGTGGAACAAAGGAAAAGTACATACAACCCATATCGAGGGTTTTCAAGTTATATTTTGAACAACTTCTGAATAACTAAATTTCAGCAGACACATAAAAATCAAATCCAATTATTTTGTCCCTTTTCTCTTTGAAATGATCACGGTTTCTAAAGGAAACCCAAGAATTAAGGTTCGTTTTCATTGGTCATGTGAATGAGATCAGCCTTTCGATAAGTACTGTCGAGTAGGATTCTTCTCTGTCAACATATATACCAAACTCTTGAAGTTCCGCCAAGGTCGACTTTGCCTCTCCTCCTTTTTGGGGTCGAGAAACTAAGTACCAGTTGCGTACTGGGGTCGATCTAATCGACTGGCACCTTCCCGAAAAATTTCGGGCCTTGATCCTAGAGTAGAAACGAATATCTATATCAATACCTATTTCACTTGAAATTTTACAATGACAGCCAAACTTTATAAGCTTTTAACATATTACTAAAAGTCATGCACAGCGAAGTTTCGTTAGAGGCAACTATCGTGTATTTTTAATACTAAAACGATAAAATTGGAGATGTGCTGAAATGATGTTTTTCATAGCTAAACACATAGTAAAATAGAAAGTGTGTTATTTATCATTCACTAACAATAATTATTGTTAGATGGAATCATTGACACGTCAGTTCTCAATATGCAAGCAAATAAAGAAGAAAAAAGTAAAAATAAAATTTAGACGTCTATAATTTTACTTGTACGAGCCTAAGCAAAATCATATGCTTATGTAGTCTATCTAATGCATTCACATTGCTGCAAGGCCTTTATTTGCATGCCTATATTTATATGTGCACCAAATATTAATGTTTTTTTGCCTCCGACTTTTACGTTCGCTCACTTGTTCTCAGCAGCTTTTTGCTGTTGACACCATCACAATGAACAATCTTATTATTAAAGGCGTAAAACTCTAATGATTTTTGAACAATAGCTGATGGGAAAAGCGTATGTCCACGTCTTATTTGATTTTCCTTGTTGTACTTATTAAACACACACACACATATATATATATACATACACGCATACGTATATACATATACACGCACATACACACATACATATTTATATGTATATGTACACATATACATACTCAAACATACACATATATATGTACGTATATATATATATATATATATATAAATACGAGTAAATAGTGAATGCAGAATAAGTTACCATTAATTCATATGCCTGCTTCGTTGTAATTTACTTTGGATCTATTTTGCATTCTTCCGGCCATACCCACATATTTTTTCATAATACTTTCCTCACAATGCCTGATATTAACTATTGCAGTATATATATATATATATATATATATATGCTGAAATGCTTTAAGAACTTTAGCACGAATAAAAGGAGGAAAATATTTACATCGTTATCAAAATATACTTTTGTTCGTACAATTCAGAAAGGGAAAATAAATCGACATATATTAATTACCATGATAGTTGTTTTCAAATCTTGAGTCTTACTCTTAAAAAATTCAAATGGAACTGATTGTTTGGCTTCTTCAGTTAACTGCTAAGTCGTAATAGTGGCCAAGGAGTCATAGGACAGAACCTAATAGGCAATACTTTAAATCTTGTAAGAATACAGGTGAAATTTGAAAACTTCTATCACGAAATTTTCGTTTAATTTAGATTTATCATATTTTTTTCTTTTCTGATTACATGTTTTAAAACAATTGAAACTAGTCGCATGTTATGATGAAAATGTATAATATTGTGCTCCTTTAATTCATGAAGATCTCAAAGAGTTTTCTCCTTTTGTACGTGTGTAATTCAGTAGTGTTCCTAGTATATCTCTCTGAAGGATTCCGCTGTGAGTGGCTGTCTCTTGAGAGAAACATCATTAAATGCAACTGTCTGGTTTTTCCCTTTCAAAATGCTATGTAGCCAGTCTCCCAGCTTTCCTGTGATAACAAGGCATCACAGATTGTGATGTATCATCCCATCATACTGCTTGAAAGAACTTAGCTACGTCGAGATATATCACATACACATTTCAGTGGTTTTTCTGCTGTTTACAACAACCAATACTATGTGTATCTCTTCATCATCTCTGTCAGTACACTGATGCATCTTCGTATATTGCTTGACTAAATGCAGACAGATCTCTCAAGTATCACGAAAAAGATCGTAGGTATCACCACTTTATCCAAGTGTGGTCTGATGAGTCTAGAAGAGCGGATATATTAAATTTTGCAGCTTTATTTGTGCCACGGTTCTAGTAAATCCGTGCTTTTGTGGGCCACAGCAATAAGGTTATTGGGTGGATCATACACAGCTTCCATTGAAGCTCAGAGAAGCGTTTCCAGTTTCGTTAGTCTTTTAGTCGACGGCATTTTCACTGTACTGATCATTTCCTTCTTTGTTGTGTGTGCCAATTTGTCGTTTGTTCGTAGGTGAAGATAGAGGCAGTGAGAGACAATGAGAGAGAGGTAGCGAAGGAATAATGGGGAAGTGAGAGAAGAGAATAATGGGGAATCTCAGTCAAGAGAGGGAAAAGAACAATAAAAGAGAGAACGAAGAGAGAATGTAGAGGTGGATATAAAAGAGAATTCACGGGTGCAGAGAGAGAGAGAGAGAGAGAGAGAGAGGGAGAGAGAGAGAGAGAAAGAGAGAGAGAGAGAATAGATGAGGTTATTAGAGGAGGGAGAGATTTGAGTCAGTTAAGAACACCAGAGGGTGATATAGGAAACAAAATGGAAGCTAAGAGAGGAGAATTAGAGGAGGCTTAGTGGAGTGTGAGAGGGGACAGACTGTGGAGTGCGAGAGAGGAGAATAAATGAATATATGAGGGGTTAAGAGAGGGAGGCTGAGAGAAGAGAGGAAATGGAAGTTGTGCAGGAAGGCATGAGGATAGAGAAGAGGGAAAATAAGATGAGAAAGTTGAGGTGATGAAGAGCGAGAGAGGAGAGAAAGTGTTGGTGGGAGGAGAGGGCAGATGGAGGGCGAGAGAGCATGTAGTGGATAAAAAAGGGGAGCAAATGAATATGCGATGGGCATAGAGTAATTTTTTGTGAGCCACAGTGGGGCTGTAAATTTTTGTGGGAAAGAAAGGGCAGAAAGGGAAGAGCGGATGAAAGACAGCGGTGAGAGCAACTAGAAGAGAGAGTAGGATAAATGTGGATTGGAGATTTAGTGAATATTAGAAAGGATAAATGAGAGAAATAGATCGAGAATGGTGTGCGTGAAAGGGTAGGACGATTGGGGAGAGAGAGGTGAAGAGAAATACTCGATGGCTGAGAGTGATGAAGGGGAAAGAGAACTGAAGTGAGGTACTCTAAATACAGAAACAATTTTAGTAATTATGGAAGGATATGCATCTCTTTATTTGCGTATACACACACATATATTTATGTACACGCACAATACATATATCTATACAGGGAAGGGAGAGCAAGCGGGAAAGGTAATGGAAAGGGTGGGGAGAGAAGAAAAGGTATCTACAGAAATATCTCCGTGGAAGATATTTCTTCGAAATGGGATCGTGCAAATTTTTGGGAAATTTTGTAATGTATATATATCTATATATCATAATAAAGAGTCAATGACCATGAAACTGCACCTAGAAAGTTCCTCTCCGAGGCAGAAGTCTGGGGCAGGTTGCTTATGGAAGACCAGCAGTTGCCCATGCATGCTAGTTTGCTCCTTCCCATGCCATCGATGATATCCAAGAGAAATGCAAAGGCTGATACTGCTAGGTACCAGTGACGTCGCAACTCATTTCTACGGCTGAGTAAACTAGAGCAACTTGAAATACAGTATCTTGCTCCAGAACACAACACACAGCTTGGCCGAGCCACTAAACCATGCGCCTTCACAATATATGTGCGTTTGTATATATATTTGTGAGTGAGTATGTGTGTGTGCGCGTGTGTCTGTGTGTGCATGTGTGTGCATGTGTGTGTGCGCGTATGTATCTGTGCGTGCGCGCGTGTATGCATGTGTGAGCGTGATTAATTAATTAGTTTCGCCTGAAAATCCTGAAAGTTGTATATAGCATATTTGTTTATTACAAAAGATATCAAATTAAGCTATTGTTATCTTTAGCTGATGCACGATAATCAGTAATATGTAGTCACAACTAAAACGATTTTAACTTAAGATTCTGCCTCGTCATAAATTTCAATATTGATTTGAACAACAATTTCATACGTTTGTTCCGGTTAATATTCTAAGAACGTAAGATGGCGAACTGATTGAATCGTTATCTCGCATTTCACAGTCTTTCCATTCTGAGTTCAAATACCGACGTGAACGATTTTGCTTTTCATCATTCCAGGTTTGATAAAATGAGTACGAATTGAGCAATGGGATCGATGAAAGTAAACTTGTTTTACCTTCCCAACCTTGCTGTCCTTGTGCAAAAAATTGTAACTAAAATTCTGAGGAAGTAAATATTACCATGTAATTGGTTTAGAAGTATTTCGAAGTTTCCGAAAACAAGTAGTTTTGTCGAAAATTTTACATCTAATACTTAAACCTCGTAATTTGTCGAAGATTCCCTCAATGTTATATATTAATTTCATAATATACTATTTCATCAGTTTTATAATATATATATTATTTCACTCAGTTGTTAGTTATTTCGAACTATTTCCAATTTTCTTAGAGATTTTCAGGACAAAGCAGATACACGCGTTAGCAGCTAATTACCATTTCGTATATATATTAGTAACAATCAATATAAGTATGTGTACTTACTTGTAATTGTTTCTGTGTATGTGCATTTATACTTACAAAGGTATGAGATATTTAGAGTTTCCATGTGCTGCCTATTCAAATTCAATTTTGAAAGTGAAATTTAGCAGAATAAATTAACATACAATCGTCACGAATTGCAGTAGTCTAGATTATCTCCCCAACTTGTTGATAAGATAGCCTGTGCTGAAGACCCTCGATACGATATCCAATCGGCTAAAATGCATTTACGCGAGAAAGACAGCGGGCGCGGTGTGGAGAGGAGAGAGAATATAGTGAAAGAGTGAAAGAGCGAAAGAAAGGAACACACACACACACACACGCATATATATATAATATATATATATATATATATTTATATATATATATATATATATATATATATATATATATATATATATATATATATATATACATATATGTACATATATATAATACATATCTATATAACATATACCTATATATAATACACGCACACACACATATATATTTGTATGCATATTTACAGGGAGAGAGAGATGGAGAGGAAGAGAGAGAGACCCAGAGTTGAGATAGTGGTTGGAAATAAGAATTATAATGCAACGAAGATGAACAAGGATAAGGCCTTTAAGCAGATATTTCGATAAAGAAACAATGTTGAGGAGATAGATTATTCTCAGACGAGAAAGCCAGATAAAAGATATATTTTGAAATAGTTGGAGTGGTAGATAAAGAAGCAGGTGTCGAATGAAAGAGGGGTGAAAGCATAAAGAAGATGAGTAAAATCAGAAAACTCGAGCACAATCTGTAGAGTTTAAAAGTTAAAGACGATCACGGAGATATGCTATCACAGACATTTAATTCGTACAAGACGGAGAGAGAGTAAAAGAGATATAGAGAGAAAAGCGGAATATATAATGTGAGATAGAAAGTGAAATAGCTCGACAGAGAGATGAAGACACAAACAGCAGCAGAAATACGTGCTTATATATATATATATATATAAATATATAAACATATGTATATGCACGCACACACATTTACGTGTATGTATATATATATATTAACATATGTATATACACGCACACACATATACATTTATGTATATATATATGTATATATATATATATATATATATATATATATATATATATATATATATTATATATATATATATATACACGCACACATATACATATATTGTATATATATATATATATAGGTATATATATATATACATTCATATATGTTTACATATACATATATATATATACAATATTCATATATATATACACACATACATATATGTATATCTATCTTTATATATATAATATATATTCATATATATATGCATACATATATTTATGTATATATATGTTTTTTGTATGTATGTATGTATGTATGTATGTATGTATGTTGTGATTGTGGGTTGGTGAGAGTGCGTGCAAGTGGGCGAGCTACGGTAAGCGTAGGAATGGCGATTGTTGAGAGAGAAAGAATGAATAAATTGACAAAACAGATCATTGTATTGTAACGAACAATTGGCCTAGCCACCGTTTAAGCAGCAAACAAGAGAACCACTTCCACTTTGCAAACTGCAGCCTACTTTGATCGATCTTTCTTACAAATGTTGCATGCTTCGTTATTCATTCATGCCGACTGATCCTAACATAGATTCTAGAGCTTTCTAAGCGTTAAGCTTACGCACACCTGCCGTACTCCATTAGCGATTTTACTGAAAACAGACATGAGTAGAGAAAGCACAGTACCAGAGCTGGTTTGCTGATTAGACCTAATTCATCAAAATTCAGAACACATTCATCCATACATAAGTGCATATGCACACACGCTAATATGTGTAAGCATGCATAAGTATACATTCGTATAGATTTATACATGTTTGTATACATTCATATACACAAACAATATATATATATATATATATATATATATATGCATGTATATAAATGTATATGTATGTATACATATGCATATAATATATATAAATGTGTATGTGTGTACAAAGGCAAAAACTCGCGTTTGCATGTGTTTATACATACAAGCAAAATACACACATATATGAATGTATATAATGATATTAATTGGTTCTTCTAGGCATACTTTATTACCGACATGCATACATAGTAAACACGCGAAATAGTAGGGGGACATATGAAATCGATATTCATAGAACAAAAGATGGTAAGTGATGTATTTCATGAATAAAAATGTCTGCTCTGCATGCTTTTATATGTCTCAATGTACATGTATGTATATATATATATATATATATAATATATATATATATATATATACATGCATACATATACATATATGTATCGTATGATATATATATGTATATGCATATATAATATATAACCAATACATTCACTGTCATAGATATAAGGTATTGGTATCTAGAAGACCCAAAGACAATCTTGTAATGTTAAGTAAGTCTATGGCCAGACCGTAGTTACACTCTTTTTTCGATAGTGGTGAGTGAAAAGAAAATAAGAAAGAGTGAAACAAGTGCGAAAAGAATGTTAGTTGGTGGTCAAGATAATGTGAGGGGAAGATGTGAAAGAAGTGGGGGAGGGGTGGAAGGAATCACTAAGTTTGAGTAGGGGTGATAAGGTATAGGTGGGATGATACCAAAGTGAGTAGCTGTTTTAGTAGCAAAATATAAAGCGGAATAAAGAATATAAGGGAGTCAAGTTTCTGTAAATGTGATAGGTTAGTGTAATAGGCAGGAATCAGAGAGGAGGAACTAAGGCATAATGACATACGTACGCGCGCACATACGTACATACACATGTGCGCACATGCATACATGCATATACACACACATATATATACATTCGCATATACATACGCATATACATACACATATGCAAACACGTGCACGCTCACGCGCATCCATAAACGTATTGATACACGCATATGCGTGCGTATGCGTATACATGTTCATGCATACGCACATACATTTGCGCAGGCACACACGCGCTTACACACAGTCATACTCACGCGCAGAAACAGGTACTTATGTATACATATGTACATATATGTACACTCATGTGCATTTCTATATACATATGCATATACATATTCATACACACATACATATATATATAAATATACATACATATACCCACATACATATTCATACATACAATTTGTGCACACACATTTACACACACACCCATGTATCCGCTTGTATGTCCATATATGTAGTATTAAATGACTGAGATCCTTAATGTAAGACAGGCGAGATAAAAAGAAAATATAGAATAAAAATTCAAAATTCAAATGGAGATAGAGTTAAGTAAGGTTGTTGGGGATTACCTAGGGGTGCTGTTGATATATGCTGTGTGGTTATTTAGGTTACATTTAGATTTCTGGTAAAAGTTGAAGGTATGTTAAAAGCGGTGGTTACATGTACTTAAGCTCTTATCATATTTATTTATTAGTGTGGAATGCCTCTTTTAGGCATAACTTACAGGCTAAGCGTTGACCTTGGTATGAAAGCCCTGAATCTATTATGAACCATGACAAAATGTTGGGAATTTCAATTTTTGAGATGATGTATGTGACAGGCGAGTACGATGGATTTACTGTTTCTTGTATCTAAAAGAGCGGGATATCTTGATTTAACATTTATGGTACTATATATATAGCTGTTGAATTGTGTAATCTGTTGAGGATGGTGCATTTATAAATTACATTAGATCTTCTACAATGGGTTTGTAGACGGCAGATGGACCCAAGATGGCAGTTAGAAGTGGGTGTATTTTAGGGATTATTTTCAGGAATGGAAAAGGTGATACTGTTAGATGAGAGGTTAGAGATGGGGGTAGGACGGTTTAAGTTATTAGTATTATTATTACTATTATCGTTATTATTGTGTGGTTGTTAATTATACTATCTGTAACGGTGAACTTCTGGTAGTATATGTATATGTACGTATGTGCGCGCTTTCGAATGTCATTATATCTGATTTCTTCCTCTCTGATTCCTACCAATCTCATACGTCTATTTATAGAAATTTGACATACTTATATACTTCCCTCCACTTAAATCTTCTTTCTTATTTTCTTTTCACTCTTTTCACTTTTTTGTTCTCTCTGTTCTTTTCACTCTCTTTTTATTATTTTTGTCCTTATTTCCTCGTTCTTCCTCTCATTTTCACTTCCTGTCTTCACTTTGACCTATTTCATTCTAATCATACACATCTCTCCCCCAACCCCGATGCTACCAATACATTCTCAAATTTTCATTCACACAACAAAACCTCTTCGATTGAGCAACACAGAATCCACGGCTCCAAAATGAGGAATGATTAAACTTGAACTACTATTAAAACTTACATACCATGTGCAGGAAACTTTTCACCACTTCTATACACCCCTTTACTCGAATAATGGAACAGCAACAACAATGTTATATATTTTACTCCTACTTTCATTCTCTTATTTCCTTCTATATTCCTTATGTCCTCCTATTCCAAAATAATTCCTTATTTCGAATTCAAACAATTACCTCTATTTAAACATCTCACATCGTCTCTGATGAAGGGATGTCCGTAATATCCCAGAAACCGATGTAAGACTATATCTACATCACTTTCCTCATAAATGTTCTGAAACCACGTGACAGCCTTGACTTTGTTATCTTTTTGTCGTCCAATATATATATATATATATATATAGTGTGTGTGTGTGTGTGTGTGTGTGTGCGTGTCTGTGTATATAATGTATATGTATATATATATACATATATATACATATCTATATATTCATATATATATAGATATTCATACATATATATATACATATATAAATACATACACATATACATAGAGATTAAATATATATATATATATATATATATATATATTATACATCTACATAACTGAAAGCATTGATTAGTCACGACGGAATATGTGGAAAGGTTGTGTTGTGCAATTCAGAAAATGTACGTGTGAAAGGACTGTGACTCTTCCCCATACATGCTTACATTGCGTAAACATTCCTCTCACCTATATATATATATATATATATATATATATTATATATATATATATATATATATATATAATGATAATAAATATTAGGGAATAAATCCAAATTTACAAGGAAAATTCAGATTTAAGATTGAATCCAATTTTATAATAAAATATTATATTATATCAAATTAGAGACAAAACCACTATTATGCAAATCAAACAAAGGAAGACTTAAGCCAATACAAAAAATAATTTTTATACATTAAAATTTAACATATGAATAACTACTTAAATTTTAATTTATATAAATTATTTTATGTATAGGCTTAAGTCTTTCTTTGTTTGATTTGCATAATAGTGGTTTTGTCTCTAATTTGATAATATATATATATATATATATATATATATATATATATATATATATATATTATATATATATATACCCATATATGCATGTATATATGTATATATGCATATAGATGTCGGTATGTATGTATGTATGCATATGTTTTATTTATTAAATTGTTACTACATATATATACATATGTATATATATATATATATATTCATATATATATAATCACTCACTCTCTTCTGGCAGTCTGTGGTTGCAATTTCAAATGTTCTTTTTTTTGTACGAAGAATTGTGTTTCTGTGTATTCATGTGTTCAGCTAAACACCTGAATGCGCTTGCGTGTGTATGTTACAACGGAAAGTAACACCTTGTGTTTGTTTGGTTTGAGGCTCACGTGCTCTGGAGTTTGAGATTACTAATTATCAAAATATATTTTCACACAACTTTCCTCAACAGAATGATTTTTTTCGATTTTGTTACTGGTCTGAAATTTGTGGGGAGGAAGTAAGACGATTCCATCGACCTCAGTGTTCAACTTATTTTAACTACTGCGAAAGGATGAGAGTCTAAGTCGACTTAGGCGGAATTCGAACTCGAAAGGTGGTGACAGAAGAAATGTCGCTATACATTCTGCCAGTTCGCAACCTTACTTCTCTCAATAGTATAATGTATGTTGTTGCTTCGCCTAGGCTCTCTTGTCTGAAGAAGCGACTGCCATACTATGATACATTTAAGCCAGTCTAACTGAACCGGATTAAATGTGTCATAGCGCCCTACGTTTTTTGAATTTTTTTTTACTCTTGTTCGTAACTTAAAGAGCATATATATATATAAGTGCTCGAGTGTGTATGGGTGTGCGTGTGCGTGTGTGCGTATATATGTGTGTATTTATGTGTGTGATTACTAGAGTAGACATTCAGGTAATCAGGTAAGCTTTCTCATTTATATATCGTATATACACCATTGGAATACAAGCATATATAATTATTAGCAATAATTTTAATAGCTCAATTCGCACTTTCATTACTTATCGATATAGGCAAATCAATTTTGACAAACCGAGGTCTGGTATGTAGAACTTGAATAGCACATTAAAAGTGAAAATATTGTTTTTCCATATCAATTATTGCATCAGAGATAAAGTGGATGTTTTTGTATAGAAAAGTTCATCATCAGTCTATCGTAATAACTGACATAATATATTCCTGTTTTGGAAAGTAACATGAAAATAAGTAGTATGAAGAAACACTCTACATTTTGAAAGTGATATCCTTTTATATAATATCCATTTACGTAAGTTCCGCTAACCGATATTTATAAATTGACTAGCAACATATTTTCTAATTTTTCTCCGTTCAGCTATAAGTTGAGAATGGAAATTATATTGTTTCCCATAATTTTGTTTTGTTTTGAATGTGTCAAAGCTGCGACGTTCTTTGGAGGATATTTGCATTCATATTGTGAAATTGCTGGAACCTACTTTCTTTTTGATTCCTTACAAATCAGAAAAAAAAAATGATCTCTCTTTTCGGATTTTTTACCAAGGAATATGGAAGCAGAATTTTGGCTTTAGATTAGAGTGAATGAATTTATTCTCAGTATAAAACTTATCTAATTCCTGATAGATATTATACGTACATCCGGACTACTAAAGCCTATGTTTACACAATAATATTTCTTATTGTTATGATCCACCTCACTAATCCTTTCTTGTACAAGAAAGCTTATCATTTATTAATGCCATACTGTAGTTTACTAATTCTTTGTTTTCATATCTGGCCATCTAATTCTTTGTGATTTGATACAGTTTACTAATTCCTGATTTTGAACCATAGTTTACTAATACCTATTGAATTCTTTCTCTTTTATTAATTCCCAGTTTGATAAGCTAGCTTATAAATTCTTTGCTTATTTCTGGATTACAATGCAGTGTTAGGCTGTAAGTAATCAACTCTAAGATCGGCAATGTGGCTTATCACTTTTTGAAGTAAGGTTTGAATTTATTAATATCTATGCTATTGATTTCATTCCTAACGTATCAATATTATCTTGTTACATTCTCGAGTTTTTAAATTTAAGTTAGTCTTTTATTGAGCCACTCAGTAAGACACTTCAGCACATGTTTACTCATATTACATGTAGAATATGTAAGCGGTTTATTATAAATTTACATTGTAATATATTGCTGTAGTTAATACAAAAGCAACTGACCATCAAGCAATATTGAACAGAATTACATAATCATTTACCATATTCTTATGAATATGTATTCCTTTTGATATACCTCTATAGAATAACCTTGCTGTAGCATGTATATTTAATGTTATCTTTCAGCTACGGTGATTGCACTCTAATATCATCACCCGGGAATTTGGGAATCTGCTCCCCATTAATTTGAAACAGTATTAATTCAATGCCACAACCAACAGAGACTAAATAAATTATAAGTTGAGAGTGAAAACTTTTTCACAATATCTTAAACAAATATATTATGGAGAGATTAGTTAGATCCTTTCCACTACAGCGTATACTAACATTACATTGGTGCTTTAGCAAGCAACATCGCTCATTGTGTACAAGCATGCATATACACATACACATACAGATATTATTTTTGATATACATGCATATATATATATATATATATATATATATATATATATATATATATATAGCAATAATAAATCTCTGAACGAGATATATATATAAGTGTGTGTGTGTGTCTGCACATGCGTTGTTTTGAAAATGATTTAAGTTTCATTAGAATTTCAGCGTATGAAAAATATCTCGAATATTCTGGCAGTCCACAGTAACACACAGTTTCGCCTTAGTTTACAAGAAAGAATGCCAACAACGACTGTACATCAAACACAATGCTAAGGTTATATATATATATATATATGCGCACATACATACACGCAAGATACACATATCTATATATGGGAGTGTATGTGTGTGAGTGTGTGTGTATATATATATATATACGAGCAAAACGCCCCTCGTCCAATAGACAGTGCTGTATCATATCTGCTGAATAAAACGCAATCAGTGTTTTCTTTTCATTAAAAAATAATTAAGCATGCCTTTATTTCAATAAAATTTTTGGTTTTGTTAAACGAAGTTTAGGCAAAAAAAACAAAAACTTCTTGAGACACACAATAGCCTTTCCTTCCTTCATGCCAAGTTTGAAGAAAGTATCAGTGTTGCATCCTACTTTTTCGGTCTCTTAAATATACTGCATTTTGTGGCATTATTTGAAGCCAGCCGGCTTTTTTTGCGCAAACTGCACGTGCGTTTTTCTCGCGTACGCGTAGTGTCCATCGCAACAGCTGATGTACATGCGCGTCCAAATGCACGTTCCCACGGTTTTATCGATCGCATTCTCACCTCGAATCAATTTTTAGTTTTTTTTAAGACTTATACACGCCCTGATACCTTCGTTATCTACATATCAAGTTTGAGTGCAATCGGTTGGAGGATGCTCGAGATCCTAGAAGACAGACAGACAGACAGAACGGATTTTATATAATAGATATATATATGTATATATATTTATATATATGTACACATATGTATATATAGATGTATATTAGGACACACACTTACATACATATATATATTTATATATATATATATATATATGTACGTATTTGCATACATAGAGTGAATATTATATATTGTATTACTTTCTCATAGAACGCCGAAAGATGACTGTGTCGCATAAGCCATTATATTATAGAGAATAGATATAATTTCATAATAAGTATCGATTACATAAGTATTCTTTATTAAATAAACGAAAAACCTACGTTTTAGAATATATATCATTGCCTTAGAAATGAGGCGATCGAACGCTGTATTTGTTATGTTTTTGTCTGAAGAAGATTACACAGTGAAATACATTAATTTTTCGTAATTAGATAAATAATAATATTTACTTGGAGAACAAATAAGAACTTAAAGAAAAACACCACAAAACAACAGAAGCAGATAAAAGAAGTACTCAAAATAATAAGAAATCGAATTAGGCAAACAAGAGTAAATTGACGATCATTAAATAAAAGTGTCTCAAAGGAAAATACGTGAGAATCTCGCACGAAACTTGTAAACACCAATTAAATATTGATTTAATTTAGAGACAGAACACCTTAAATTAATAGAAACTCGGGTAAAATGTGTAGTATCTTCACCTCTCGGAAGTTATAGTAGCGTAAACGAATTGGAAATGTAACAGTACAAGAAATGAACTCTCGTGAGCAGACACACACACACACATACATACATACATACATACATACATACATACATACATACATACATACATACATATATATATATAATATATATATATATATATATATATATATATATATATATACACAATACATGTATATACATGTATGTTCTTGCATGTGTGTGTGGGTGGAAGCATATGTATATATATGTGTTTATGTGCTTCCATACACAACACCCGTATACTTACTTACACACACGTTCACGCGCGCGCATATATATATATATATATATATATATATATATATATATATATATATTTAACAGAATCAGAACCAAGCAGTGATAATGCATACGCGAAATTTAGGTTAGTTAAAATGTATGTGACACATTTCAAGTTCTAAATGTAATTCTACTGTTGTTACCGCGCAGGAAAAATTCTCTGTTAGGTTAAATTGTGTAAAATACCATATCTGCCCATTGCTGCTCTGTATTGGATTCCCACGCTCAGAGTTTCTGCCTCTTTGGTCTACCTAAATGGAAAATGCCGCAGAGAGGTAATTCTCACTAGATTTAAAGCCGCAGCTTTAACTAAATACAGTCAACAACATTGACTAAGTTGCTCTGTTGGACCACCCGGTTGGGAGAATTTGCAATAGAGCGCAACACAGGGCTGGCACGGAATTTTTACACCTTTTACCACAAAAGAGAATTCTTTTTTCAGCGGCAACTCTAGTGAATTTGCCTTTAGAATTTCAGATATGTTACAAACATATTTTAACTAAGATAAAGTTGGTAAAAACACTATGTTTGCAATAAGTCGCATAGTGTGTTAAACAATGCACCAAATAAACATCTCAATCCTTGACTTTCATTAATAGTTAGAATGGTCTTAATAACAGATGAACGAAGATATTAGTTCACACATATCCAAGGTACAGTATTTGTTATGTCGCACGTTCGGATGCCCCTACTACTCAACTCTAATCTTCTGTCACCGCTACTCAACCGTTCTAGTCTACTCTCTCTACTACTAATCAGCTGTGCTCCGGCTGCTACTCAACTGTTCACTACACTTACTACTCTCCGACGTCTAGACTTCTCCCTCTATATCTACGTATTGGGCTAGTCTACTTCATCGTCTGGGGGCGTCCACACATGAGTATTGTACAAAGGAGGTATAGAAGATGACGGTATGTCCGATAATTCGAATTTTTCAGATAGTTTCCAATCTTTATCTTCCCCACACTTTAAGATACACATACACACACACGCACGCAGACACACAGACACGCACACATACGTGTATATACATATGTACACACACATATCCACACAACCTGAAACTACATCTCGTGGATGCACTGCAGAGCATCATCAGTAAAACGCACGGTGGGTTTTACACACACGGTTGACAAACGGACACACATATACACATACCGTCCTACCAAATTTTACAAACACACAGACACATCTATTCACACCACATATGTATATACACACACAAAGACACACACACTCGCACCATTCTGACCTCTAAAGATCAATCCCCAAATCATTGATGCGTGAAGGAGAAACAAAAAGAAATTATTTTCAGTTCCACATTACTCTTTCTTCCCCACACCCAAACACACTTACAGTGTCTCTTGACATAGAAAATAGTCTTTTACGATAACATGGTGGAGCAGGTCAGTTTGAGCTTCCCTACTACTATAATGTAAACTTTTTTGAACACACAATATTCTGTGCGTGTATACCAATATTCTACTGAACTTTTAAATAATTTCTTCTGGAAACTATCTTAAACATTTTCTTGAGAATGTATTTATATGTAATCTTTTTTGCCCAATATTTTAATGAACTTGTTAAATTTTTTATGTTCTTAACATGCTTTTGTCACCAAAGAATGTATATATATGTATTGTAGCATTTTGTGACAACCAATATTCTGTCCATGTATGAATATACAGATACAATACCAATATTCCACTGAACTTTTTAATAATTCCTTCTGGAAACTATCTTTACCATTTTCTAAAGAATGTATATTTATGTTGTAATCTTTTATGCCCAATATTTTAATGAGGTTGTTAAAGTTTTTTATATCCTTAACATGTTCTTGTTACCAAAGTCTGTATATATGTATTGTAGCATTTTGTGACAACCAATAATTTAACACAACCAAACTTTTACATGTTACTTTTGACAATCTCTTTCTAAAGAGTGAAACCGGAAAAGTAAATAAACATCTTTTAAAATTGCATTTTCAGACCTTCTTTCGTATATATATATATATATACATATATATATATATATATATAATATATATATATATATATATATATATATATATATATATATATATATATATATATATATATACATATATATATATATATATATATATATATATATGATTTTAAACTGTTTGATTCGGCTCCCTGCGACTTAAGATTCGCAGGCTTTTTGCAGAGGTATAGTTAATTCGAGCTGAATTACATAATATATGTAACTCTTACTAAATGTGTTGACTCCCTTTTGTTTTCGATTGCCACTTGCTCTTGTGTGTGTGGGTATATTGCTTAGCCTGTGTATCTATATGTTCTTTTCAATATACATTATAAATATAAGCGAATATTAATATTTTATTTCCTTTCGTCCTTCTGAGAGTATAGATGTTTACATTGCATACGAGGTGGTATCTAAAGGTTCTCGGACTAGTTCTGTAGCGTGCAAACAGATAGCAGCACAGGGCTGCATGCACAGTGAGAGTCAGCCGTGGCATTCATGAGGCAGTGCCGAGTGGCATCGCTGTGATTACTTCTCAAGTTGTGAATCATCTCGCTTCTTCCAGATGCTGATGTACTTCAAGTGTTCGAACTTATCTTCGTTTCTTTTGATTAAACGTTTACAAAATAGCTTTGAAATATATCACACTTAATGCTGAACACTGGCTAAACAATTCTTGCTATTATATTTGTGAATCATCTATCAGTAATTATTACTTAGAGCTGACTTTTACTTGGAATGTGGGTTTACTATTGCATCATTTCAGATTTCACACATTAAAGCGATAGTTTGGCAACGCAGACTGATGGACATTTCACTCGAAATGCTAATATATTGTTACTTCAGCCATCATTACGACACTTCAAGTAATTGAGAAAGCTCTAGATTGTTCCTACAACCAGCCATCATGGATGAGAAATGACATGATATGTCGGCTTTTGTAGCTCTCTGATCACCTGGCATTGGTGGTATAATATATAATTCGACACACCCTTCAGGTGATTTAACGTTATAATTCGTTGAGGATAAGGAGGTATTAGGGAATTAATTGTAATGGTTTCGTTAAATGTGAAGCTGAACAGAAACTGACTTGTAGTTTCTAATGAAATTACACACAGTGCACACTGCAACTATTTGGCATCAACCTGCATAAACGAAGGAAGGATCTTCGACCAAATTTCCTAGTAAAGTCTACAATCATTAACTATTTATATATTTTTCGACTTGAAATAAAGTTTTTCGAAATATATTCGTTTTAGCTTACATAAGAATTTACAATTCGAAGCAAGTGCATGTTAAAATGTACTATTAATAGATTTAGTGCAACAGATATCGTAGTCATAACGCGATACCAAATATTGAAAATATTAAATCCTCAGAAATTATAGAAATGTTATAGTAAAAAATGTTATTGCTTAGTAGGAACCTGTGAGAAAATAAGATAAAATTATTTCGGTTCGAAACGTCCTTTGATGAGGAATAGAAGGAGTATTGCATATATTAACAGAGTTGTGTGAAGCAGTAAAGGAATCGACTGAAATAGTCTGGATAATCAAAAGTTTATCTCCTGTAACGGCTGCATGTGGAAGAAAACGTCATAGAGAAATTGACCGTAGGGAAATATTTGTGTATATATTTCCCTACATGTCTACTATGGTTACTAAGTAAATGAACCTGAACTGGTGAGGACAGTGCAAACATAATTGTTTTTACTATTTAAAATTATTTCAAATATTTATTATAGGAATGTTTGACAATTATTTATAATAAATCTCATGAATAAAGATGTATAGATGCTACAATGTCGGATAATTACCACTAATTTCTAATTATGAAGCTGACATCAATTCTAATTACTCGAGTTTTGGACAACAAATTAACATCTGGTATTAACAGTATTTGGAATTAAAGCTTGTACCACATTCCATAACATTCTTATTCAATTAGTATGTGAAATATTTATGATGTAATTGTTTTTAATATCTTTTTCTTCTCAATATTATTATTCTTCGATTTGAGGACTCTCTTAGTATAGAACTGATCTCTTAATTAGATGAATGTGTGAATTGGATACGGTTGTATTCGGAAACCGATTAATTTCTTACGTCATAAATTTCGGTGGTAAATCGATTAATATGTTACATAGGAATAAGTCCATAACTTCAAGCGGATCGATTAGTCGATTATATGTCCACATATACTTGACGAGCACTTATCTCATTAACCACAGAAGGATAAAAAAAAATTGACATCACCTGAATTCAAAACCTAAATGACGCAACTTCATAAGAATCTTTGATCTACGCTCCACTGGTTGGCTTGTTCTCAGTTCCTTTTTTAGTGTTACATATAATCACTTCTCTACTTTCAGTTCCCCGCATAGTGAGGTAACATGCTACTTGAGATGTTAGACCATAGATAAGATTTGAATGCATGTTCCAAAGAGTTGCTTTTTTCCCTCCCACATTACCTATTAATACCATTGGAATATATTCTTTCTCTACATTTTCAATACTTGCATCTAAAAATGTTGGTATTCTTTCAATAACAAACAACATTAATGTTGATAATATCTTTACTTAAGGGAATAACGTGAGATGTTTTAAATGAGGGATTACCATTAAATATATATATTGTTAAATATATATATATCTTGCTAAAATATGTATGAAAAATGTACACTCATTGCTTACTTTTCTCCTCTACACTAGACTTCATACATTTCATTAAATTTAATACCTGATGAAGGAAAGCAGAAAATTAACTCACGAAAGTATTTCACCAAACAAATGCACGTCCCTATTAAATTCTGTCTTTTCCAGACACATATTCAATTTACCAGAGTCCGCCTTCATATATTCGAAATTAAGATAAATAGTAGAGAATGCTATGATTTTATTTATTTAATTTTGCTTATAGCAATATAAACCATGATTGCTATACTCTCATATATACTCCTTTCATACACACTGCTTATTGCCTCTGAATTAAAACGAGTTTATCGGTGAGATGCACAGTCGATAATAAAAACTAACAATGCCCAAACCTTCTATACCACAAGCTTGTCAGTGCATAAGCTATCACAATGTTCAATGTTGTCGCAAATTGTATTCTTACACATTCTCATAAACATTGTCCTATAAATATTCTCATAAACATCAATATTTCAGATACAAACAAGAGTATTTCTCGAAAAAAATAATTGTTATGTATATCGTAAATTTTTAAGGACTCAAGCGCTATGATTTAATCCTCTCCACTCAAAGGATAACAAGAAAGCATAATATTTTTATAGATGTAGTGCAAAATATCATTCATATTCTAATCCTTCAGCATTAACGTCGAAATGAGATTAATCAGAACATGAGGAAAATCTTATATATTCCAATCTCTTTGAATCCCAAAGGTCTTTACGTATAAAACATGTGGTCATATGAGATATGTAACATGTTAATACTTTTCATATGTGGTTTTGTCCTTCGGATTCAAAGATTAGTAATGATTACTTTCTGAAGTTCTTAGTACACAGTCACATCACGATACACTCATAACAGCAATATTTGATGTATGTACTTCTATAAGAAAAATTATAAAGATTCATATATATAGAATTATAAATATATACGCATGCATTCGCTCTGTTCATGAAATTGTACATTACATTTCTTGGAAACGCAGGTCGCTAGTGTTGCTTCCAGTGGTCCAAAATTTAAGTTATGATTATTTTACAAACCTGTTTCGATGTTCTTACTAGAGTTTGAATATAAGATCATTTATTTGCTCACTAATACTTACTTAAATATCCTAGAAATAAGTTTGTACTATTTCTAAATGGATGCGATATTTGTTTCGATGAATTCTCTACTGTATGTCGTCTGAAGACTACAAATGACTCTAACATAAAGTATTTTATCGTGACTGAGGTTAAATTACTTCGTGTAAAAGCTACAAACAGCTAATCAATACAGAGGTGCTGAATCTTCATGTATTGAGTTTGTCTACTGAAGTTTGATAAATATAGTCAGTTATATAGAATGTACCATAAAAGCAGGCACCAAGATACATTAACAACGATGTCAATCATATGACAATCTTTCTTAAAGCAAAACTTATAGTTAACCAAAATCGACAAAACGGGTAATATTCATTTCTATATATCAAAAATCATTAATATTTTAATTTTCTCCCGTTTACACACAAATATATGCATAAAATTTCCCTGTGCCAGTAAATTTTGAGTATTGAAATGGAGTTCCTATTGAATGCATTTATTTCATTTGAGTGTATCACCTCACCTATCATGACAGGTAAAAAGAATATATGGAGTGATGTGTATACAGAAAACATAAAGCTGCTCATTAAACAGAGTAAATAAAATAGATCAGCACGGTAATCGCTTTTATGTGAATAATGATATATTGGGTGTTGTCTTTTATCAAATGCATTTTCGAGCACTTAAATGAGAAAACTGCAACTTGCAGTAGTTTTAAACTTAAATAAGTACAAAACAAAGTCGAAATTTCTGTGGCATATTCCTTGTTATTGCGGGTCTTATATCAATGTAAAACAAAGTTTAGTTCAGCAAAAGTAACCGGTAGAGTGTGACTTCAGGAAACTTTGGCTGATAGATCGAGTAGACAGTCGAAATAAGTTGGTTTCCGCACACAATAGCATTATTAAGCTGGACCATGTGGAAAAGTCTATCACCGCTGGCCTCATTTAGACATGTTCATAGCCAACCAGAAACTATTCGTTCCATTGTTAAATTACTTCGTGTTCCGAAGAAGCTCTATTATTGAATCAAAAGCTTATAAAGGCCAAAATGTCATTTTTCACCGACTTCCTTCTCTGCAATCTTTCGTCACAAACCGAAATAATTCATTATTTTAATGGATACCAGATTATAACCCCATCACACAATTTCCTCTCGTTATCTCTGTCTCTCTCTCTCATATATATATATACATATACATATATATATATATATATATACATACATGCTGACGTACATATATACGTACGTGTATGTGAGTGTGTGTGTGTGTGTGTATGTGTATGCATATGCCTGCGTGCGTATTTGTCTTTGTAGGAGCGTGAATGAATTTTGTTCTGATAGGTATATATATATACATATATGCATACATACTTTATATGATTGTGTGCGTATGCTTATGAACGTGTATATGTATGCATACATGCATACACGCACACAGGCACACTCATTTATTTATCCTTGACAGACATATAATCATACGCACAAAACACACATGTATGGATACAACGGGAAAGAAGGTAGGTAATTCAATCGAACAATCACTCAATTGAAGATATTCTATTTTTGACGCTGTAGCGAGATATTTCTGGTGATAGTGACAGAAAATGAATTCAACTCAACAGTGAACGAATAATATCAATTTGGTCTGTGTTTTTAAAGTTAGCCTCTAGTATTTTTATCTCTTCATAAATTGCAAAATTTATTCTCAATGGAATCACTATCAGAATTATGGAGCAGACATGTGTTAAGAATATCAGATTGCCTGGTCAATAGAGATCTTAGAGGAAACCAGAATATCAATAGAGGTGAATGATATCAAACAAGTCTTTTTTGAATGAAGACATTAGTTCTGATTGAAACAAGACAAAGAAATGGTATGCTTTGCTTTCAGCTCTGTCTTCGTCCCTATCATTCACTTCTGTCACTCCCCTTTCTCTCTGTTATATATATATATATATATATATATATATATATATGTGTGTGTGTATGTGTGTGTATACATATATATATATGCTTGTGTGTATGTATGTGTGTGTATATATATATAAATATATGTATATATATATATGTACAAATATATGAGTGTATATGTGCATATATATATATATATATATATATTATATATATATATCTATATATATGTATATATGCGTATATATATATATATTATATATATATATATATATATATATATATATATATATATAACGTGTGTTTATGTGTGTATGTGCGTGTGTATGTGTATGTCTGTCTCTATGTATTCACTATGTTGGACCACTCTCTCTATTCATTTCCTCTCGTTCTTCTCTGTCGATGAGCGTAGGCTCGAAACGTAAAAGACGTTTCCATTTTTCACAAGTGTGAAACTAATACACTTAGTTGTTAAGAATCCTGCTTTCCAACCACATGGTCTGAGTTTCAGTCGCATTGCATGGCAACTTGGGTATGTGTCTTCTACTATAGCCTCAAGCCAACCAAACCTATATGAGTGGATTTGGTAGACGGAAACTGAACAGGGCCTTTCGTATATGTGTGTGTGATTCTGTCTTTGTGACTCTGTTTGACCTCACCCCCACTTGAGAATCGCTGATGGTGTGTTTACGTCCGATTTACTTAGCGTTTTGGAAAAAAAAGTATGGGTGCCATCGTGCCGACATATTTGCATGAAAATTCGTCTCAACGTCCGCAGCCTAATGACTGAGGGAAGTAAACGGTTGAAAAAGGATATATATATATATATATATATATATATAATATATATATATATATATAATATATATATATATATATACATACATATATATATTATATATATACATGTATGTATGTATTTATACACATACATATATAGATTGACGAATTTGCAGGCGAATGCGTTGGCACGACGGTACACATAATTTTTTTTAACCGTATCATTTTCCAAACCGCTAAGTTAGGCGGGCGTAAACAGACCAAAACCGGTTGTCAAGTGGTGGTGGGGACCAAACACAGTCACTAAAACACACATACACAAAATCACACACAAATACACAAACACACACACATATACGAAAGGCCTTGTTCAGTGTCCGTCAGCCAAATCCACTCATAAAGTTTTTGGTCGGTCTGAGGCTATAGTAGAAGTCAGATACCCAAGTTGCCACACAATGCGATTTAAACTCGGACCATGTGGTAGGAAAGTAGGCTTCTTAACAACTAAGTATATTCGTTTGAAGCTTGTGAAAAATGGAAAAGTCTTTTACGTTTCGAGTCTATGATTTTCGACAGAAAGGAACAAGAGGAAATGAATAGGAAGAGAAAGGAAAAAAACCTGCTATGTTCAGTGGTCCAACATAGCGAATACATACACACGCACATACATATATGTATATAAATATACATATACATATATATATATATATATATATATATATATATATTATATATATATATATATTATATATATATATACATGTATACATATACATATATAGAGATAGATACATACATGCATATACATATATGGATATATATATATGTACGCATATATACACAGACATAAACATTCACATATTCATAAGCATACATACATACATACATACATACATACACACGCACACACACACACACACATATATATATATATATTATATTTAAAATTAAATAAGGGTAAAAATTGATATTAATCAATTAAAACCAGTGGCCTAGCATATTTAAAAAATCCGAAGATTAAAGATCCTCTATATTATATATGGTGTCTTTTTGTTTGTGTTTGAACCCCCCCACCCCATCGATGACTGAAAGATGTCGAAGGTGCAGATATGAAAACATCATTATCATTATTGGCACCAAGACTTTCAATTAATTGAATACAAGTGGAGTAATATCATTTTACAACCTGCCCCTTGGCCTGAGATTCAACCACAATCTTTTCAAATAACATGGTATAATAAATTATATCAAGTATTATATATACAGACAGGTGGATGATAAAATCGTTAGAGTTGTGGCAGAATACTATAATTTATTTTGTCTCTTTACTTTCTGAGTTCAAATTGAACTCGCAGTTCTTATATTCCTCCTTGATAAAATTAAGTATGAGCCAAGTATTTTGGTCGCTTTTATAGATTATTGCTTCCCTTAAAATATGTGGCATATGGTTAGAAAATCAATGGTTTTACATTGTACAATACATACATGCATACATACATAAATACATACATACATACACACACGCGCATACATAGACAGATATAAACATTATATATATTCGTGTATATACACACACATATATTACTCTCTTTCCCCATATATATTCATACATATATATAATATATATATATATATATATATATACACGGTGAGTGAGGGAAATATATATGTGTATATATATATATATATATACATACATATGTGTGTGTGTGTGTGTATGTATACATACAGAGTGAGAAAGGTAAGCAAGAAACATATGTGTAATTCACCACTGCTTCGTTAGATTTCAGCGTATAGTTCAAGACTATTGATAGTTGTGAAGAAGGAAGGTAGTACGTCTGTAATATTCGGCTTCTGGCAAAACTCTATACGTCTTCATCGAACTTACTAACGAACCATGGACCTTCGTTCTCATTAGCTACTACTGAGTATGTTCTAGATGAATTTGTTACTGAATTCTGTGGAAAGTCATACAGAAGAAATACTATTTACTTTCGTTTTCTTTGATATCATGTATTTTGTGACCAATAACCTCATTGGCATTTGGTTTCAAACGAGTCAAATCACTGGTTCATGCGTTTCCGACGGCAAGAGAATGTGTGCAATAAATTATTTATTGTTCGAACTTACCGGTTCATTGATGTGTAATATGTCAACCGTATACATCACCACATATAAACACACCTATATACATTCATACATATAACGGCATATGCACATATACACACGTATATATTTGCATACAAGTATGTATGCGTATATTTCTATGCGTGTATATATAGCTTTAAAATCTATTTGT
>NC_043008.1:30117931-30142931 GCF_006345805.1 Octopus sinensis | reverse complement strand
AAATATACACACATACTTATATATGTACGCAAATTCATCTTCATATCCACATAGTTGTATGTTTACAAATATATTAGACATTTATCCATATAAAATATACTCATACATATATACATACTCGTACAGGCATGTATTCACCCTCACCGCATATATGAATATACACATATGTACATATGTATACACATATACACATACATACATATACACCCTCCTATCAACACCCTTACGACCGCAGATATACATACATGCGTAAATATATAATACAAATACACATTTAATATATGCATACGTATACATATACTCACACGCGTATAGAAACACACATCTAAAAAAATGTACGAGAACATAATAAAAAAGCAGGTTCTATATATATATATATATGGTAAAGCCCCAATTCTGTCTAGAAAGTTCCGGTCGCAAGCACAAATCTGTACCAGTGACGTCACAACTTATTTCTACGGCTGAGTGAACTGGACTCTTTATATATATATATATATATATATATATATATATATATATATTTATGTGTGTGTGTGTGTGTGTGTGTGTGTGTGTGTATATGTGTGCGTGTGTGAGTGAGTGTGTGTGTATATATATTTCGTTTTTATATTTGGTATGCAAGATTCTTTATGAACTTAACACTCACCAATTTTTACTCATTCACTTATTTATTTTTACTAATAGGTTGCAAATCGCAACGAAAATTTTAATAAAAATAAATAAGTTAATGAGTGGAAATCGGTGAGTGTGTTGAATTGATAAGACACTAAAAGAGAATGACTCTCCCGAGACACAATAATATACATACATATATGAATCATAGAAGGTCAGAAGATCTAAGAGGTATAAATATATTAGGCAATTCGAATAGTAAACTCCATACTTCTGCAGTTACTTCGGTAAAAATTGGGCTCGTTTATTGTAACCAGTGATCAAGTATTGGTAGTACCTAGTAGGATGGACAACTTCGTAATTTATAAATAATAATAATGATTTCAATTTTTTGCAGAAGGCCAGAAATTTGGAGGGAGCAGTCAAATCAGTTACGTCAACTCCAGTACTTATTTTGTCGACCCTGAAAGGATGAAAGATAAAGTCGATCGCGGTAGAATTTGAACTCAGAACATAAAGACGGACGAAATGCTGCAAAACATTTTGCCCGACGTGCTAATGATTTAGCAGTAATTTGGAGGAACGGGTAAGTCGATAGTATTGATCCCATCGTTCAGCTTGTACTTATTTTGTCGATTCCGAAAGGATAAAAGGAAAAGTCGACCACGGCAGAATTTGAATTCAGAAATTAAAGACAAACGAAATGTTACGATTCTGCCATCTCGCCACATTACAAATAATAATAATGGTTTCAAATTTAAGCACAAAGCCAGTAGGTTCGGGGTGGATGTGTGTGTGTGTGTGTGGGGGGGTAAGTCTATTACATGGACCCTAGTTTTCAACTGGTATTTATTTTATCCACCCCGCAATGATAAAAGGCAAAGCCGACCACAGCGGAATTTGAACTCAGAACGTAAAGGCAGACAGAATGCCGCTAGGAATTTTTGCCCGTTATGCTAACGATTCTGTCAGATCACCACCTTATAAATAATGATAATTACTTGTTCTACTATAAGTACAAGGCCTGAAATTTTGAGGAGGTAGATTACTGGTGCGTACATCAACACGGAAAGGATAGAAGGGTAAGTCAACCTCAGAACGTAAAGACGGGCGAAAATTCCGCTAAGCATTTTGACCGGGTTGCTTACGATTTTGCATGCTCTCTGCCTTACAAATGATGATAATAATAACTACAGTTCTTTTCCTGACGTCTTCGTTTACTTTGTCTGCGTTGTTCAGGTCTTTTCTATTATGCTTGTTTGTTTTAGTTGTAAGACAGGTAATTTTGAAGTGGAGTTTCTAGTAGGTATCATCAACACCGGTAGTAAACTGGGGTTTTATTTTACGACCCCACCCCTACTGTACTAAGCCGTTATTTCATTTATTAATCACAAAGGAATGACACCCAAAAATAACCCAGCGGGAAATATCAACAACAATAACCACTACCATCAGTCGACCATGTCGGAATTTGACTCAAAACGTTACGACGGACGAAATACCGCTAAGCACTCCGTCCAGCGAGCTGAAATACCTATTTCTTTACTACCCACAAGGGGCTAAATGCAGAGAGGACAAACAAGGACAGCCAAACTGATTAAGTCGATTACATCGATCCCAGTGCGTACCTGGTACCTATTTAATCGACCCCGAAAGGATGAAAGGCAAAGTCGACTTCGGCGGAATTTGAACTCAGAACGTAGCGGCAGACGAATACCTGATTGTTTCAGTTGTCACACTTGCAAAGAATCTTTTAGTGTCTATAGACTTATGCAAATGCATATATATCGCCTTGCGAATCTCACTTGAAATTTTAAGTGACGTCCATTAAAATTTATTTTAAATGATGCAAAGCTGAAAGCAAAAAATAGACAGTTCCGCAGACTTAAACTGATTTAATGTGAACAGTGTTTTGCATGTGTGTGTGTGGGGGTGGGTGGGTTTATCATTCACTTCGCTCTTTTGCGCCATTTGGGCTCAACTCTCCTCCCCTCTTCATCTAACATCCTCCCCGACACCTACTTCTCTTCACCCCTACTCTCTTTCCCTCTTCTCCCTTACTCTCTTTCTCTCTTCTCTCTTTCTCTCTGCTCCCTCACACTCCTTGTCTTCTCCTCTCTTGTCCCAACTCCTACTTCTCTTCACTGCTACTTCTCTTCACCCCTACTCTCTTTCCCTCTTCTCTCTTAGTCTCTTTCTCTCTTCTCTCCTACTCTAATATATATATTATGGAGATGTACTTGCATAGCAAGTGACCTGAGCTGAGATCGTGTGCTGGAACGAAAATAATTGCAGCGTGGAAGGTGTTTATATGCCATTTAAGAAACACAAAAAAAAATGTTAGATTCACTTCAACATTTAAATTTAATTTTCCAAATTATTTTCGTCGCTTTGAGACCGCGACCTGTTCAATGACAAAATCCGAGATGCAGCAGGAAATTTGAAAGCGACGAAAATAATTTGGAAAATTAAATTTAAATGTGGAAGTGAATCTAACGTTTTTTTTTTGTTTCTTAAATAGCTTATGAATACTTTCCACGCTGCAATTGTTATATATATTGTTTTGACTATACTCAGAAAACCGACAGTTTGTGATGTGAGTTTTGCTGATTGAACAGCGCAATGATAAAATGAATAGATAACACCTACTTGTCACCGGTGAAAGAAACATTGGACTAATAGCATATAAATAGATAAAATAAATTTCATAAAGTAGCCTACCAAACTAAGAAACTTGTGTTGCAACTATGAGTTTAGTCCGACTGCAAGTACTTTTAACTATAGCCCCGGCCGATTAATTCCTAGTGAATAGATTTGGTAGACAGGGACGAAGTACGTAAGTGAAAATTTCTATTAATTTCCATTTCCCTTCGATATGATTATATTTGATTTTGATTTTCCTCAGTCAAGTTACCAGGTGTCCTTGCAGTTTTTAGCAGTTACACTTGAGACTGTTCGATCAGTTGTCTCCAAAAAATCTAAGCTAAGAGCATTGGATATTTTCTAAGAAAGCTAAGGAACGTATGGGAAAACAAAGGCAAAAATACCCCACAGAACATGGTACACCATTACAAATACCAGCAACAAGAATATAAAGTCTTTCACTTTATACACGCTAGCTCAGTTTGATTCGTCCTCAGTCGAATGACACTTGTTTTTATAGTCTTGTTGTTTGTATTTTGTAATTGTGTACCATATTCTACAATTTTTGTCTCTGTTGTCGTACACATTCGCTAGCTTTCTTACAAAATATCTAATGCACTTAGCTTACAATTCTTGGGGGCAACCAGATCGAACAGTCGCAAGTATAACTGCCCGAAACTGTAAGCACATCTGGTAACTTGACTGAGGAAAAAAGACCACGAATGACCCATTCTTTTTTCCCTGTCCCAGTAATTGTTTTTCCTGTCCGCCTTTGTATCGTCTATCTGTTCCGATGTTTGATTGTCCTCTATTGCGTTTTCGTTCCGTTTTATATTTATATACGCATATATGGTTACAGGCCGTTACCAATAGTAAACAACTTGAAATAATAAAACAAATGAGTTATATACGCAAATAACGACAGAGAAAATGGAAAACAGGACACTTCTCGGCTATCTATCTACTCCTCATTTCTTGCAATCAACCACTATATGACACTTCGTGTATGTATATATATATATATATATATATATATATTGGTAAAAACGGTAAGATAACAAAAGAAAGAAAGAGACCTCAATATTATGTAAATAGAGGAAAGTTATCTATAAAATAATATGTTACAATTACTCAATAGTCAAGGTAAAACTCTGAGTTTCAGATACCGAAGTGGAAATCCACAACACCATCTCTTCGGTTATCTGGCCATCTGAAAAACGCTATGGAAAAATACCGTTATATAAAGGGAAATTACTGTGTTATAATTCTGCTACTTATATAAAATAAGATTAAAAGTTCCTAGTAAACACGTAAACATGGCTAGTCATACGCTCACATGTGCGCTCGCGGACCCACGTGTGTACTTATACGTCACTATGAAAACGTATACATCTTCAATCGCATTTTTCGCCAAATATATACTCATATATATACAAACTCATACACACACACACGCGTACCGTAAAAGTTCATACATACGTCTATATACGCACAAGCATAAACACACACACGCGCGCGTATGTTTTTTGCTCTATGTGTGTGCGTGCCTGCATATGTGTGCGTACATACATACACGCTCATAATTATACCGTGAGACTTAAGTTTTAAATGATTGAATCAAACCCAGCATTCAAAACTCAGCTTGCTTCTCTATACTTCAAAAGAACAAACTGATAGAACTTGCATTTTCTTTCACCTTCACCATAATTATAGAGATCACACAGTACATAACGTAGAAAATAAATAGATAATAAAAAATTCCGGACGGCTTGTTTATAAATTATTTAGATCGAGTAATTAATTAACTTGTGAACAAAGTCTCTTCTTTCGTTCGATCTCTCATACACGCTTTCTCTCCACACACACACCCACTCACACACACATACACATGTATATCTATAGTCACGTCTATATATACATACTTACAAGCATAAATACGCACATATAATTCTCTTTTTTTTAACCATTGAACAGCAGATAAACTAGGACGCTGGTTTGAAAGTTTAAGTTTGTCAGTTCGGACTTGGTACTTATTGCAGCGTGTCTTTAGCGGTGTCTGCTAAGTTACGGGTTGCAAAATATCTACTCTAATAATACTCTTGTATTTTTCTCCGTCACAACATAGGAATAACAAAGGAAGGGGTGATAAATAAATAAGGAAGGAAGGAGTGATGCAAACTGATGGGATGATGAACATTTAACGCTGAAAAGAGCAATTGAATAGCGTTTCATCTTTGTGTGAGTATATGTGCGTGTGTGCGTGCGTGTACAAGGGAAGTATGTGAATGTATACAGTTCTATATTTAAGAGATTGGGAATTATGTACATTATTTAAATTATTTACATTCGACGGATATTTGTCCTCATTTTGTTTGTTGTTAACACAATGTTTCGAAGAATACCTTAGGAATGAGAACCCCCAAGACACCTGAAGAAGGCTGGAGGGTATATGAGCCGAAATGTTGTGTTAACAGCAAACAAGGTGAGGACAAATATCCGTCGAATATGAATAATGTAAATAATGTATATGAATGTATGTTAACATGTTAACATTGACAAATGTATAAATTTGATTTACCATCCATATTTACTTATGAAATACTTCAATTAGCCGTCATTTTTTACGGCACGGGGTCAGCTAGTATAAAATAATAAATTTTAAAAGAAAGCGTGACAGGTAAATCATAAATGAGCACAATGTTTTGCCACGCAGCTGCTAGTATTTTATCATCGAGGGCGCACGCATTGATCGGAACGCTGCAATAACAAGGACTGCCCCTAGGGTATAAGACAAAAGAGAAAATCTTTGCAATGACTATTTAATACTGGGTTGCGCATCCCATGTCATCACATTTTCTGTGACAGAAATATATCCAGAGGCAAGATTCAACCTTTTAATTACTAATGCATCCTAAAAGTAGGGATCTGCCTGGCACCCTCTCTGCTGAAGAATGCATTATAACAGACCATCATATATTGCTTCTTACACAACGTGTACAGTTTTTACTTTTGTAATATGCTCCGAAAGGAGCAGGACAATGCAGATACATCATCGATCTCAAAAGTTACAAGACATATCTACCATTTCCAATCAAGTGGTACGATATTTTAATCGACCACCAAGTAGCCCAGTGTTTGGGTCTATAAGACAGTGTAAGGCTGACTTCAATTGTGACACAGAAACGCTTGCAACGACACTGTATTATGCAAGATTATAAATAAATACAATTCGCAAAAAAAAATGAAATATATAAAAAACACCAATATATCTCTATTGGACTTGATATCATTGTGTTCTATTTGATCTTCATAGACCTTGATATCATGGGCGAAATTCCCGACTGAACAAAAAGAACAAGACGTTCAAGACACTCTAACTCCACAACGGGGCATGGTAACATCTTTTTATTCTCTATATTAGATATATAAGCACGCACACGCATACAGTCACAACATTTAGACACTCTTATTTACAACAGTCACTCATACACACGCATACGCAAGCGCGCGCATACACGCAGAGTAACAAAATGCACACGTGCGTCCATTATCACGTGTGAAGGCAGTGAATAACTCTCCCGCCTCATTTCACTTCTGCATACAATACATATCCTGAAGTGACCTATAGATGATCTTTTGTATGTCATAAATTGAAGTAGAAAGTAAAACTTAGATTTTTGTATCCACATTCAACCTCATTTCCTGCATACCAAGTAACGATAGACAATGAGAGACGGATTGACAACAGCCAAAACATGCTGTTTACATGACAATCAATGGACATACCTACCAATAATGCCACCAATTCACTCTTAATATTGTGCCTTATTAGTATTTACTAGTTAATGTTATTTCTTATGTTGGCTAGATCTTTCCTATTCTCATTTTTTAATCGAAATTTGTGACAAATCTTTCTGTAATTATTTTCGTAATGTAAACACCTTGTCTTTCTTTTATTTTTTCTTCTTTTACTTGTTTGTTATTTTGACTGAAGCCATGCTGGCGCACCGCCTTTCGTAGAACAAATCGACTCCAGGACTTATTCTTTGTAAACCTACTATTTATTGAATCTGTTTCTGATGAAAAAAATTTTTCATAGTTGACGCCAAAGCGATTTTTCATATTTGCTACTTTATTTTTTCGTTTACATACGAGTCAATGTCAATATGTGGAACCAAGAATTCCTGCTAAGTTGCTTTAAGCCAGTTGCCTGTAAGAATAATAAATACAGGCAGTCTCCTAAGTTTGCGGAGCAAAAAACTACCAGTAGCGTCTAACTGATTCAGAATTAAATATATTAGTTATTATTCTTCCAACCCATCTAGAATTATTCACTAATTTCTTTCACTCAATTGCAATTTTTATCAAAATAATTGTAACTTTCCATAGTTTGTCTATCTCTCTGTGTGTCTGCCTGCTTGTCTGTCTCTCTATGTACCTATCTATCTAGTTTAATATGTGTGTGTGTGAGTGTGTGTGTGTGCATGTGTTTGAGAGCATATGTATGCGTGAATGTAAATGTAAACACTTCATTATGTATAGGTGATGTGTAGTTATGTGCATGTACTGGTGTATATTTATTAACGATCTCAACTAAACAGGCGCGTACAAAGGCACTGCCACTCTCTCTCCATCCTGTCTCACATAAATCCAAGTCATTATTCATTAAAAATAACAAAGACCTACACCAGGTAATTTAATTTTACAATTGTCTTCTTGATTAAAGTTAAGTCTTCAATGGTTCATCTCTTTTATTGATCTCTATGATAAATAATTGCTTTAGTGGCACAGTTGACGTCAAAGATTATTTCATGTAATCATAGCTGGATTTACAGATCATAGACTCTGGATGTCGGTGCTGATGTATCCAATGATAAAACGGATAACGATCGGATGGGTCATCTGAGTGTGTGTATGTGTGTGTGTGTGTGTGTGAGAGAGAGAGAGAGAGTGCCTGAGCAATTGTGCGCAAATGCGCTCCTGCATGTTTGTGTATATTTGCTTGAAAGATGTGAAGCAGCAATTTAAATATACTAGAAATGCACAATTGATATTAATAGATATAAAATCAAGCATCTATTCATAGCACTTCATACACAAATTAGGAATAATATGTAAGTTCTTTTCCACTGGCTGCATGAAATTTTCTAGAAACGAGTCAAATTCTGACAGATTTTCTGATAAGAAATGTTGTGATACCTCTAACAAGCGACAAAATTGTTCTTCGACAGCTCACTTTAAGAAACTGAGATTATCATTGATGTAGTTCCTCTTCTGAAGTTGCGCAAGCTTTTCTCAAAATCGGTTTTAGAAGCTGTTTCATCGCTTTCTTATATACATTTTAGGTCAGTAATATATATTTTTTAACGAATAAATCTGAGAAACATTCAGATCAACAATCTGGTCTTGTGTATGCCTCATAATCAATGTAATACTGTCCCTCTTGTGTCAGATATAAATATTTATCAAATTATGCGTTTTTCAAGGACATTAATGGCGAAAAAATGGTCAAAATCGTGTAAAAGTGGACAGTAATGAGTTTGTTATAGTATACATATAACTACGTCTTTGATGTAATATATCTTATCGTTTATGCTTTATTAGGTCTTTTATATACCCATTTCTATCGATTTTCAACAAAACTGTGTGTTTGGGATAGAAGGTGATATATAATCTAGTTTATATGTTTATGATTATTAAGCAAGTTACTTCAATCCCATTTGTTATATATTCTAGAGAATATAAACAAATAATAGCATAGTTATAATCGCATAATGCCTAACTAGAAACCAGTCGAATTGCTAAACGATAAAACATGAAGATAATTTGATAGGTGTTTATGTCAGGAACATAATCGAATCCAACGTCTTGAACTCTAATGTATTTATTGGGCTAATGGTATTAATGTTTATCTTTTTTCAGTGGGTCAAACTTATATAATAAAGGGAATAATCTATTGAAACATCTCCCACAGATGAAAATGCATACAAACAATAAATACTATAAGGTTGTAAATCCAGTTTCAGAGCGAAATATTCCCTTAAATACGCATCTCAAATAATACCACAAGGCAATTCATTAATATGTAGCGTGTTGAATTAAACAAACCGCACTTTATAATGGAAATAATTTTATCGACCAAAATTAAATAAAAGGGAATGTCGGCTCAGACACGATTTGCTCTTAGACTCTGACGGTACATAGCTAAATTTTGCTTGTGATACCACTAAAGGCAGAGGATAGCACGAACCTCTTTTGGGTTCGCTATCATTACGTAACGTTTTGGTGCAGATTAATTTATCATGAGCTCGAGTGGAATCCAGCAATGAGTGTGATATTAGAAATAGACAAAAGTTTTGAAAGATTGAAAAGATTGGAGCAACTTCTAAGTCCCACCCCTGCTACACATTCTGTCATGTAGATTCTCCGTTGGGATAGCATTGTATCAGTGCAATACCCAGACACATACACAAGCTAAGGCGAAAAGCGACTTTCTTAGCGATGCAAGCAGTATTAATAACAATGATCAATCTGAATATTCTACTAAACCGGGATGTATTATTAGAGTACCGAATACTGTAGCATCGCCATTCGGTGCCCACACCAGACGGTTCTCGTCTGTTACGGTATATGTATCATTAGCACCATATGTCTGTATGAGACGACATCTTAAGGCGAAAACCGCAGGATTCTGTGCTCTAAAAGTACATGCATGTGCTGTAGGATGTAAGATTGCCTTTTCGTATTAATAAAGCTCTGTCGTAAATATTAATTCTTAATAAGCTTGCTATCTATTTGCAACATCAGTGACTGATGAAGCATAGTACGCTGAAATCAGGTGATCTGGCAGGTCCGGCACCTACACCAGACTATTCGTGTCTGGCACGATATATGTCCGTGCGTTTAGCACCGTACGTCCATATGAGTGAAACTCTCAAGGCGAATACCGCAAAATCGGCGCTCTAATAATTACATCCACGTTTTGTAGACTGAAAAGAGCGAGTTGTTTATTTGATTGAACAACTCAGTCTTCTTCATCAAAATCAAGGCCGTTCCACTTATTTTTAATACATTTTGCTAATCGATTACTGTATTCAGATTGACCAAATATCCACTGTAGATGCATTACAATAGCAGATGGTAATTCTCAACGCTTTTATGAAATAATTATAATCAGTGTTTGTAACAAAGGTACACGGACATGAATGACTGGGAAGATATAATAGATTTGAATCGATGTCCAGTATATTACTGTTAGTCATTAGACAGTTTAAAGGGAAAAGCAACCTCAATCCCATAGTAATTCTGAAGTAAAAAAGATTTAATCTGCTATTCATCATTGTATCAGTCTCACTATAATAAACTTTTCCAGCTTTGTCAATAAGCGAACAATTTTCAAGAGAAGTGTATGAGTGTCCTCAACTGAGGTGTTCGAATGAGAAATTCTTATTGGCGGTAAGCTGGCAGAATCGTTCGCGTAACGGACAAAATGTTTAGTGGTATTTCGTCCAGCTTTACTTCCTGAATTCAAATGCCGACAGTGCCCACTTTGACTATCATCCTTTCGGGGTTGATGAAGTATCAGTCAAACGATGGGGACGATGTAATGGACTAGTCTCCTTCCCCAGATTTGAGGTATTGTGCCTACTGGATTCTTCTTCTTTTTTTTAAACCGAAAATTATGTTTGTTTTAAACCTTGTATTATTATTATCATTATTATTATTATTATTATTATTATTATTATTATTATTATCATCATTATTATTATTATTATTATCATCATTATTATTATTATTATCATTATTATTATTATTATCATTATTATTATTATTATTATTATTATTATTATTATTATTATTATTATTAAGTGTGAGAGTAGTGCCCAGTAAACCTATCATGACTACCTGTTTGATAACGGTGCAGCAGGCACATGCATTAAAACCATATGTAAGACTATACCAAGATTAACAGCGCATGTCTTGCAGATAGGGCCCAGTCAGGATTTTTTTTCAGGTCGAGTAACCCATTCCGCTCAAACGGTCTTGAATAGTGCTTTTTTAAGGATGTTGAATGAAACACCCACGTTTCCGGAGATGAAATATTCAAACCCCCACAAAAATTCCTCTCAAACCATGGCTATGATGCTCCCCCACTACTTCTGCTCGCGATTAGAGAAGTACACATCGTCAGCCACCAAAGGACATGCTCAACTGGTTAAAGTCAAACAACTAACAAGCGGAATTTATTATTATTATTATTATTATTATTATTATTATTATTATTATTATTATTAGAGATTAATATTCGCCATGGTGATTATGAACCTCTGATAGTGAACCACGGTGAGTTTTGAACTTGGTACAAAGAGAGCAAACAGCAAAAAGAGCAAGACATTTAATAGTGTTTCTTTAAGTCCATCGTTTTCATTAATAATCTTTCTAACGTTGGTACAAGACACATTTTAGCAGAGGAGTGTAATAAGATTATATTAAGCCAAAATAATTTACTAATATTTTATTGTATCAATCTAAGGAACATAAAGATCAAAGACGAACTTGGTGAGATTCAATCCAGAGCGTAATTAAATGTAACAATACCGTAAAACATTATGCCTGGCGCTTTGACGAGTCCACAGCCGAACAGTTTTCTTTAAATAATTATACCGTATAATGAAATATGAATACACATTGGAGGGAAGTAGCTCTATGAATTTAATCAACTCTGTTAAATTATTGTTATAAGGATTAACTATGGAAGAATAAAAGGATCACGTTTTTGAATTTATAAAAGAAGTTAATGTTATGAAGTAACGGGTTCTGCCTATGTATGCAATATCTAAATATATGAAAAATGCAAAATGCAAGTGTATCTATAGTGTGTGCGAGTATATGTATGTACAAATATATTTGCATGTCTTGATATTTATCTATATCTATATCTATCTAGCTATCTATATACATATACATAAATACACACACAAACACTCACACACACACACACACACACACACACACACACACACACACATATATATATATATATATATAGTATATTAATCAAAATAAAAACATGATCCAAAGGATTTAACGGTACATATGTTTCGGGCCTTTATTAGACGGTTTTATAACAATGCATAATTGATGTAAGTGCGTGTCTATGGCCTTCTTCGGCCACGTACAATTACTACTTCAAGGATATATATTACATTATAAGTTTTACGTTGGGGAAGCAAATCCTCATAGTCGCGTACGACAGAGTGGAGCACCAACACGAAATCGAAGCGTCCATCCCGCTTTTGACTCGATGTAGAATGAGGAAGTTTGGATGTTGAGCTAGAGAGGGAAGGGGTTGGGGGGTTGAATTGTTAGTGAGTTAGGGATCACAAAGGGGGAGTAAAAGAGTAAAAGATTACAAAAGAGTAAAAACTTTAAAAAATATATAAAAAAGATATAAGAATATAAAAAAAAAGATATAAGAATATAAAAAATATATAAGAATGTAAAAATATATATATAAAAATATAAAAAACGTATCTAATTATATAAATATATAAATAAATATATAAATATATATACATAAATACACACGTCCGTGTGTATTTATGTGTTGGTGCCCCACTCTGTCGTACGCGACTATGAGGATTTGCTTCCCCAACGTAAAACTTATAATGTAATATATGTCCTTGAAGTAGTAATTGTACGCGGCTGAAGAAGGCCATAGACACGCATTTACATCAATTATGCATTGTTATAAAACCGTCTAATAAAGGCCCGAAACATATGTACCGCTAAATCCTTTGGAATCATGTTTTTATTTTGATTAATATACTCTATCACCTACACCACTAAATGGTATATATAGGTGCTTACAACTATCAAGTATTCACCCTGAATTTATATATATATATATATATATATATATATATATATATGTATAATAAAATATTAGGGAATAAATCCAAACTTACAGGGAAAAATCAGATTTAGGAGTAAATCCAAATTTATAGTATAACTATATTATATTATATTAAATTAGAGATAAAACCACTATTAGGCAAATCAAACGATGAAAAACATAAGCCAATACATAAAATAATTTAATTTATATTATTTTAAATTTATATCAAAAGTATTAAAAGTTTCATACTCTTTATCTTTTATTAAACTTTTAATACTTTTGATATATATTTAAAATAATATAAATTAAATTATTTTATGTATTGGCTTATGTTTTTCATTGTTTGATTTGCCTAATAGTGGTTTTATCTCTAATTTAATATAATATATATATATATATATAATATATATATATATATATATATATATATATATATATATATATGAATACACACACATGCGTACATACATATATACATGGCAACATGGAAGGTGGATGTTATATATTCAGGATAAAACATAGATTCTTAACTTTACGTATACATTTATTGTTGGAAATATAGCGTCAATATTTTCGTCGCTCGAAACTGGGACCTGATCACTAATAAAGCTGTTACTCTGCGTTTGAGACGTAGTACAACAAAGAATAAATGTTTCATTGAAGTTAAAAGTTATTTATATATTTATTAATGACTGGCGTGTTTTCCATACTGGAAGGAATTTAAGGTCAACACACGGTTTCAAATAAAGCACTTGTAATTACACGTACGTACACTTACAGATGTGGGTGTATGTTTGAGTGTGTGTTTGTGTGTGTGGTTATATTTGTGTGTGTGTATCTTTTCTGTTTGGCTGCAGGTGTGAGAATTTCAAATTTGGTGTATTAATGAAGTTTTACAAGCTGAATTTCAGGTGGTATTTCACTTTACTCAGAAAAGGTTTTCAAAAAGTTACTGCGGTTTAAAGTCAGAATATAGGATTTGGAAATTGTCATTTTGTGCTTGACAGCAAGAGTGGTCAACATTCTGAAAATAACAAGTGTTTTAATATGAAGTGCATTTTAGCGATGTGAGTTCAAGGGTTTCCAAAACCCCGTTCAGCTGGCAACTACTTTTAAGTATTCGTGATTATAGTTTAAATTTAGGCGATGTTATAGCAAAAGTATTAGCCTTCAGGACTAGCTGCTTAAGGGTATTCCTTTCGAATATGGATGTAAATATCGTCAAAGCAAGCTCTGACATTTACCTCATTAGGGTGTATAAAATAAATAGTCAGTCAATTACTTAATTCGATGTAATGGACTTCTTTTTACCGAAGATCACTGACCAAAATTTGAACTATAAATTTTGGTGTAGTAAAACATTCAAACAGAATATGTTGCAAACACATTTTTGAATGAATTCCTACAGCGCACCAAACATGAAGATAATTCTAGATTTTGTCTTCCCTTTATTGTTAATGAACTAGAGTCAATACACATATAAGCTTATGCATACACATAGATATGCCAAAGTGTGTGTGTGCGCATGTGTGTGTTAGTACATAAAAAACAGAAAACATTGATTGAATAAGGACCGAATACATCTGCAGAAATTAAGTTAACGTTTCTCAAGTCTGAACAACTTCAAACAAATTTGACGTTTTAGGTACGAAAAGCAAAAGTGTGATGCAGCAATCACTGCGAGTGCGCGCGCGCACACATATACATGCGCACGCACACACACACATACGTATCTATATATATATGCACATACAAATACAAAGACACTACATATATAAAAGTATTACTTAGCATTGTTAAGAAACTAGTACAAACAAAAGAGTTTATTGATTAGTGGAACTCTAAACAGTTACTGTAAAATTTATTGATAACCTCGGTTTGACTAGGACTTAAATTTTTATCTTTAGGGTATTATTCACAATTTTATGTGACACTTGAATCCTTATTAGAAGCAGAGATTTTTTCAATGAACTAAGAATTTGTGGTTTACGATATTAAGAATTTGTTGTTTAAGTATTTGATACTGGCCCTTCTTCGTAATTTATATGTTGACACTTTTGTTTCAGTTTTGCAAATAATCTAGAAGTAATCATATTTTTTAATACGTCTAAATGTCACATCAGCTGATTAAGACGTTCGGTATATGATACCCTTCGAGACAAATAAATGTTCATGGATATCCTGTTATTGTCCTATATGCAAGATAGTTTTACGGAAGTCTCGCTTTTCTGGCGGATGACCTGATCTTATTTAAAATTGGTGCAATTCTCACCAATTATTTGTCCTACCTTCTTTAGAAATGGATGTAATTTGTATCAAAATTTTGCCTGATAGTCTATCTATCTATCTATCTATCTATCTATCTCTCTATCTATCTATCTATCTATCTATCTATCTATCTATCTATCTATCTATCTATCTATCTATCTATCTGTAGATAGTGTGTGTGTGTGGATATATGTCTGTATGAGTGTGTGTGAGTGTCTTTGTATATATGTTATACTAACAAAATATTGATTCATCTGTTATAGATATTTTGAGACAGATATGATTTTCCAAATAGATACAGAAATATATATATATATATATATATATATATATATATATATATATATATATATATATATATAGAGAGAGAGAGAGAGAGAGAGAAGGCGAAAGCAAATATCGGCTAAAATTTCTGTTTTATTTTTTTCGCTACAGATCAAATTTCACAGAACGCCGTTGTTGTAGAACGATGCAGATGAAGAAATATGGTAGCAGTAATGTGTTATTGTCAAATAAAAGATTGAGTGAAGACCATGTGAAATGAAAGAATAAAAGAATGACATATGTTTTGTAAAATCTAACGATGGAAATCTCTGGTTCGTTAGATTACCATTGATTATCCAATACTGCTTTATTTTTGTGCATATACATATATAATTTATTATATCGTCTTTGTCAATGTTTCAATATCTCCTTTGCATTTCTGACTTCTCTTCTATCTTCAATATGTATCCAATTCTTTCGTTAGTCACTCTTTTCTCTATATATAACCTCTATGAAGATACTGCGGCTCGCTGAATACACATCACATGAACCGACCGATACATATACACACAAAAATATCTCTAAGAATATATTGAATTCTAAATATTTATAGATTATACATATGTGTACATGAATGATAAATGCGTACACATATTCACTATTGTATATATCCTCACATAAAAGTACAAATGATAATGATATCATTACTATCTTCCAAACATATACATATATACCTATATATATATATGTCTATGTGTGTGTATGTGCGTGTCTATATATGCATATATATTTGTGTGTGTACATACATTCATATATACATACAAGTATATACATATACACACATACACACACATACACGCACACATATAAATTGTATACATATGTGAGTAATTGAGAGTATGTGTTTTTGTAAATGATTTTTCTTCTTTGAAAAAATATCTCTCAATGTCTTAGTTTCTTTAGCCGAAATAAATACATTTATCTATGTAGTATATTTACAAAACATTTATTGCCAACAGTTTTTCCAACTCGCCTTCGAAAACAACGGGTCTCCTATTATTTACAAGTAAAATGCATCAGCTTGCAAATAGGAGCTCTATATCCAAATAAACATGTATGTTAACTAGGAAGGAGATATGATGAATGACTATGAATGACATTGCAGTGAGAGCGGAGGCCAAATATTTGTTTTTAAAGTGATAAGTGGGGTGTATCCTTATAGTGATCAAACTGTAGCGTGACAAACCCTGACCAACAATCAATCCCTCCTCCCTCTCTAGATACCTATTTCTTTATTACCCACAAGGGGCTAGACACAGAGGGGACAAACAAGGACAGACATAAGTATTAAGTCGATTACATCGACCCCAGTGCGTAACTGGTACTTAATTTATCGACCCCGAAAGGATGAAAGGCAAAGTCGACCTCGGCGGAATTTGAACTCACAACGTAACGCAGACGAAATACGGCTACGCATTTCGCCCGGCGTGCTAACGCTTCTGCCAGCTCGCCGCCTCCCTCTCTAGATACCGCTGCTTTACTCCTGGACTTTTTCCCTTTTCTTTCTTTTCCTTTCTTATCTTTTCCTTCCTGCTTCTTTGCATCAGTTAGGGCTACGCACAGAAAAGTCTCCCCTTCTTCAAATCAACAAAAATTCAAGACTGCTTGGATATCTATTCTTCTTTCTTTACCTCTCAGTCTATCCCTCCCTCCACCATCTGTCTCTATCACTTTCCTTATCTGTCTGGGTAAGCGATTTTATTAATATATCTATTACTGGTTGTTACTATAGGCGAGGTATGAACCGATGGCTACGTCTCTGGCCAGCTCATAATATGTGAGTGAAATCATGTGCCCAATGATTATTATACTGGTCCGTTGGTTGGATGTGCTTGCACTTCAAATTGTACAGTCTAATCATACTTATGCCCATCCATCCGTCCGTCCATCTGTTAATCCATCCATTCGTCCAGCCATTCATCTACATACACACGCACACACACATACACACACACTAACAAATATATATATATATGTGTGTGTGTGTGTGTGTGTCCCCGCACGCGTGCGCGTGTGTAAATGCGTTACTATATTCATTATATCTGGAAAAACCTGCTTTTTGCTATTTCCAAGTCACCTTATGATCGGAGATCAGAACCAGCCGATTTCAACTTTACCATCCATCTTTTCTATATCTATTTTCCATTGCCAGAAATACAAATAAAGCATAAAGGATAAAGACTCCCGGATCTAGTATTCTTCATTCGCAGAATATGCACTTTTTGAAAGACAGTAAAAAATCTAAAAATCGGTTATAATAATAAAGTTTTCCAGTCTAATTGCTATGAAGTTATGATGTGGAGAGAAAAATTAGAGGGAAAAGTTACAGAGGTTTAAAAATCGAAAAAACCTGTGTATTGAAAGCCAATAGCAAGACAGAAATTTTCTGCGTTTAGTGTGAAATTTATAGTTTAGCGTCTGTGAAATGAGCTCTTCATCGTGGGTTTCTAAATAAAAAGAAATACTTAATAAAATCAACATTTGACCTCTTACTGTTTCTTTTGTCTCTTCAATGATTGTATGTTTTTATTATTTTTAAAAATGTCTAATATTAATATATTTGTCTGCATATGTTTACTTTAAGCATATTTCAGTATTATGATTACCCGTCATGTATTTGTGTACATCATTAATATATAAGTGCATGTGTGTGTGTGTGTGTGAATGTGTACAGGCGGTATCTATCTCCAAAATTTCAAAGTTGAGTTACGTTTTCCTGCTTGGATTTGTAAACTAAGATAAGAATAACGCTGGTCAACAAAGAATTTGCCTCAAGAAAAAGAATACCAGTACCTCATATGTTTTTTGCATGCAGAATTCAAAAATAATGTCAAATTATCTGTACTATACTCCCATATTCCTTTCACCTTCATAATGCCAAGAAACAGTATAAACATCGCAAACAACTTTTGCGATATTTGAAAAATATATAAAATATTATGACAATTGGCGAAAAATATCTATAGTAAAATTCTAACTGATAAATACAAATTTTTATTAAAACGAAACAGGCGGGTGATGTAAATCTCGTGGTGTGCGGTTGGAACACAGCACAATGTGCGGTTGTCATGGTCACAAGCTGTTAATGCCTCGCTTTCTGTTGATTAGCTAAAATTACCCAAATTTCCCAACTTCAATTCCAAATAACATTAGATTCTTTAATTTACGAGAAAAAGTAATTGGTTGATCTTAATCAAAATTCAGAGTTGCTTCGATACACCAAAAATTGAAGACAATCTGAGCAAAATTAAAGAGGTTTAATTTTGTGAATAAAAAAGAGTAGGTCCGACCGATTCGGTCATGAATGACCATGGGATTGCACCTAGAAAGTCCCCCCCCCCCCAAGGCACAAGTCCGGGCAAGTTTGTTCATGGAAGACAAACAGTTGTCCATGCATAACAGCAACCCATTCCCACGCAAAGGCTGATACAACTTTGCATCAGTGATGTCGCAACTAATTTCTACAGCTGAGTGAAACTGGAGGAACGTGAAATGAAGAGTCAAGAACACAACACACAGCTCGGTCGTGGAATCGGATACAAATAGAATGAGAAATAATAAATTCATGTAGTGGATGGAAGCACTGCGTCGGTTACGACGACGAGGGCTCCGGTTGATCCGAATCAACGGAACAGCCTGCTCGTGAAATTAACGTGTAAGTGGCTGAGCACTCCACATACGTGTACCCTTAACGTAGTTCTCGGGGATATTCAGCGTGACACAGAGAGTGACGAGGCCGGTACAACAGAAACAGGAAGTAAGAGTGAGAGAAAGTTATGGTGAAAGAGTACAGCAGGGATCACCACCATCGCCTGCCGGAGCATCGTGGAGCTTTAGGTGTTTCTGCTCAATAAACACTCACAACACCCGGTCTGGGAATCGAAACCGCGATCCTATGACCGCGAGTCCGCTGCCCTAACCACTGGGCCATTGCGCCTCCACATTCGTGTAGTACTCCACTGTAATGACAATCAGGATCTGTTTGAAAGAAATTTGAATGTTAGTTGTCAAACTAAATGTTTATTGGGTGTTCGATTTGTGACTATGGAATATCTGGTGAAATCACAAAATGATAACTCATATTTATGTATATCAATATAACAAATTGTGCTTAACATATCTCTATCGTGATGTATTTACTTGCTGTATTTACGATGCCCTCAAACTGCAGACTTTGACAAATGTGTGTGTGTATAATAGCCATCTTTGTATCATACTTAATGTAAATACATCACAAGCAAGCTATTTTATTGAGGTATTCTTCCAAAGAATATTCTCCAAAGAGATACTATATCTTATGAACATACATTGTTTGAAACACAAATATATGTGAGGCAAACAATATTACCAAGCAGCGAACGCTTAGAATGCCGGAAAAAAATTGTATATTTTTCCGCGTTGTCAGTGATGTACTCATAGTCAGTTTGATGGTTGGACGAAACCAGTCGCTATCGATATAGGAAAGCAGTGAACAAAAGCTTGGCGATGCCTGCTCGGTGGTCAACGCATAACATTCAAAAAATTTTTATCATTCTCGACACAATCAAGGAGATCTTGCGCAATAGAAACCCGAGTGTCTTTCTGGTCAGCTGAAAGCAGTTTTAGCACAAACCTGGCAGACACACGTCCCATACTCAAATATTCAGTGGTAATGGACTGAACTGAACCGTAACCAATCTGCACATCCTCTGATAACTCACGGATGGTGAATCGACCGTTTCCCATCACAGCTGCACGCACATCTGCGATGATTTTCTCAGTTTTGCTGGTTGCGTGTCTTCCTGAACGTTCGTAAATATCGACATTTTGTCGGCCATCTTTGAAAAATCTAAACCACTCTGACACTTGTGTGCAGCTCATACACTCCTCTCCATATACTTGCTGTAATTTAGCCCAGGCTTCTAAGCAGGTGTCACCATGATAACTTTCTCTGTCATGGTCAATGCGACGATCACACGATACACACCTTCATTCCAAGTACTGTTGTAAACAGAAGCTAGAACATTCAAAGTCAATGTGCATAGCAGAGTTGATGGTCAATGTTTGTCAAGCGGCTTCACTTTGTGTGCTTCAGCTTCGTTGCTGTGGCAACAGTCCGGATACTTATTCATTAGACCGCGAATGTATATATATTTGGTTAGAGAGAGAGAGAGAGAGAGAGAGAGAGAGAGAGAGAGAGAGAGAGAGAGAGAGAGAGAGAGAGAGAGAGCATCCGAAATTAAAAACCACAAACCTTACATTTATACCTACCTAGGTTTGCCTGGTCAAATGATAAGTTACTCTGCCATTTATAAGTTTGGAAAATGGTGGAATAAATTATTTATTCGACCTAGGTAGTTATAATTGCAAGATTTGCAGTTTATAATTCAAGATTATCATTATTAGCTGATTGAGTGCTTTTCCAATTGTTGGAGCATTACCACATAATACACACACACATATATATCTATACATGCACATACACATATATTAATACATATATATTGTAAAACTGGTAAGTACGTGTACATCGAAAGACTTGGAATTTAATATGATTCGAAAATAAACCGAAAGGAGATATTGCTTATTTTGTTTGACTACTGTGATAGAATATCGATGTTATTAGCTCAGTTTCACGACAATCTTCGATCAAGTCCAAATGAATTATTTGTACAATTAAGATAGTAACAAATCATGTCAATAATCAATTGATAATATCTGAGTGGAAGTCCGGTCGTAAACGCAAATTGATACAAACTGACACAGAAAAATATTGAAGGCTATGTAAAACTATAAAAATTTCCCTCGTCCCTCATGAAACTGCACTCTGATCAAAGTCGTCACAAATTCGACATTCTCGTATTTTGTGAAACAAGAAATATATGTGGTATATAGTATTCTATATTTGAGATCTTTAGGCGTGCTTAGAGGGAGATTTGATTCTAATTTCCAACAGGTAGAGCATCCATATCGTTACTTATTTCGGTGAATCGGAAAACGTAATATGCAGACGGAGGAAAATAGAGAGTAAGTGAGAGATATCGTGACTGCTAAAATGATATGCAAGGTGTTCGGGCTAAATTTGACGATTTTATGCCCCCTTTTGTTTTCACACACAGCTTGATGTATTAGGGAAAAATCAGCGGTGTTGGAGAACATAAACGTTAACTACCATAGAGAACTGGAAACCATCAGAATATTGGAAAAAAGTGTTACATGTTCATGATGATTTGTACTGAGTATAAAAATACCGACCCGCATGACTGCTAGTCAATGCTGTCTATAAAGTGTAAACACTGTAAGAGGGTGACATAAACGGCTGCATCGAAAACTATGTAGCCGTAGCCAACAGAGAGGGACACATCTAGCGGTAAAACTATGTCTACACGCCAGAATCCATTCTCATGTCTTTCGACGGGTATTTACACACAGCCAGTGGAGGTGCCGGGGATTGGACTAACACCAAACCCTGGATAAAAAGATTACTATTGGGAAACCATATGCAAGACAGCAGGATTCGGGGTTTTGCCATACCTCGAGAAAGTGTCAGAAGTTGTTCGCGGATAATTTTTACGACTTCACTATCCCCAATTTCTGGTTTCTTAAGTACCCCCGATTTTAGTCCCGTGTAGGATGCAGTTGAGAAAGAAAACCTACCACATTACATGCATCAACAAGGCCGAGCTGGTAGCCAAAAACAAGAAAGTTTTCAAAGATTTTTCCTAAAAAAACAGTAAAGAACGCTTACACCAGATTCTGGAGCCGTGTTAAGATCGTGGTGGAAGCTGAGGAGGGCTACTTTGAGCAAACTGTAATCTCCCAAACATAATCTAGATGGGATTTAAAAAAAAATGTTAACATACATTTATTTTTGGATGGGATATTTTGTTTCATTTTCCTTTGTTGTAAACTGTCAAATTTAGCCTGAACTGCCTGTAGTGAGTAGCAGACAGGTACATAGATCCGAACCTAACCACTTACACATACACGTAAGCGCATTTACACACGTTTATACCCCAAATATAAACCTGTACATTATACCTTACGCTACACACTTACACCCATACATACGCACGTAGGTATATATACGCATTGATGCACAAATACATACATACATGTATATATATATATATATATTATATATATATATATATATATATATATATATATATATATATATGTATATATACATACATAGAGGCCTACATATATGCATGTTTATATGCATATTTATAGATATATAAATATATATGCATACATATATATATAATACACACAAATGCACACATGTATGTATATATATGTGTATATATATATATATGTACACACACACAAGCATGCGCACACACACATATAACAACATGCATGTCAATTAGAGTAACTGGACGTATGGATATGAAAATTACGTCACACTGTGTTTGTATCATTTAGAGGTAGCTTGCATAACGTGAAATAGCAAAATGGTTTGGTTAATCTGCGTCACATCAAGTACTGTTAAATTAAACTTAGTTATATTTGTAGCCAAGGAAAGTAAGTTAGAACATAAAATATATCACGTTTTTATATTACTACTGACTGGTATGTAAATTGAAAAGTAGCGGACACGGGAGCGAAATGGTAGCATATATATATATATATATATATATTATATATATATATATTTATATATAATTGCAAATCGTTTTAGAAATCTTAGTCAGTGTAAAATAACTTCATACACATTCTGTCCCTCACGAGCCTCATTTTTCAAATATTGAAAAAGTATTAAATTCACTTGAAACATAACTACACACACGCACACACACGCGCGCGCGCACGCACACACACAGACACACAGATACACAGACACAGACACACAAGAGCACATCCGCTAGCACAATTTCACAATCGAAAGGCAATCTAGAACTTTCTATTCTCTGCAAGCAATTGTAGTCTACTTTCAAAAATATCATGTTGGATCATGTTTTCCGAGTTTTAATATCACTAATTCCCTTTGAGCGTAGCATGTATATATTATTATAACTATAACTCTCTCTCTCTCTCTCTCTCTCTCTCTCTCTCTTCTCTCTCTCTCTCTCCCTATCTATCTATCTATCTATCTATCTATCTATCTATCTATCTATCTATCTATCTATCTGTCTATCGGTCTGTCTGTCTATCTGCCTGTCTGTCTGCCTGCCTCTCTGTCTGTCTATCTGGCTCTCTCTACCTATCTGTCAATCTCTCTCTCTCTCTCTCTCTCTCTCTATCTATCTGGCTATATATCTCTATATATATATTCACACACACACATATCTATTCATATATATAACATACGTATTTATGTTCAGATGTATATCCACGCACATACATCTGAACACGCAGATACTCGCTCACACATATCTATATAAACATATAAACATATGTATATGTGTGGATGATTTCAGATACACACACGCATACAAACATACTTACATGCGTATCATAATATATGTGTGCGCATTTGTTCTGTATGTGTGGGGGCGTAGAGATCAATTAAATCAACAAAGCTTGATCTATCGTATTTTCTTGGTAATATGGTAATCAATCGAGGATTTGTATTTATAAGTCGGACGAACAGAGGAAGAATATGTTCGTGCGTCTGTGTTAATCTTCGTAGTAGTTCGATAGTTACAATTGCGTTAATTTTGGTACTAACTGGAGTGTCCCTTTGGTAAATATGTTGGTTGTCGTAGTAGCTATGTTAGTGATGGTATTATTTTACGTAAATGATATTATCATATTAGTCTTTCATAGCGGAGTGTGTGGATTTACTAATAGTAATGATTGTTACAGTGATAAAAGATTTGGAAGCTTGGTATTGATGTAGTCGTAGTTGTAGATATGCTAGTGATTGTATCGACTATAATGAACGTTTATAACGTATTTATGGCAACAGAAAGATGATGCAAACTGATATTTTCTGGATATATTTTTGAAACCTGAAAATGTAGAGTAATCAGTATTTGCAATCTACGCTAGCATTCACAATAGCGTTCTCCAGCATTGTGCTTGTGTATTTCATGTGAAAACTGTGGGATTAGTAAATGAAGATAGCGCGTTCATTCCTAGAAAATGAAGAATTTATCCATCTCGCATTCCTTCAATGGCTGCCTTTTCATAATATTATATTTAAATAGATACACTTTTGGTATTCCATTACTGACTATCAAAGCCGGAACTTGATAGTAAATTTAGTTCCCACTACTTAACTATTGAAATCACTGCAGATAATTTAATCTTAGCAAAGGAGATACA
>NC_043008.1:30100431-30110431 GCF_006345805.1 Octopus sinensis | reverse complement strand
CTGTCAACTGTTCATATACTGGTTCACAGAAGTTGCGTGAATGTCATAGATCATATTTTCTTAATGAAATAGAAATGTCTCAACCAAGTTTTCTGTGGAGTGTGGAAAGAAGAAAATTATCCTCGTATTAGATATAAATAATGAATTTTAAGTAGAGCAAAACATTTAGTAGTATTATTTTATGTCCATCTTTTCCATTATTAATGCTAGTAACGTTTGCAGAAGACGCATTTTAAGAGAGGATTGTAATTAGATTACATTAAGCCAAAAATTTACTAATTTTTTTTATTGTATGAATCTAAGGAATATAAAGATCAAATACGAACTTGGTGAGATTCAATCCAAAATGTAATCAAATGTAACACTATACTGTAAAATATTATGCCTGGCTATTTGACGAGTCCTGCTAACTATTGACGAGTCCTGCTAACTATTTGACGAGACAGCTAACTGTCTTCTTTAAATTATCATAACTTGTAAGGAAATAATATCAATACTATGCTGAAGGCAGTCAAAGCCCACATGCCTGTATTAATTACAACGATAGATAAGGCACTTGTCTATGATGCGGACTAACTGAATAAAATGCTTTCATAGTATTCTACGTAGCTATACGATCCTACTGAGATCTTTAGCATCCACACTCGAACCCATTTCACTCGAAATCTATCAATATATATTTGTGTTGAATTCAGAAATAAGAAAGAGTAAAAGAATATGTGGAAGAAGACGGATATAAACTTAACACATAAATCACGCAGAAGAAATATAGCTCATAAAAATATGGACAAATTAATAAGATTATGAGGATATTACTGTAATACATAAATTATTTTAACTATCTAGCATAAATCTTGGAAATGACACATGTTGGTAGAGTACATTTTCTTCTATTAGTGACCCCAATTTTGGTTCTTCATTGTATCCAAACAACGAGTTCCGAGGATGAGAACTTTGTTTCCGCACCAACTTTGTCAGAGAGGGAATGAAGGATATCCCACTCTATCAGACGGTCACACGTTCACAGGGACAGCATTAATCATAAAAGCAATGTGCAGAGAGGGGTGAAGGCATTTGGGCTTTAAATTAGGGGAAAACAATATTAAAGAAAACCTGAGTGTCACATTATCGACTCAGTCAGTGAATGAATGGTTTCACCCGGGCAGACGAGTCACAACACATAATCCTGGTTAACACCTGGACTGTGGTCTCAATGCATTAGACAAGATAGTGGAAGAATTTGGATAGAGAAAAGAGTGAGAATAGTGCGCACGTCAGAGTAGACACTCAATTTGAGTGAGAAAATGTGGAAGACCGCTCTGATATGCTGGAGGCTTCTGAACAACTTTCTTTCTGTAATCAATGCATCCTTCGGGTATTCATCTGGCATGAGTAGAATTATTATCTTACCTGAACTCTACAGTCAACGAAATATAATGCATGCAACTGCAATAAAGCGGTGCATTTCAACAGAGACAGTACAATGATTCAAGGAAGCACTCCGTCGGTTACGACGATGAGGGTTCCGGTTGATCCGAATCAACGGAACAGCCTGCTCGTGAAATTAACGTGTAAGTGGCTGAGCACTCCACAGACACGTGCACCCTTAACGTAGTTCTCGGGGATATTCAGCGTGACACAGAGAGTGACAAGGCCGGCCCCTTGAAATACAGGTACAACAGAAACAGGAAGTAAGAGTGAGAGAAAGTTATGGTGAAAGAGTACAGCAGGGATCACCACCATCGCCTGCCGGAGCCTCGTGGAGCTTTTAGGTGTTTTCGCTCAATAAACACTCACAACGCCCGGTCTGGGAATCGACAACGCGATCCTATGACCGCGAGTCCTCTGCCCTAACCACTGGGCCATTGCGCCTCCACAATACAATGATTATAGACGCAGAAAATCTAGAGCAGTAAGTATACTGCGATGGTTAATGGCATCTTTGTGAAATTGTACTTTAATGGAAGGAAGCATGAGCAAATCCAAAATAAAAATGGGATAAAATTGTTAGCTTTCGAAATGGGAAGCGTTGTTTTTGAAACATGTCTGAGAGAAGAAACAAAATACGGTTTGCTACAACTTGAGAAAGAGTGGGCCATTTTCAACTCCAAAAAAAGCGGGGAAAAGAGAGGGATTCTCTGAATGATTTTCTTGCGGACTTGGGTGAGGCATCAGTGAGAATAAAGGAGGTCAGTACAGACTTGGGGAAATAATTTTGGTAAAAACATGTATCCTAATGGCAGAGATCATATGATAAGACTTGACTCGAATAGCAACTGGTGGACAAATAAATACGCAGTTACGTATTCATTTCTAAACCTGGGCACCGATGCACTTGATCTTGTATATTCTTTAATTTCCCAAGTTTATCTTATTATCTCTTACAAGATAAAATATATATTACGCCGAGAGATTTTTGATAAATGTTTTTATAATTTAAATGCTAATAAACAAGCATGAATATTAAAGTATTTAAAAGGAAACAACTTATAATAAGTTTTAGGTTTCTAAATTGACGAATTTAAATTTGATGGATATAGAAATTTGCTGATACCCGATAATAGACTTACCAAATATGTGTGAATATCTGTTAAATAAAATCCAACACGAAAGATCAGAGGTCGTTTTGAGTTGTAACTTTCATTTACATATAATTTTGACGGTTATGAATAAATTTAAATGATTTTAATAATTAACTTCGGAATTTTCATATGTTGTTGTGTTTTGAAACATACATATAGATTTATGTAGGAATGTATATATGTATACATGTGCGTATGTGTATATATATATGTATATAGATATGTATATGTATATATATATATATTATATATATATATAATATATATATATATATATATATGCATGTATATCCATACATATAAACCTACCTACCTACTACCTGTATGTATATATATATATATATATATATATATATATATATACATACATACATACATATATATATATATATATACATATATATAGAGAGAAGTCAATATGTATAAAGATGTATAAGATAATTTAGTATACGCATACACAAATATATATCAGACACTAATGAACTGGTAGTACCGCATTATAAATTGAACAGGCAACTGAACACAAGAAATACTCAGGCAAACGAAAACACATATCCAAATGTCCAGATATACCTCTACACATGGGGACAGCGATGTGAGAAAAAAAAAACAGAGATGCGTTGGACGACAGAGAGAGTGCATGATTTTTAAGTCCCATGCTCCCATGGTAATATTTCATTATCTTATGTATGTTGACAATTCCAACCTTAGCCTACATCCATTCATCCATCTTTCCATCCATTCGCCCAACCATCCATCCCTATATACATATTTACATACATATCATACTCACAAATACACACACACATGCACACGCATATCTATCTATCTATCTATCTATCTATCTATCTATCTATCTATCTATCTATCTATCTATCTATCTATCTATCTATCTATCTATATATATATATATATATATATGTACACCGTTCATATGTATATATATTATATTGTCGAACAGGACGTTCATCATCTATATACGTGCCACGAGATATAGTGAAGCAGTTAATTCATGACGAATGATTCAGCGGTCATTCATAACATATAACTGGTTCAAAACAACGAATGTTCCTCTGTGTAGCCATGACAAATACTAAAATTTATAATCATATTTCCTTCTAATCACGTCCAACTGCCTTAAAGATATAAAGTAAATACCTGGTAATATAGTTGTTAATATATATGAACAAGTAAGTCTGCAAGCCATTAGAATTGTTAGTACCCCAGGCAAAATACTGCGGAAGTCGACTTTGCCATTCATCTTTTCGGAGTCAATAAATAAATACCATTTGAAAACTGGAATCGATTTAATCGACTTATTCCCTTCTGCCAAAATTTAAAACTAACAAGATATATATAAACAAGTAAAGCAGAAATGTTTGCACGCCAGGCAAAACGGTTTGCAGTATTTCCTCCATCTTTACGCCGGGAGTTCAAATTCCATCAAAGTCGACTTTACCTTTAATCATTTCAATAAAATAAGTACCAGCTAAACAGAGGGGTCAATGTAATCGATGTTCGTTCACCCATGAAATTGCAATAAGTGCGCCAATAATTGAAAACATTACATATAAGCAATTCATTGTTCTTTAAAACATTACGAGGCCTGGGAGTGAACGACTCTAACAAACCTAGGCAGTAATTGAAGCACGCCGCGAACTGATACATGAAGGCTCTACTCTTCAGAGCGATACTACGTTATTTTCTATCGAACGTGATCATTGTTATTTCAACGTGCATCTACTGTCTCTGTTTACTTACCATGGTGCGCTGTATTTGATACGAATAAACAGACAAAATCGTGTAAAATACCTCTATGAATATACTTACGCATATGCACAAACACACATAAGGATGTATGTGTGTGCGCGCGTGTATGTGTGTGTCTGCGTATGCAAACACACACAGACATGCATATATATCTATATATGTGAATCTATATTTATGTCAGTGTGCGCGTGCATGTGAAAAGGCGTGGTGAGTTTGTGTTAGATCTAAAGGTATCGATTACATATAAGTGTTCGTAAGTTTCATTATACAAATTTTTCCAAATACTTTGAAAACTCAAAATAACTTGTGCAGCCTTGACAGTAAGCAGTACATTCTACTTTAATAAATATGAAATACTCCATTACGTTACGAAACGATACGGTATTCTTTATTCTGCTACATTTTATTCTGAGAAAATACAAACATATTATTATGGAAGCATACATACACACATACACATTCATATACATGTATACGTACGTACATATACCTATACATACATATATATGTATGTATAGAAATACTTACATTTATGTAAGTGTATATCTGTATACAAGCACATATATACATATATGTATATATACATACTCTTGTACATGTGTATGCGTATGTGTATATATATACATACATACACACATACACATATACCTACATATATATTCCTACATGCATACATACTTCTTGTTGTGTGCACACACTTTCACAGCCGCATGTATTTCTAATTTAATTATAATTTTAATAATTCATCACAAATATAATATTTTGTTATTTGAGGAAAAAAGCAACAGAGGAATGCTACTTATTGTTAAATGTTTTCTAATGTATACCATATATGGCTAAATCTCTGACTTTATGTTAGTTTCCCGCGTGGCACACTACAATGAGCGGCTCATGCTTCCACAATAATTCAATATACAAGTTTTAAAATATATCAGACGGAATAAGCAATAGAACATAATTGATTTGGATAAATAAAGCATAGCATATTTGTGTATGCCTAACTTGGTGATATACAAATTTAATTACAGAAACATTATGTAAAACAAAATAAAAATTTGATTTTAAATCGTTTATAAATATTTTGTAATTTATATTCAATGTGTATTTCGATGCTGAGATTTTCTGAAGATATTCATTTGTATGGTACATACAATTGGCAATTACATATATCCACTGTAATTGGCAATTACATATATCCACTGAGTCTCTAGTATTAATTGCATCAGTACTGGATACTCTATTCACATTGTTAGGATAAGAACTAAGAATATCAAAGAAAAACCTAACTAGCTCAACAAATTTCCTAACGCTCATTTCCTCAAATTTGGTTCCAAACAGTGTTGAATTTCTTTTCACCGGAGCACTTTATAAGCACAATTCACAATAATATATTATTAGCATTAATTACTTTAACGTCCGTTGAGAGAAATGATGTTTAAAGCTATATACCGCCAGAATAATTATTTTGTGTCAAACCTCCAGAATGAGAAACCCATCATACCCATGGTCTCAAAGGTATACAAGCAGGATTAGTGTTACAGATAACAATGATTTATTTCTATATTTGTTGATGATGTAGTAAGCTTAGAAGTTAAATAAATGCTACATCTAAATCCTTCACGTTTTGCTCTTAAAACTTGAATATATGATTAGGAAATTAACTGATCTTATATATGATTAAACAAACTCAAAAATATTGAACCGATACGTAAACAGATTCTCAATATCTTTCTAAGCAGCACGTAATTGAGAGGACTGATTTATCAAGTGCATTTTAGACGGAGTATGTAATTCCAATGTTATTAAGAAATTATTAACAGAGTTAAACCTGAATAATTTTATTGCTAAAAGTGTCACAAAATTTATAGCTATCTGTTATAGTAATTCTTACATTATTAAAATGGATTCCCCGTTGCTATCTATTTCAAAGTAAATGATGTTCAACTATAATTAAATAACCAGGTGAATAGCAAAATTAGTGAATAGCAAAATTGTTGGGTAAAATCGCTCTAGATTTTAATTTCAGTGATACATATTTAAAGGAAATAATATCCAGTAAATCATTTGTAAACATCAAGAAAATTGTCTTAAGTACAAGCAAGGTATATTTAAATTACTTGTAAAATATGATATGTAACTCGTGTGTTTAAATATATAATTTTTAGTCGAAAACTGATAGAAAATGCAATTAAGTACATCAAACAACTGATTTCCGCGGTGACGTTGTTCCTGAATGTGAAGTACCTAATTCTTGATAGGTTGCTGGAGTAACCATTTGTTAAGTGGGTGATAATTTGGAGATAATATTGCTGCCGATGCTTAGAATATATATCGAGTTTGTTGTTGAATATAAATCATATCAATTGTTAACTAATATGAGGGACAATATTATTGCTCTGGTGATTTGAATTACGTAATGGAAGATACTATATGATGACGTGATATATGAGGATGGGATCAAGGGACTGAGGATTCAGGTGATTCAAAGTAAACACACACACACATAATGCAACGTATATTTTATTAATTATTTTTTAATTCGAATTAGTAAAATACAATTTTATATTGAAAGTACATTGAGGAAATCATCTCTGTATAGGGTTGGAATGTGGCTTTATTTTGTTTGTTACTGTATGACGACAGGTAATTGGCGGAAATCGTATTGTGAATAAGCAAAGAATATTACTGGCATGTATCCGACGGATTATTTTCTACTCTAGACACAAGGCCAGAAATTTTTTTTTGAGGGGGGAGCCAGTCAATTATCATACATCGACCCCAGTACACAACGGATACTTAATTTATCGACCCCGAAAGGATAAAAGGCAAAGTCGACCTCGGCGGAATTTGAACTCAGAACGTAAAGACAGACGAAATACCACAAAGCATTTCGCCCGTTGTGCTAACGTTTCTTCCAGCTCCTCGCCTTAAAAAAAAATCAATGAAATATTGACGATAGAATAATAGGGAACAGTTAAAATCATTTCTAATTATGATTCATAGTCGTATGTACTGGTACGGCTGTAAGAGAAGATGTTGCGAATGTCTAATGTCCATTCATACAAAAGTTTAGGTGCAGAGTGAATGTGTAGAAGTTCTAATCAAAAATATTAGCTAAACATTTGGTAAGAGCTTTGAAAATATTGCTATTCTCTTAAATATAATTGTATCAAATTACTATGTTTTATAATACGGCTCCATGCAGGATGCCAAGCAGTTGCTATTGAGTAAAGCCCTCTATGCCTCCATTATTATGCGTGAAAAAAAATTGTTGTTAAGCAGTTACAACATCATCTTGTGTATGCATGTCATGCCCACGGTATCTGTTTTTTGATTCTTTAATGCAACTTAAGAAAGAAATAGCCAAATTGAGACAGATGCAATGATAAGTGTGTACGCAAATGAATGTGGGTGAGTTGCATTGTTGAGGCGCTGAGCCCATTAGAAATTGTGGTTTAGTTTGATGTTCTGCGATGTATAAGTAGAATCGCCTCGGACAGAATTGGATGAATTATTCAACGAAATGTAGGTCCAGTTTTGAGCAGACTTGAATTGAACAAATTTCCAAGGATGAAACTGAATACACAAAAGATTTAATCTATCAGATAAAAAAAAATGTTCGGCATCTCGAAAGCAATCAGAAATGTAGCCAAAGAGAAAAAATACGTTCTAAACAAATGAGATCTTGTTAATAGAACATTTATCTTCATTCAGTTAAATAACAGATTGCATTAGCTAGACCTTGCACAGAATCTTAGAAAATCTAATATAGATGATGAAGTTAATTTGATTGCCGGGGGTTAGTATGGAGAAATTAAGTGCCATTTCGTCTGCAAGTAACCATCTAATGAAATCTGTTCGTAGATAAGGAAATGTAATTCTACATACTTCATGAAAAAAATTCAACTAACTGAACCAATGCTTCATGAATATTTATTTCATGAAGCACATTGTGAAACATTTAGATAACGTGTCGATAATCATATTTCTGGTTCCTATCAGATCCTATTCAAATATTTCTAACGTTGTGTTTTCATTAATAGTCGCTAGATAATTATCGTAAAACGTTGAAATGTCACATCGTCCTGACCTCTTGTTGAATCTATATAAACGTCATTCAAAAACTTCAGATGAACCTATTGTTAACAGCCGCCGATAGATGTTGCCTGAGATTTTTGGAAATATATAAACTAATGATAAAAGCTATTATACGAAAAAATGATGAATAAGCAGATAGATTTTCCACAGATAAGAATCTGTTATTTAAAAGAGAAAATTCATATAATAACTTGAATTGGGTTTTTCACAATCTTTATGAAAACATATATCGATTAAATGAACAACAAATCCTTCGATAAAAGAACAGAAGCATTTTCTGTTTAAGATTGATTTATAGTGTATTGGGGAGCAGTAAGTATTAGATTATATATATTTTTGCTGTTGTTTGTAATGATACTTTCTTTAGAAAATGTCCTTCCTTTTTCGAAATGCAAGATAGCCAAAATAGTTTATCAATAGACAAAATGCATTACACTATATATAATTTCCTACCATTATGTGTCGAGTTTAAATGTCATCACTGTCATACTTATTTTACGTGAATATAGTCAAAAATTGCCGGTCGATATACAAGGACAGCAAAGAGATCTAGCTGCAACAGTCATGAGAAGAAAAACGTTCAGGTAACGCTTTTAAAACAGGCTCTTCCTCAGGAGAATGCGAAATATTAACATCGAAAGGCTTTTGGAGCTTGGAGAAACTTTAGCTACATTTGGAGGCCGTCTGTAGTTATTACAGAACCTATGCCCGCTAACAAAAGAAATACAATTATCACAAATCATAAGCTGCAGTGTAGCGCTTCTTGGTTATTGGTGGAATGGTTATATTGAGCATACGATTGATAGTTTAAGCTTGCCGCAGCTATACAATATGTCATATGCAATGCAGATATATAAGAAAATTCAGTCCTATTAACGCTATTACTTGTAAGAATATGTACAATTGTTGGGAAATAGAACGAATTAAACAAATTTTAAGATATACACCACGGTCTCATATGAGAGATAAATATCTCCCCCCCCCACTACCTTCAATGGAACTCGAAAAATGTGTATTCGTACAGGCAATCAACCAAACGAAAACATAAATGGAAACAAAAGAATATCCTGTTATATATGAATTTCGTTCAACTAAGCAAAATCTAACGCTTTTTTGCGGAAAAGTGCATAATAGATTAAATCTTACCACAAATCTAAACGGTTTAGAATGAAAGGTTAGAAGTTAATGAAATACTTTGTTGGAGCAGATGAACTCTGTCAATTTACACTCTAGACAATCATTAATTATCGAACAACAAAAATTACTTATCGCTAGTTTAGTAATGTTGATTTCTAAAGTTGGCACAAGGTTAAACATTTCATGAAGGGTAATAGTCGATTAAATTACGCTTGAGCTCGAAATGTATTTCATCGACTCCGGAAAAATGCAAGTTAATATTCCTTTCACTCAAATCTAAGCGGCCGTCAGTAAATCGTGAAGAAATATTTGAATGAATTTTGTTCGACAAAATAACGAGTAAGCAAATATATTGCGTTTGTTGCTCCTTTATACTGAGAGTTTAAGATCATCATGAAAATAATTCGAAGACG
>NC_043008.1:30090431-30095431 GCF_006345805.1 Octopus sinensis | reverse complement strand
TACAACTTTGGTCGAGGTAATGCTTTGTTTAATGAAAATATTCCTCCTCTGAATGATTTTCCATTCCTTTCGTGATCAAGTAACAGTTTTCTGTAACTTTTATAGAACAAATAAATAACAAAATTGGATTGATCATAGAAAATTATAACAATATAGCAAATTTTGAAATTTTTTCGTAATTTTAAATTCTCAGAGTATGTGACAGCGACAGAGAAGACCTTACAAAATTGACAGACAGACAGTTATAGGACGTCACGCACACATGAACACACACATACTCCCACACAGACACATTTACAAACGTACACGCCGGTAGTCACGAGCTTAAAATGGTGTATAGTAGGCCTATGTATGTATGTACGCATGTGTATATATATATATATATATATATATATATGTTGTGTCTGTGTGCGTGTGTGTGTGCGTGTGTGTGTGCGTGTGTGTGTGTGTGTGACTGTTTCTTTGCGATGGACCGCAGAAAAGTCACCTACCCCTTCTCCTTAAAGCTTTCTGTATTTGTGTGTGTATGGTGTTTAACTATGTATTTAAGAAAGTATGTAGTGAGCGTAGCATGTATATGACAGCTCTAGTAACATAATATCCAACTGCCACCGTTGTTCTCGCCTTCACTGATATAAGCCATCCTCTCTGTATTACTACCTTTCTCTCAGACTATTACCTTTTGCAACCTTCTCATTTGATCATATAGTTCGCCAAATGCCCCTGCATGGGACATTATAGATTTTATTGAAATCCAATTAGTCTATTATTAAACTGGATGTTAGTAGAACATGTATGTAAAGTTTCGTGAATATCGCTTCGTTTGATTGTAACAGATGGTAACAGAGAGAGAGAGAGAGAGAAATTACACACACACACACACACACACATATATATATATAATCAGTATATGATTTAACGTATTAAACAAAGTTTAACAAATTCATTCCTATTTATGTGACGGAGGAGATTAGATATCAAAATGGATTATAGTTTTATTTTCCATCGGGCTATACAAGATATTCAGATATTCAGAAATAGAAAATCGTAGTAGTCATATCTGTACTCGTCAGTAGCTTATGTGAAACAAACATAGACGTTTCGAGTACATGATTTTTCCCCTAGTTATCATTTCGGGATTAGTATATTCGTTCTTGCAGTCATGTCAATTTGGATCCAGACTGAAAATATATATATATTATGTGGGTGCTAATATATGTAATATTAAAAACTGAAATTCTCTCTTTGAAATCCGATATGTGACTCTATTTTATTACTGGTCAGGTTGTATTTGTATGTAATTTGAGTAATACTAAGTAAAGAAGTATATGAATTTTCAAATACAAATTTGGTTTTACTTAACCCTCAATTCTCCGTTGAATTTTTGATATTTTTAGAATAAATGCTGGTTAATAATAGTATTTAAGAATAATTTATATTTTATAAAATTAAATATTTATTTTAAATAATAGTCCTCATATTCATAGACAAATATGAGTGCTATATTTCGTAATTAATTATCTTGGCATAGATAGATATAATTAAGACGATTTAGAAATATATACTATATGAATAAGGCCTAAAAAGGAGATTACTTACGTCATAAACTTATAAGTAATCAGCTATAGAACCATTTGGAATGTAAGAAAGGTGTTTTTTGTCAATGGATGTCAAAGTAGTTGCCTCTTTTAGTTTTTATATCAGCTTCTGACGACAACAAATATGATTATTACGATTTTTTATTTATCAATATCTGAGATTTTCTGTACGAAACAAATCGCATAGCAACATGGAAAATAAAAACTATAATCCAATTTAACATCTAATCTCCTCCATTACATAAATTTGCATTTGTTGAACTTTGTTAAATAAATCATGTACGGATTACTTCTATACACGCTTTCATATCTATACGAATTCATATAAGAAAATTCAAAAGTAGAGTATGAAGAAAAGACATTAGAAATCTTTGGAAATAATTTGAATTAAAAAAATATATAAAGCATATATAATATATATGTGTGTGTGTGGATGTGTATATGTGTGTGTATATATATACACACTCACATATATGCATATATAGATATATACACGCACACATACACACAGATATATATGTGTGTGAATGCAGTAGTGCGAATGTCTGTATACATACATACATATACATATATATATATATATATATATATATGTGTATATATATATATATATATATATACGTATATTTATGTGTATAAATGTCTAAATATATACGTATTATGTTACATGTACTCATGTAAGCAGCTATGTGTATATGATGAGGATGTTGCGTACACACACGCATATATATATATATATATATATATATATATATATATATGTGTATATATATATATATATATATATATATATATATATATATATATATATGTATATATATATATATATATATGTATATATATATATATATGTACAAGTTTGTGAGTGTTGTGGATATGTGTATGTATGAGTACTTACATACAAATATGTTTGTGTGAGTCTGTACGTATGTAGACGATGTGAACGCAGGATGTTTATATCTATGTATTGTGAGAATATGTTTGCGAGCATTTTTTATCTTTATTTTATTTTCTGTCTACTAGAGGTACTTCCATTTTATTTAACAGTTTTTATTTAACGGTTTTTCATAGCGTCTGTTGCCATTAATAACCGTCGAGAATGTATCGAAGTTCTTTGCTCCGACATTCGAAACTCCGAGTACTATAATGACGAGAATAAATGTATATAAGAATTTGTCAAGTAGTCGGCGTGCATAAACAACCAGTTCAGGAAAAATTAATACAAAATATATAAATACTCATACAGATTTTATCGTTATATATTATATAAAATTAGTATTATATATTATTTAAAATATATTCAGTGCTGAATTATTCCGACTGTACACGGGTACCGAGATGTGAGTTGAAAAACCCGCCTTTTTCATGGTTATATAAATGTGAGCGTTTGTATATGCTATATTGGATACGTTTGCTGTTCGCTTGGTATGTAGAGATGTTCATTTTTATGTGTTTTGATTATGTTTGCACTGATGATTAGAGAGTGTATTATGTACGCTAACCGTGAAGTCATTAATGATTTGCCACTAAATCTGTTTTTAAGAGGTCGAGTCGAAGTTGCATTCCCCTGCTTTCGGTTGCCGTGTTATATCTATTAAAGTAGTTTCACTTCCGAGTCCCATTACAGCGTAAGGCATTGATATGCGAGCGACTGTGACCTCATAGAGTATTCATTCCTGAAAGAATACTAGATATTTACAAAATCTGATATAATTATACATTGCAAACTTGGATCAGAGTAGGAGTGTATTTTCTGAAGAAAAATATTATTCCAATGATGTAAACACGTCTATTGGTAATTTGAACTTTCGCAAACTAACATTTTAACGCAGATACATGAGGAATGATAGAGAGTTGAAAACACCCAAACTTATAAGATATTTTTTGGCTAGTACTTTCAGTAGTACGACAAAGCCGTATCACGCAATCTTAGTTTTATTCTTGGTAAGTATACTTTTTTTAAGATGCAGCCAGGAAATAACCTTATACCACCTAATGTATTCTGATAAGGTTCTCTAATAAACCTACACACTGTGCTGTGCAGCAGTGAGGCATATGCGTTGTATGAAGGATGATATATATTTCAATACTAAGTGTACTGACTGCTTTCTTCCATAGGACAGAAAATGACAGAGAAAAAGCAAAAATAAGATTAAACATTAACATTTTAAATTGTATAGGAAGAAATTCGTGATAACAGAAATTAGTGTTTGCCAATATGTGGTTTATCACCGTTATCAGCTAACGCCATAATTTAAAAAAAAAACCCAACTTATTGTTTATCTTTTTGAACAGTTTTATATTTTCTGACAGTTTTATGCGGGAGGGAATTTCTTGCTTTTTTTTTACTCATCAAGGCAGTCAATAACACCGTTTTAGCTTAGTTTTTTTAGCGTTTACATAATTCTATTCTTTCTCCTTTCTCCGCACAACTGTCAATCCTTTCATCTTCCCTTCCCTTCTATTTGTTAGTTTCCTTGTGGACTGAGTAAAATGCCTTTTGTATTGCTCGTGTCCTGTAATCATTTTATTAGTTTTTACCTTAATCTTCTCTATTGTGTCATATGCTGATAATTTCAAAATATTTTCTATCTATATGATGCATATATTTCCCTTAATCCTGTTGAATTAAAATCTATTTTGTTTGGATTCATTTTAATGTAATCATTTTCTTTTCATTTACTTGAGTAATCATACTATTTGATTTATCGTCCATTTGAGGATATAACTATAACTTATCAAGACAGTTGCTGTATACATTGTTTTGCATTAAACTCTGTAATAATATTTAATATAATGCCCGCTGACACTCGTTGACGCTACATCGAAGAGGCCAGGGAACAGAAGCAAGAAGGAGAAAGAAGACATGCGCTCAACACCAGAACTGAAGGCACCTCCGAAAGCTGGGGGGCCCGCCACGTCAAAATGGTAGAGGAGTAGGGGCCGAAACCGGACGTAGTTCCTGCTGATGATGTCTTGAGCTAACTAGATCCTATAAAAGAGCTTTAGTGGTAGCAGACCACGAAACATCGCTGAAAATCCTCATTCCTAATATTTCATTCTTTCTCGTTATAGTTCGTTGATATTAACTATTTGTAAATTTGAGGTTGATGCAAATCTGTTTCAGTCTCTGTTTCATTTTGTAACTGTTTCTGATTCTTTTTCGTCTTATACAAGTTTGCCTAAGGTTATTCTTAGCTAATCCTAATCTCATATAATTTTCTGTAGAAAATTCGGGTAATCCTTGCTGTAGTGCCTCATCTTAGGTTTTCGACTGTTATTTATATACAAATGATAGATGATTGCACTTCTTTTGTATCTGTATCCAAATTCAATCTGGTTTAATATGTTGTTTAAAAATTGTAGCAACATATAGAAAGACTGAGAGAGAGTGAGAGAGAG
>NC_043008.1:30077931-30085431 GCF_006345805.1 Octopus sinensis | reverse complement strand
ATTATTATTATTATTATTATTATTCAGGTGACTCTCTGGAATCGAACTCAGAACATAGGGGTTAGTAGCCCGCGCTCATAACCCCAAGATTCCGAGTTCGATTCCAAGCAGTGACCTGAACAACAACAACAACAACAACATCGAAAATACCTTAGGAATGAGAACCCAGGTTCGAAATTTACCCGAGACACCTGATGAAGGCTGGAACGTTGTGTAAACATCAAACAAAATGAGGACAAATATCCGTCAACTCAAAATAATGTACATAATTCATCATCTCTTAAATATAGAACAGCATATCTTAGAGGTGTTTCTACTGAAATATAGCAGCTTGGCTTTCTGTGTTTGGTGCAGTGGTAGGGTATATGAAGAGATGCTACAAGAACGTATAAATCATGCATTGTTATAGACTTCCAAAGAGAATTAAAAGATGGGCAAACTTTGGGATGAGTCTGAATTTTTCTACTTTGTCCAACGACATGACAGAGAAAAGTAATATAATGAATACGAACTTTTCTTTTCTATTTTCAGGATGGGGTGTCACAAAGATCCCTAAAATATCTGTGATGGGCGAGCGTTTGGAGTTTCTCAATGTCTGTGCAAATGGAATGCTGTGCGGTCTATCTATTCTATTTCAAATGTATATGTATGCATATATATATATATATATATATATATATATATATATATATAAGCATATATATATATATATACATATATATATATGCATATATATATATACGTGCACATATATATATATGCATATATATACATGCATATATATATGCATATATATATATGCATACACATATATGTATATATATATATATATAAATATGTATTATATATATATATATGCATATATATATATATATATATATGCAAATATATATATGCGTATATATATGTATATATATGCATATATATATATATATGGTTATATACATATATGTATTATATATATATATGCATATATATGCATATATAAATATACATATATATATATATATGTGCATATATATATGCATACATATGCATATATATATATGCATGCATATACATACATACACATATATACATATATATTAGTGTATGTGTACATAAGTGTATATATTTATATGTATTTACATGCATGTATATATATATACATATATATATTTATATATATATGCATATATAAATATATATATTTATATATATATGCATATATAAATATATATATATATACATATATATATATTTATATATATATGCATATATAAATATATATATATATATATATATATATTATATATGCATATATAAATATTATATATATATATTTATATATGCATATAAATATATATATATATATATACATATATATATTATATATATGCATATATAATATATATATATATATATACGTATTTGTATATTAATTTACCATATACGGTATAGAAAGTTATTAATAATAACAACAACAACAACAACGGCGTTAGTGTTATATTACCAACTCCACGTAAAGCAATAATAATGATATAGATATGAACTGTAGTAAGGACAAATAACAACGACTGCAACCTTTGTAGTCTACGAGTGTGACGTCATTCTTTATTATTGCAATCAACATCGTCTCAAATGTGTTAACGCGTCGGTTGAGTTTAATTTCCCTTCTGCCATTGTTTATAACGGACAAGACAGTAAACATTAGGATATACATTCTTCGCACGCATGCGCTCTTTCTGATGTAAATATATACTCAAACAGCTGCACTGATATACGTATTCAGGAGGATATATTCTCACACATGGCTATACATGTAGACTTGCGTGACGGTTTGTGTTTGCGCTTGAGGTAGTGAGCGTGTGTGTATGTGTGTGTGTATGTATTTACGTATATACAGACGCTTAAACACGCAACCATATATACATTCAATAAGAAAATACTCACACATGAGGATATATATATATATACATGTATATGTGTATATATAGACAACATATAAATACTGAGAACATATACACGCGCACGCACACCCATGCTCACACGCACATTCGCACGTACAACTACACAATACACAATCGATGTATTAAGAATCAATAGTAATATCAATAGCTATTCTTTCTCGTGTGATATATTGACGGTACACAATGCAAAACTGATTTGGCCAATACTTTGCTTGCTCTACTGAACAATAACATTGGCTTTAAATAGGTGTCATAGTCATTGTTGCCTGTCTATGTTGTTGTTTTTGTTGTTGTTATTGTTGCTGGCATTGGTGGTGGAGTTGATGTAGTTTTTTGAGTTTTTATTTCATTTTGTGTTGATGACTATTATTGATAATTTTCTTCTGTTTTCGGTGTCGTTATCAATGGTTTTTTGTGCTCCGGTTCTATTAGTGTCTAATGTTGAACATTTTGTCAACTCATTTCTCTTTGTTGTTGTCTTCGTTGAGTTGAAGCTGTTGTCTTCATTCTTACTTTATATGCCAATATATTTTTCTCGCTAAATATGGTGCTTTTTATGACAGCGTTGCTGTTAAGGCCTGAGTAAACTCTGGGCGAGCAGATGTATGACCAAATGCGATGAATTCCTTAACAATTCAGACATTTGTAGGACATACAACACATAGCGTATACAGGATTACACTGCACAATTATCCTTTACTTGTGTGAGTAAATTGTAACTGCAGCGACATTTGGCTGCTATATCAATCAGGTCACAACATAAATTTATCCTGGTTTCCTTTGCCTTGTTCGTATTCATGGTGTTCACTGTGCTATCCCTAGTTTTGTTTTACATCTTTCTGTTCGTTCGTTGGCGCTCTGCAAAAGGTTGATATGCTTGTTGTTGTTGCTGCTGTTCTTCTTCTTTATCACCATCATCTTGTTCTTCTTGTTCTTGTTTTTCTTCCTCCTCCTCCCCTTCTTCTTTTTCTTCTTCTTCCTCATCCTCTTCTTCTTCTCTTCTTCTTCTTCTCTTTCTTCTCCTCTTTCCCTTCTTCTTCTTCGTCTTCCGCCTCCCCCTCTTCTTCTTCTTCTTCTTCTTCTTCCTCCTCCTCTTTTCTTCTTCTTTCACCCCATCCAGCTATGAGTATTTCTTATCTCTCCCCATTTAATATTTTATCTTCCATATTCTTTCCCTTCACCAGCATCTCAATCACAGCAATCGCACCTTTTCACGCTGCTCTTGCAGTTTTAGTCGATGATTATAGTGATAATATTACGCATAATTATCATCCTCCTCATTACCAACAGCAGTGCAACCATACTCTCGATGGTGATGTTCACCCTGTTCACGATCGTCATCATCAAAATAATGCCACTAACATTATCACCACTACCCAATCCCTTCCTACTCTCCTCTTCCTCCTCCCCCTCTTCCTCCTCACGATCATCACCATCATTATAATGATCATCAGGATCATCTTCATCATCATCTTCATCATCATCTTCCTTATCATCATGATCATCATCATCATGGTTGTCATCAACAACAGTAATGCTATCATCAATAATAATTCTATCATCATAAACATCATTATCACAATCATCATCAACAAGAGCAAGAACACTAACAACAACAACAACAACAGTACTATCATCATCCCCATCATCATCATTACAATTGACTTCATTATAATACATACGATGAATATCATTGTTGACATCCTCTTTATGGCATTTATTTCCTACTTTAAACTTAATCATCATCATCATCGCCATGATCATCATGATAATCATCATCATCATCATCATCATCATCATCATCATCATCATCATCATCATTACTCTTCTGTGTTTTGCCTTTCTTCACCGTTATCATGTTGTTTTGAATCTTGAATTACTGGTTTGCGTGAGAAGAAATTTAGAGATTAATTAGTACTTATATTGACAAGAACATTCACTTCTAATGAAGTATCGCAAGATATTACAGCAAAATCAACATATTCATTTCCCACTTCACCATATCTTCATATATTATGATGATGACGATGATCTTATTTCTCCTCCTCATCTTCCGTTTCATCATCATGATCGCCGCTAATGTAATCATTACATTTGCTTAATTCTTTTTAAATATTATTTTAAATCTTCATTTCCTTCTACCCAATATATGTGTAGGAGCGCATGCTTGCGCATACGAGCGTGTTTAGCTTTCTCTTTAATTTCTACATCACTGCTTGTCTCACCGTCTTCTCTCGCTTTTTCTCTCTGCATCTCTGTTCCACATGCTCTCGCTCGATCTACTGTTTCCTTCCAGCGTTCTTATTTTGCTGACTCCAATCTCCGTGTGCATCTCGGTGATTTTCTTTTACTCAAAATATAAAACCTCATTTCTTTTATATCATTAATCTAAACTGTGAGACAACAATAAGAGAGCCTCGAGCAGAATACCCAACCTTCTTTTAGTTAGCAATTTCATAAGTTGCTGTTACCGTATACTGCCAATTTATTTGTTAAAATGCTATAAGAACCATTACTTCTCCAAGTCGAAAAAGTCAAATTGTCATCATTAAACAAGTGCATAAGGAAGATTAGAAAACAATTCACTTCCCTTATCGTGCTTACTAAGGGATAAAACATTAGAACTTATCTCTGTGAAAATACAGAATTACATGAATGTAAACTATATAAGTACATACATAAAGATATTTACTCGTACGTATATATATATATATATAATATAAAATAAATATAAGAGAGTGGTCACTTTATGGCTCACTCTAGCACCAGTTATAGATATACTATTAAATTAGTATCTAATTCTCTCACCCTTATTAATTAATTATATATATATATATATCTGTGTGTGTGTATTTTATTTTTTATGTGTTGCAGTCACTTGACTGCGGCCATGCTGGAGCACCGCCTTTAGTCGAACAAATCGACCCCAGGATTTATTATTTGTAGGCCTTGTACTTAGCCTATCGATCATTATTGCCGAACCGCTAAGTTACGGGGACATAAACACACAAACATGGTGGGGGGGGGGCAAACACAGACACAAGCACATACGCGTATATATATATATTATATATATATATATATATATATATATATATATATATATATATATATATATAGACACGCATGCACATTTTTATATATAGTATACTTTTTTTGTACATTTTGGTTATCGGATGAAAGTGAGTTCGTCCTTTAATTGGAATTATTTCAAAATAGTTTTAATGTCATTTCTTTATATTTCACTTTTGAATTTATTTATAGGAACGAAAATTTTTTATAGAAAATATAAGTATATGATTTAACTTATTAAACACAGTTCGACATATACATTCATATTTATGTAAAGGAAGAGATAAGATGTTAAAATGGGTTATAGCTTTTAATTTTCATGTAGCTATACAATTTGTGACATAAAAAAGACTCAGATGTTAAAAAATAGAAAATCGTACTGGTCTTATTTGCACTCGTTAGTAGCTGATGTAAAAACTAAATAAGACGTTCAAAGGACATATATTTTCTTATATAGATTGCATCTATTTCACGATGCTCTCAGTAATAATTATATTGATATCAACCTGAAATTTACGAGTTCCTTATATATGTTCCACTTACACAAATCAAGATTTAAAGTTTAAATATATGGAATATGATATTTGTTGATCACAGATAATGTTAACGGATACGATATAAGCAGCATTAACTTCATAAGTATTGTAAAAAAAGAAATTAACATTCGAAGCAATATAACTGTTGAGCAAAGCAGTGATAATATCAGGCATTGCACTTGATATATATTCCGCTGTAATTTAATGTATCAGAAGAATGTTTTCTCTAAACATATGTATTGTATATTAACTTCTACGGAAAATTAATAATTTCCCAATCTAAATGTTTTATTGGGGGATTTAAAAAAACCCGCAGGCTGAACACCAGAATGATTTAAGTAATAAAGTTTAAATGTTCCAGGCAAGGGTCTTATATGGTAGAAAGTGTAAAAATCAATGGTTTTTACTCTACAAGTGCACTTTATGATTTATGATATCAAATCCAGTATATATTCATTCTTAGGGATGTGAGTGACACAGAGACGCAAGTAACATACCCTTGTTCACACAGAATTTATAAGCATATGAAAACTCTGAAAGGTAAAGTAAATTTATATAATTAAAACACTCTGGATAGGTAGTTCAAGCTTAGAGACATCGGTGCATTTACAATGTTTCATTACAAGAGATATACTGTTCCGTACCTTACCTAAAGTTTTACTGAATATTGCATCAAATAAGCTTAAACATTTTATATTTACACACAAAATACATAATGACTTTACACACACACACACTCACACACACACGCATGTATACATATATGCGTGTGTGCGTATGTGTGTGTATACTCGCTGATAACAAGCATAGTATTATATCACATAACAAATTTACTGTTGCATGTGAAATAAACGCCTACATTTATCACAGTAGGCGTATACTAATAATACACACACACACGCGCGCACTCGCACATATATATATTTGTGTGTACATATGCATATGCATTTATGCATGTATCTATATATGTACGTAAATTCAAAGGTATTTATATGCACACGGTTAAGTGAGTGTGTGTGTTTGTGTGTATGATTGCGAATATGCGTATGTATATATATATTTTTGATGAAGTATGTTATTTACAATCTCCATTAGAAATAAATAACTCAGAAACAGACAAGGATTCTGATTATGTTAAATAGAGTAAATATTTCACATTTTATTGTCGCTATAATTGAAAACGATTTGTTTTGTTTTTGCTTCGTAGACTGTTGAATTGAAAATTGTCGTTCATTCACGCATGAGATTTGAACTAATGGGAAATTAGAAGTTTCAGAAGAATCTTCTAATACACAAGCACACAGATACGCACACATTTGTAGAGAAAATCAATATACACACGTACATACATACATATACATATATATAATATATATATATGTGTGTGTGTGTGTGTGTATATATACATATATGCATATGAATATATATATATATTATATATATATATTATATATATATATATATATAATATATATATATATATATATATATATATATAAACATACATATATGCCTACATATGTATGTATTTATATACCTATATATGTGTATGTAACTATGTATGAATATAGAAATTTTAGCTTTCTCTTACTTAACGATGCAGTTTTAAAACACTGTTTAAGAAACCTTTCGAAAATATTTTGAGAGCTTAAAAGTAAATGCTTTCAGGTGATTGCTCTAGTTCTTTGAACTCTGGGCTCAAATCCACCAAACACTATATTTATACCTGTATGCCTTTGAATTGACAGAATTTTTAGAGATTCAATCGTGACAATTCAGCTATCGTTTCAGTGCATGTGATCTGAATGTTTCTAGAAAATGTCTCAGTTTGTCAAACATTTTATTTCGCACTTCGAATCCTTGGTACGCTCGAGCACATTTCCCTCGCCATTCAGTTCATTGAATCTATGTGAAAAATCTTCTTCCCATATTTTCATTTGTCT